>NC_031991.1:40364498-40379344 GCF_001879085.1 Nicotiana attenuata | reverse complement strand
CTACAGGGTGGCATGCATTTATTTCGTCTTTATGAGTATCATTTTCTCCGGCAACAAACGAGATCGTTGCCTTCGGATTCAACTATCTTCTGTCTTCGGCTCCACATGTCACTTCCTCAAGCGATCATTTAATATAAAACATATTTTACCCTATACAGATAGTCCCCCTGCTTTTCGGTGGCATAACTTTGTGTCACCAAAAAGTCGGTAGAAACACCTTTTTGGCGAAAAATTCACTGACCCCATCTGAAAAGTTTTTGACAGTTGATTAGACGCATGTTTATCCGCTGCGTTATCCCGTGATTTAGCATCACTTTTGCCGGTTATCGAGGTAATTATGACCACGATTTTAGCCTCATATACCTTTACTTATACGCATCAACCTCTTTCATTTACACTTCACGATACTCTAAATTTTCTCAAACTTTCTTTCCTCAATTCATACATCATCTTTATCCTTTCTTTAACTTTCTTCTTTGAGAGAAAACCCTCTTCTGATAAAAAATGGCCTCTTCTTCCAGAACTCCTAGTTCTTCGAAGAACAAAGGTAAAGGTAATGATGTTGCTCCCCTACGACGAGTACCATCATCCCAAAGAATCTAGTTACTACCAAAGATTTGAAGAGAAATATCCTTCTACTTACCCTTATACGTGGGTTGTTAGCATATACTCTTCTTTCATCCGTCCTTCCAGTATTCCTATTATGAAGTAAGATTGCCACTGTCAAGATTTGGACATTATTGCTCCCGACCTGGAGGAGCGTATAACCCTACCCAAGAAGGGTTTTACATATTTTTACACGTATCCCTTCGCTTTGGGAGCGTTTTCTTCGAGATGAGAGCTTGACTTCATCATCGTGGAGTTCTGCATCCGTTATCATGTGTGCTTGGCATAGGTAAGTCCTTCCCGTGTGGAGGACAATCGCTTATCTTCGGCGTCTATGCCAGGAGACAAGAGAAGAGTTATCCCTAGCTTGAGCGATGAACCTCTATTCCCCCAAGATCTTCCGCGGGAGAATGATAAATTTATGCAAGCGTGGTCACCATGCACTGCTATCCAGTATAGATGATGATAATGACTTTGGGTGGATGGAATGGTTTGTTTCAGTCGCCACCAGTGACATCATCCCGGCCACGGCTCCAGCCTTTCCTGAATTATAGAACCACACTCGTAAGTCTACCATTATTTTTTTCTTCCATTAAAGATCATTCCACATTGTTATTGACCCTTCTTCTTTTGCTTATTTCAGTGACTCGGTGGGTTCCACCTAGGGTTGAAGGCTTGGACCAATGGGTCTAGAAAATTTTCGACGTTACTACGCCCGAAACCCGCACGTGGAAAGAACTATCCCTCAAATATGGGTGGAAAGCCAAAAATCATGGAAGTCGAACTCATCTTGTTTTTACCTTTTCATATAAGGAAGTTGCTTGACCCTTCTCTCCTATTGAATTGAGGTCTACCCCAAGGCTCAGTTGTCGTCCCCGAGAAGGACGTTTTAGCTAATCCTGCTGATGCGGCGAGGCTGCTGCAGGAGGCTTTTACATAGACAGGTGTCTCCGGGCCCTCTTCTAGTGCGAGTGCTTCTTCTCTAAGTCCCCGGCTTGAGAATAAAAAACCAAAGAGAAGACGTTCCTCCGCTACCAAGGGAAAGAACAAGAGGGCGAAGAATGTCGCTCCGAGTCATCTCCGGAAGTTGTGGTGACGAGCCCCCCACCCGAGCCATCCATAGACACCGTGATGATTTATGATGACGGGGAAGCCAGTGAGGAGGGGGATTCTCTACATAAAAGACAACGACCTTCCTCAACTCAACAAACTTCTCAGTCTGTTGAATTAGTTACACCAATCGAGGACAATGCCTCGGCACTTCGGGAGGAGTTTGAGATGGTGGAAAATGTCAACTCCCATTTCCAGATCCTAGTCGCTGCGCCCGGTACTATGAGGCTGAGTATCGGGTCCCTGCCATCTTCGGTTGTCGAGTAACCAATAACCAGCACTGCGCTTACAGCAACCACTTCTCATCCTTCATCACCATCAGCTTCATCTCCTTCTTCACCAACTCTTCCTTTGCCACTAGCAACTGCTACATCATCTCCACCGGCCGCATCTGTCCTAGAAGAGGATGTTCCTCTCCCTCGGTCTCCAGTTCATGGGAACTTGGGGCAAAATTACGCCGTCCCCTCAGAAGATCCGCAAAGGAGGAGGAATATTACTCTCTCGGACTCTACCAGATGCAATTTGTTGTCCCGAACGGTGGAACTTGCTAACTATCTGAAGCCTTTGGCTTCAGAAAAAGATAGGGAAAAGATATAGGCTCTCCCGGGAGAGTGCTTGTTGAATAATGCTATGCACAACGCCGCAATGGTATATACTTTATTTCCTTCGTTATCTCTTCTATCTTTGATATAGTAGTATTTTGAGTTTGACTTTTTTGTTTTGCAAGCCAATTTTCTTGCTTCCGAGGGTCTCCAAAGGTTGATTCGAGATAAGGAGGAACTTACCTCCGAACGAGATCAACTTTTGGCCGAGCGGGACCAAACTGTTGCTCGCCTTTCAGAACTGGAAGCTAAAGTTGTTAAGGCTGCTGTGTTGGAAGCTCGGTTGCACAAAAGTGAGCAAGAAGTAGAGACCCTTAGCCAAGAGATCGCCCTGCTGAAGGTTCTATTTGAAGAGGCTATGGCCAAATGGGCTGAAGTTCATAGTTTCGTTCTTGCTGCATCCGATCGCGAGGCTGCTTCCGCTGAAAGATTAAATAATTTGGAGGCGACCTTGAACTCCAAAACTAAAGATGTTGCTGTTTCCTGGGTAAAATGTGCCCAATTGGAGGAGAAGTATAAGAAAACCATTGAGCATAATAGACTTTTCAGCTCCACTGTCCGAGATCTCGATGTTAGCCTTCGGTCCATTAGATCCGCGCGGGAAAATCTCTCTGCCGAGGTTGACCAACTTAAAGAAGAACTCAAGCATCGAGAGGCTTCCCTCGTTTTTGAAAAAACATATGTTATGTACAGGATGAGGAGAAAAACCTTGGAAGAGGCCAAAACGGGTGTCATTGACTTTGATACCGAAATCGCTAAGGCCCGCGAGTTGGAGTCAACTGCTAAAAGGGGTCTTCCTGCCAGGCCTGATGCTTCTGGTTCTGTTTCTGAATTCTTGGGAACTGAAGAGGAATCAGAAGACAATGATGCTGAAGGTCAAAATGATGAAGGTCAAGACATCGAGCCGGTGGTGGATCTACCCACTTCTTCTGGGGGCGCGGATGCTTCTCTTCCTCTAGGTTCCGGAGATGCAGCAGCTTAGCTTTTGATTTCATTTTTCAACTTTTGTACTTGTGCCGTTTGGCACACTTGTTGTAAATAAAAACACTTTTTGCTCAAGTATTGCATGAGTTTTCCTTTCTGCGTACATTCGTTTAAGCATTTATGCAAGTTTAATCTTTGCGTCCTTTTTCGTTTAAGTCTTTTGTGCAAATTTTACTGTTTGCATTTGATCATGCAAGGCTTTGGGTGTATTTCCCCCGAAAGAGTTCGGATTTCTGGCACAAGTTCTTCCGAATAAACTCTTTATCGTGAGAGTTTTCATAAAAGAGGTCCCTCTTATGTTTATGGTGCTCTTGAAGAGGACGTCTCCTGTTCCTTACGACACTAGCATTTGAAGTACTTGTTAACTTTCAAAAGACAAAATCAATTCATCATTCAGACGAGAAACAAGATAAAAAAAAGGACTTTATCTTATTCCTTCCATTTTCAAAAGTACATAAGCATTCGTTGTGCTAAAAAGAAATTGCCATTTCTTACGACGATTCTTTCACGACATGGGGTGTTAATTTACCTACTAAAATATCACTCGTCTCTAACCAAGATCCCAACATCACAATTCTATTTTTATCTAAATTGTGGAGTAAATGGCATTGAACCCACAAATGCCAATATTTTGAGTTACCTCGAGATCATTAGAACTTTCTCTTATAGTTAAATCACTACCCTTCGTGTGAGTTCATTTACTGGAACCCTCGTTTTCACTACTATTTCGACTTTCACCAGTTGGTTGCACGTTTTCTGGGAGTAATGTCTCCTTTCTCTCTTCCCCAAGGACTCAGTTTCTCGGGTATCTATCAACATATAGAGATCTTGCCTCTGTCGTGTGGCTAACTCGTACAACTTATTTCTGTGGGGCTGGCCTCGCAGTCCCCAATCCCGATGATATAACTATGTTTTGGGGTTTTGTATTCTGGTTGAAGCGACAATCGTTGTCGCCGTATCCTCATATCATTCCCCCAGTGCTCGAATGCGAAGAATGCGTGTTTGAACACTAGAAGTTTTACACCTTCGAGGATTCCACTAATGAATTGCTAGATAATCTTCAGTTTGGTAACAAATTTCACTTCCACTAAGGAATTTATGCTATCAAGCCAAAGACTATCTAACGATCCCCCTGTGGCTTGCAATTGTGAACGATCAGATAATCTTTGTTTGATAGCAAACTTAACCTCCCGGTAGGAACTCTACTACTGAGCAAAAGATTATCTAACCGCTCCGGAGTGGTTCTGCGCTTGTATGTCTATCATTAAAAGGTCTTATTGCTGCTGTTGAAACTTCTTTTGTAGTATGCTTTCCGTTGTTTCCTCGTTAAAAACCTTGCTAGAAAAATCCAATTGGACACAAACTGGACGGAGGGGAAAAGAGTGCAACACATGCTTTCAGTACAGGTGAAGTTCATCAGCAATAGTATCTCTTGAGGTGTGCCGCGTTCCAGTTACTTGGCAACTTTTCTCCATTTTGATCCTCCAACTCGTATGATCCTTTTCCAGTGATAGCCGAAACCCGGTAGGGGCCTTCCCATGTTGGACCTAGCTTCCCTGCATTGAGTTCCCGGGTGTTTTGAGTTACTTTCCTTAAAACCAAGTCTCCCAATTTGAAATAACGGAGGTTGGCTCTCTATTGTAATATCTTTCTATTCTCTGCTTTGGGCTACTATCCTTATATGCGCCAAGTCCCTGCGTTCATCGAGCAGCTCCAAATTGACCAACATTGCTTCATTGTTTGCTTTTTCTTTTTCCGGAAGTATCCCAAGGTAAGCTTTCCTACTTCCACCAGGATCAAGGCTTTTGCTCCGTACACAAGGGATAAAGGAGTCTCTCCCGTGCTCGATTTGGCTTTTTTTCGATACGCCCATAATACATCGAGCAGTTCTTTGGGCCATTTGTCTTTAGCTGCTTCCAACCTCTTTTTGAGATTTGGTACATCGTCGATTCCACTTGACCATTTGCGCTCGGATGATAGGGCGAAGATGTGATCCTTTTGATTTTCAAGTCTTCTAGGAACTTTGTGACCTTGGTGCCTATAAATTGTTGCCCGTTGTTGCAGGTTATCTCTTTTGGTATCCCAAATCTTCAAATGTTGTTCTCCTACAAGAAATCCACCACTTCATGTTCATCGATCTTCTGATAAGGACCTGCTTCAACCCTTTTAGAAAAATAGTCAATTAAAATCAAAAGAAACCTTACCTTACCAGGGGCCGGCTGCAGTTATCTGATGATATCCATCCATTCCCCACTTCATGGACGGACATAGAGACAAAACTGAGTGTAAGGGTTCTGCTGGTTGTTGTACTAACCGCGTGTAGCGTTGACACTTATCGCACTTTTGAACAAAAACTTTAGCATCTTGTTCCATTTGAGGCTAATAGTATCCTGCCCTTACCAATTTTAGTACTAAGGAATCTGCGCCTGAATGATTTCCACAGGTCCCTTCTTGGACTTCTCGCATGACATAATTATCTTCGGTGGCTCCCAAATATCGGGCCAGCGGGCCTTGGAAAGATTTCCTGTACAATTGGCCTCCTTTGAAACTATACCGCGTTGCTTTAGCGCGCAGCGCCCGAGACACCTTGGGATCTTCAGGCAACTTTTCGTGCTCGAGGTAATCAATGATCTCATTCCTCCAGTCCTAGACCAAATTAGTCGCGTTTACCTCGTAGTAGCTAGCTGCATCCAGAACCGAGTGCATAAGCTGTAGGACCGTACCGGAGTCCGATCCCTTTATTTCTGTTGACGAGCCAAGGTTAGCTAATGCATCTACTTTAGCATTTTCTTCTCTCGGGATATGAGTAATTGACCACTCCCGGAACCGAGCAAGCAGAGCCTGAACCTTCACCACGAATTGCTGCATGCGTTCCTCTTTGGCTTTGAAGATCCCGTAGACCTGATTTACCTCCAGCTGGGAGTTGTATTTGATTTCTATGACCTCAGAATATAGTCCCCGGGCCAATTCGAGCCCTACAATCAAAGCTTCATACTCCACTTTATTGTTAGTCAAATGAACCGTTCTTATGGCCTGCCTTAGGGTTTCTCCCGAAGGTGTGGTTAATGCTATGCCGAGCTCGGACCCTTTTATGCTGGAAGCTCTAGCCATAAATAGGGTCCAAACTCCTGATGTCGATTCTGGCACCATCACTGCTTCTTTGGTTGCCAAAAGTAACAATCCCAGACTAAAATCGGCCACAAAGTCGGCCAAAACTTATGACTTAATCGCAGTCCTAGGTTTGTATTCTATGTCAAATTCACTTATTTTGACGGCCTATTTGGCCAGCCTACCCGAAATCTCGGGTTTATGAAGAATATTCCCCAGGGGAAAGGTGGTCACCATAGCTATCGGGTAACACTGGAAATAAGGCCTTAGCTTACGAGCGGCGACTACGAGGGCTAATGCTAACTTCTCCAAATGTGGGTAGCGATTTTCTGCTCCCGTTAAAATTTTACTAACGTAATAAACAGGAGATTATGTACCTTCGTCCTCACGGACTAAAACAGCACTTGCCGCTACCTCCAAGACTGCTAGGTAGATTAGCATTTTTTCGCCTTCCTCCTGCTTCAATAATAACGGAGGACTTGACGAGTATCTTTTCAAATCCCTCAAAGCCTGCTGACTTTTAGGGTCCATTCGAGTTGTTCTTCTTTGATGTGGAACCCAAGATCAAAAGATTTATGATGTACGTATAGTAGAAAGTGACATAGGATAATAAAAATTAATATGGAATGGAAGATAAAATTAAGAAGCTTACAAGGATATTAGACCCCAAGATTAGAAGCACAAGCAACCATGGATATATCAAATCCACAACCTCAAAAGTAGTAATCAAGTAACCTAATCTATCACCTAAGATAGAAGATTACTTACAAGGAGAAACTATCCTTGAAGCAATCAAAGACAAGTCCTTGGTAGAACTTAAGGAGAACTCTCCTAAACTCGCAAAGAGATGAATATATTTCATATAACACTTAACGATATGATGTCTTACAATAAAAGAGTGATGGCTATTTATAGATCCATTTCAACTACTCTTTAGCAAACTACATGTATGAAAACAAGTACTAAAAAGGTCATCAATGGTGGCTACATGCAATCTTCAACAATGGATGCCTTAAAGTCATTCAAGAAATATTATGGAGGCCTACAAACATAGTCATACCATCTAACTACTTGCTGCACCTTTTAAATGAGTTCACAAGAATAATTCAATTCAATGTTTTCTACCAAGTATGAATGATTGAATCTCTTACATTGAAAATCTAGGCCGATTGGTGCAGTCTTGGTAGAAAGTCTATAATTTTGTCTAGGAGTGTTGAAATTGTACAATTCTTGATTCTCTGAAAATAAGACATATTAGGATACACTTTTGGTAAGTTTCACAGTTAAATTCATCTTATGATATTCCACAACTAATTTTGAAGTTGACCAATGTGATTTTTTCCAGATTTGTAAAGCTGTAGCTTATATGGCCATAACTTGATGTAGGAAGCTCCAAATTAGGAACGGTTTGGCTCATTAGAATCTAGACTTCAATATCTTTAATCATGATGAATTTTGTAGCCCAATTTGATCTATACTTGAACAGATTAATATTTGAAGTTGGACCAATATTCGAACAATTTTGTGAATGTTGGATAGCATTAAGTATCACTCCTTTGCTCCAATTCTCCCAAAGTATTCACCAAATGTTGCATGCCTACAAAATAAAATAAAAATACACTTACAGTAATATATTCTAAAAATAAAGTACTAGAAAATATATAATTAAGAGAGAGGCTAAATAGTCAATCACAAATTAATTCATCATCATTTTGATTAAGAATCATGATTATCTCCATTTAGGCTCACTTGAGATACGTGTATAAATTTTGGATTCTAATCCACACCTGTGACTTCCGATCTCATATCAAGTGCTTCTCTACCAACCCATGCATTATTTCTTAAGCTTTTTTCTGGCTTTAGCTCTCGTGATTGGTTCAGATGGTAAATATAGATCCTTGATTGCAATTTCGTCGAGCATGCTCGTATCATTATTTTTGAGTAACGAGAAGAAATGATGACATTTCTCTGAAGACCGGGAAATTAACCTACTCAAAGCGGCCTATCTCTCTGTGAGCATTTGAACCTCTTTTATGCCTGATAGCTGGTCCGGGATGTCCTCGATGACTCTGATTTTATCGGGGTTAACCTCAATCCCCCATTGTGACACCACGAATCCCAGGAACTTACCGGAGCTGAACCCGAACGCACATTTCTCGGGGTTAAGCTTCATGTTATGCTTCCTTAGGATGTCAAAGGTTTCTTGCAAGTATTTAAGATGATCACCTGCATTCAAAGACTTAACAAGCATATCGTCTGTATAAACTTCCATGGTTTTCCCTATTTATTTTTCAAACATTTTGTTTACGAGCAACTAATAAGCGGCTCCGGCGTTCTTTAGCCCGAAGGGCATCATATTATAGCAATATGTGCCGAAATTCGTTATGAACGAAGATTTTTTCTGATCCTCCAGGTTCATCTTAATTTGGTTGTACCCGGAGTAAGCATCGAGGAAACTTATTAACTCATGCCCGGCAGTTGCATCAATCATCTGATCAATGTTCGACAATGGAAATGAGTCATTTAGGCACAATTTATTTAAGTCCTTATAGTCTACGCAGATGCGAAATTTATTCTTCTTCTTGGAACTACAACTACGTTATCTAGCCATTCTGGATGCTTTACCTCTTAGATTGAACCGATATCAAATAGGCGAGTTACCTCTTCTTTGACGAATTTTTTTCTGGCCTCGACAATAGGACGTTTTTTCTGTCTTACCATAGGAATGTTTGGATCCAGGCTTAGCTTGTGTATGGCCACTTCCGGTGGGATACCTGCCATATCTACATGCGGCCACGCAAAACAATCGACGTTAAATTTAAGAAATTCAATAAAACCATACCTGAGCTCGGGGTGCAGTCCTGTCCCCAAGTGTAATTTCCTCTCCCAGAACTTTTCGAACAATGCGGCTAGCTCAAGCTCTTCCGCTGTGGATTTTGTTACGTACATATCTTCTGGTACCTGGAAATACCTCGTCACCTAATAAGATTCCGACGCCTCATCCCTTTGGTTGACTTAGCCTGAATCGGGAGCAGGCGCCAGTTCCTGTAATTGCTATGCCGCATGCTCTTTCACTTTGCTATTGGAGACCGAAATTGCATTCATCTCCCTTGACGCCAGTTGGTAACCTCTTATTTGTTGAATTCCCCCGGGAGTTAGGAATATCAGCAAATGGTGATATGTCGATGGCACAACTTTTATCTCGTGTAACCATGGTTTTCCCAAGATAATATAGTAGCCCATATCACCATCCACCACTTCAAAAAGGGTCGTCTTCATCACCCTTTCGACATTTATGGGCAACATGATCTCTCCTCAGGTTGACACGCTTGCCAGGCTAAACCCGACGAGGAGTTTTGTGGTCGAAATGATGCTTCCGGTGAGCTTGGCTTGTTCCAACACCCTCGATTGTATAATATTGGTCGAACTCCCTAGATTCACCAGAATACGTTTAATTTTAAAATCTAATACATTTAAAGATATTACCAATGCGTCGTTGTGCGGTATCAACAATCCATCTGCGTCTTCCTCCATGAAAGTGATGTCCTCTTAAGCGAATTCCCGATGTCTCCTGCTGTGGGTTACCGACACCTTCATCTTTTTTGCCACCGAGAATGTAACCCCATTAATCTCATTACGCCCGAAAATCATGTTGATCTGCCGGCGGGGGGATCTTTTCCTGCTTTCGAGGGCTCTGTGTTGTTACGATTGCAACCATAATTATTTTTAGCTCGGTCACTTAGCAATTCCCTGAGATGGCCATCTTTTAGCAGTGTCGCCACCTCTTCACGCATATGCCGACAGTCCCCAGTCCGGTGACCGTTCGTTCCTCACCATAAATTAGGATCCCTCTAGCTCGGATTACATCACATTGGTTTCGGGAACTGTGCTTCTTTAATTTTCCTTATAGCCGATACAAACTCTACTACACCAACGTTGAAGTTATATTCTGAAAGTCTGGGGTAGGAAGAATCTCGAGAACCTGATGTTTCCTTAACCTGTAACGACCATTTCCTCCGACCACGATCAGTACTTCTACCGTTAATGAACCTATCCGCCAACCGGAAACCTCTGTCGCATCATTCGGCCCATTCATAGGGAAAAAAATGGCTCCTCGAAGACCATCGATCTGTGTCAAAATCATCTTTTGATTTCTCTTTATTCTTCTCCCTACCTTTAACCGAAGCCGGAAAATCGAGTTGATCATCCTCAATCCTTATCTTTGACACATACCGATTGTGAACATCCGCCCAAGTTGTCGCTTGGAACCCGAGCAAGCTTTCTTTCAACTTCCGGGAAGCATCGAAACTCCTTATATTCAAACCTTTGGTGAATGCTTCATCCGCCCATTCATCCGGAACGGCCAGTAGCAACATCATTTCCTTTTGGAACCGGGTTACAAATTCCTGCAATAACTTGGACTCTCCTTGTGCAATCCTAAAAATATCAGCCTTTCGTGCCTGTACCTTTTTGGCCCCGGCACGGGCCTTAATGAAAGAATCCACGAGCATCTCGAAGGAATCTATGGAATGCTCGGGCAAAAGCAAATACCACGTCAAGGCTCTATTCGTGAGATTCTCTCCGAATTTCTTTAGCAACACTGATTCAATCTCGTGGGGGAGCTAAATCATTCCCATTTATCGCCGTTGTATGGGTGGTGATATGTTCCTGAGGATCTGAAGTCCCATCATATTTTGTCATGTCTAGTATTTTACACCGCTTCGAAATCAATTCTGGTGCCGCGCTTGGTTTATACGGCAATTGAGTGTACTTCTTTGAGTTCGACCCTTTCAGCACTGGTGGTGCAACCGGGATTTGGTCCATGCGGGCGTTCACTTCCCTTATAAACCGTATGAGTTCATTTTTGAAGGGATCGCTCTCGTTGTTGTGATCGAATCCGCTCCCCCGATCCCATCGAAGCCGACCACGCCACTCGGGGCATTGTTGTCGACCCTCTGCGTTGTTTGATTTGCAGGAGCACCGGTGTCGCGCCCCCTTTTTTCCCTCCCTTTTTTAACGGGGAGGGGGTCCAGGTTTCGACATTCACGGGGTGTAATGACTCATTTCCTTTTGGGAATTGGGTATTTGATGAGTCGCCACCTAACGGATTATGGTGCGTTAGGGCACCTGAAGCGATTAACTCTTGGGTTGGTCTGCATTACCAGAGATTAGGTTAAGGGCTCGAAGTAACCTCGTGGGGAAGGTGTTAGGCACCCCTCTTGGTCCACAACTGTGGGTCCCGACCGAACTTGTACTTACGAATTAGTCCAAAAATAAAATAAACTATTGAAGCAGATAATTGCAAGCAGAGCATGTTGGGCATTATATAACTCAAATAAGAATGTAAACAGTTTGTATGTATAAAAGGAAAATAAAGCTTCAAGTAAAGAGGATTTGGGGAGAGCGGGGGTCCTAGGTTGGTTAGCCTATAGGATCACATCAGTACAATGCCCGGTAATCACTCATTGGAAAGGGGCTACACGTGGCATTAACGCACCGGTCATCATATCCATGTCTAACCCTCCCGTCCCCTTATTGGTCATGCAAAGCGAGTGTTTGGTCAACGATTCCTACTGCGTGCTGCTACCCGTCCCTTCTTAATGGTCCTGGGGGGAGTTGGACCCCTACCTATAGGTGGTTCTAGACGTACCCCTAAGATTTTAAAAGGCGAAAATTCTAAGGCGACAGTCAAAAAGCATTTAGGACTTTCACACAGGGAGCAGTTTAAGAGGCTTAGAGTTTCCTCCTCAAACAAACATATAAGCAGCACGGCTCAAACACAGTTAAGGTATTTTATTAAATAATGTCCTAAAGCAGGATATCTAAGTGAATATGCAAAAACAAACAAACCCCTTTTTTAGACTCAGAAATTATACCCTAGCAGTTGCCTAAGGACTCCTTTTAGAGCCTGTTAGGATCAGAAAGCATTAAGCGATAGAGAGAGTTCAGAGAATGTAATTTTGAAAGCGCCCTAGAGGCATGCCTATACGCATGATACTGATATCTATTAATGCAGAAACAAACAGATTTTGAAATAGGCTCCTTTAATACTTATAGGCATGATATCTAATGAGATGAGGCAGTTTGAAAGAACTTGTTTCAGAACTTGCTTAATACTTAATAAGACCAATTCAGGAATGAACTAGGCGTGATTAAAGGAGCTCATTAGACTAAATTAGATTAACAGACAGAATTGCGAGTAGGACTCCCTATAGGCATGATATCTAGGCGTATTACTGATTTTAGTCGATTCGCAAATGTGGCAACATATAGAAGTACTCATTATAACTATATCTGAATTAAGTCCTATAGGCATGGTATCTATTATTAAACTGATTCTAAGACATGATTGTTTGGACCCTATATGCATGATTTCTAAACATGGCAGAATGTAAAACCTTATAGACATGATTTCTACTTGATGAGCAAACAAACTTGAAACTGAAATCCCATGGACATGATTTCTATTAGGCAAAGTAATCAGATTAAAGATCAAAAGTCCTATGAGCATGCTTTCTATTTAGAACAAACAGAATTATAAAAGTAAAGTCCTAAGAGCATGTTTTCTATTCAGAACAAACAGACTTGAAAAAGTAAAGTCCTAAGAGCAGAATTTCTACCCGTATTACCCCAGAAAATATGTATCTCCCCACCCCTTTTCACTAAATACCCCAATATCTGTTTACAAATCATTACAAGCCAATGAATTACATAAATGAAATAGAAAATCAAGAAGCTATTCTATAGGGAGTCTTCAATTAGGCCCAGGTTTCCCAAAGCCTCCAATGGTCTCATATGCCTTAGTTCCATAGACAAATCAGAGTCTAGGTGCATCAAAGTTCCTTAAGGATCTCAAGGATCCCAGGCAGTGCTTACACCTAGACTTAGCAACCCAGAATTGAACAAGTGCAGTGTGGAAAGGCCAGCCTCAGTATGCCAGAGTTCAGAGGGTTCTCAAAGGATCCTAAGGAAGTACACATACTAGAGGGGGCAGAACTTATTGACTAAGAGTAGAGTGAGAAGTGGTGGACACAAGTTGAAAAGGTCTTGGTAAGAAACTGTATTAAACAAAAGCCTTTTTTAATAGAAATTCAGTAAAGCAACAGGGATGGTTTGAGAAAAAGAGATTGGAATATTTAACACAGTCCAAACACGGCTAGTTCATAGAACTAAGTGAATTCAGTAATCACACACAGGGGCAAGGGGGTTTGGGACATATAGAACATTTGACTGCAAACACAGAACCCAGCCAGGGTCTAGGACTGGTTTAGACATGCTCAGAAACAGCTGTCACTGGCATAGTCACAAAACCAGACATGAAGAACACAACCACATAGGTGGGTGATAGGGATTTGGGATTCATGGCATGCAGTATGGTAAGCATACAACAAGTGAGAGACAATTGGTAAGACATGCTCATAAACACACATAAAGGGAATATACTAATCTAAAGGAAGCGGAAGACATAATAACATGCTAGTAATGTGTTCTTAACTACAAGTTTCACAACAGAACCACAAATAGAAGCAAACCAGAAACAAGAAGAACTGAAACAATAAGAGAATCATGTTGTTGTTGGAACTTTGAATTGAAACTAGGACATACCAGTGAAGAGGAGAGTAAGCAGAATGAAAAGAACAAGAGAGCACAAATGGTTAGCCTTGGCTTGCAGCCGGCTACCAATAGCAGATAGCACAAGAGAGAGAGTGGAGATTTTTAAAGTATGAGAGATAGTCTTTGAACCCAAGTGGTCCTCTCTGTGCTAATGAAAGACTAGAGTATTTATAGTTTGAAAACAGGTAGTAAATAAGGTAAAAGTCATAGTAGTATAATAATTGAGGAACTCAGAATCAATCAATCAGAAAATCAAGGCAAGTACTCCCTTAATTAAGGGAGCTAATTCAAACGGTAAGAACCAGTAACATATAAGGCAAGAAAAAATCAGTACATGACTAATATGGAAAGAATTAAAGTTCGGTAAGCATAAGGTAGTCAATTAGGACTAAATTCAGAAAACTTCAATTAAGGGAATGATTTAGTTAGAATAAAGTACCACAGCAAATAAGGTAATTAAATCAGTCAATTTAAACAGACGAGGTAGAACTTTGGGGTTTTAAAAAAAAAATCTTCCAATCAAACCATCAATTAAGGAAATCAGAATCAATCAATAGGGAGTCATGATTCTATACCTCAACATATAAATAGAGAAGATCAACAGACGTAGCAAACAGGCAAGGTCAGCAATATCGACAGAAAGGGGCAAGAGATGAACAAACAAGATGAACACAATCACACAGAAGTGATATAAGTAGGCTAAGGACTCAGTAAAACACATTTGAAGCATGGTAACCACAGAAGCATAACAAGAATCAAGTAGTCAGGCTAACACGCAAAACCAAGACAAAGAAGATCTTAAAAATTAGGGCTTTTTAACAT
>NC_031991.1:40306338-40364398 GCF_001879085.1 Nicotiana attenuata | reverse complement strand
GATAGATTCAGAGCTCTTGGAGACCGAGTCGAGGGACGAGGACATCCCGGAGTAGGATTTTACGCTGTTGAGGTAAGTAACAGCTTTAACTCTGGCTTTGAGGGTATAAACCCGGAGAATTTGATATCATGTGATTGTTTGGAGGTGATACCCACGCTAGGTGACGGGCGTGTGGGTGTGCACCGCGAGGGATAGAGACTTGGTCCGTCCCGTGAGGCTGTAGGACCTAATGGCTATTATTTGTGGTTATGTGTTTACTTGTTGTTGAACTTGTTTGCCTTCATGTTAGAGATCATGTTTAGGCTTTATTCATGCTCACATTATTTGCACTCAGTCATAGAAATTATTGTACATGTTTACCTCAGTCTCTATTATTTTGATGATATGATGTGATATTTGATGTGGGCTGTGTTCCCTTATTTGTTGACGATGGTGAGGCTAGAGAGGTTCATGACTGAGTGAGGCCGAGGGCCTGTTGTAAGATATTAATACCATAGAGCGTGAGTTGTCCGCGTAGCACGTGAGTTGACCGTGCGGATCTAGGTATTGATACCATAGCGCGTGAGTTGTCCGCGCAGCACGTGAGTTGACCGTGCGGATCCAGGTATTGATATTATGGCATGTGAGCTGTCCGTGCAGCACGTGAGTTGTCCGTGCATAACGCTTGGGCTTTGGGAGCCCCTCCGGAGTCTGTACACACCCCCAGTGAGCGCAGAGTGTTGAGTGTTTTGAGTGTTGAGTGCTGAGTGCGAGTGCTGAGTGACATTGTTGTGAGGTTGTATTTACTTTAGCTGTTGCTGCATTTATCTGTTAAATTTCTTTGTGGCATTTACTGAGTTATGGAATTTACCTGTTTGTTTCTGTTTATTTTTAAATTGTGAAAATAAATAATTGGACTGTTTTACTTAGCTCGTCACTACTGCTCAGTTCCTTAGTTATTTCTGTTGCTACTGAGTCGGTTGTACTCATACTACACCCTGCACTTTATGTGCAGATCCAGGTGAGTTAGAGCGCGGCGATCGTTGAGTTCAGGCTGGCTATCTGTGGAGATTGCAAGGTAGCTGCTAGTATCCGCAGGACCTTGTTACTCCTTTTGTTATTTCTTCTTTGGATTGTATTGACAGTTATATTTCATAATTCATAGTTTTAGACGCTCATGACTTAGTGACACCCCGATGTTTAGGGCTCGTTTCCGTACTTTATATTAATTATATTTAGAGTTGATTTAATTTATGAGAAATTTAAATGTTGAAAATATTTTATTAAATTCTTATAATCGATTTAGTAGTAACATTTTGGGAAATAGGCTTGCCTTGTAACACGATAGGCGCCATCACGATCATGGTCAAATTTTGGGTTGTGACACTTCTTTCGAGTGTGAACACCCTTGGGAGAATTCCTGGCTTCGCCACTGCCGAGGGTGAAGCCACTGCCGAGGGTGACTTTTAAGAGTTATCACTAAACCGTGGTTAAGTAATATGTATTCTCACTTTTAAGTTGTAATTCTCAAATGTTATTGTTACCACTGTGAAGAAGAAGCAAACCAGTACCTAATTGGTCAGCAGCACCATGCTTTCAGGCTGCAAATTGCATTGACAATATCCATGAATTTAGAATGTGACAATTGCTGCTATTTAAAGGGACATCTCTTGGCACTTCACCCTAGAAGAAGGCAATAACTCAAGGGTGGGAAGGAATACATCCTAAATGCAATTTGGTACTATATATCCTAACTGCATTGTTCAGTTATATCTGCCGAAATTACATTTATAAGGACAAAGCAATGAGACTTCAGAATCTTCCCCTTCTTACTCGAGTCCATGCTATGGCAGCCGCGACAGCCCCGCCCAAATGAGCAGATCCTGAGACTCGAGTGTCACCCTGATGAAGACAAGAGATAAGAAAATGCATCATGATTCATATAAAACAAGTCATAGCAAGACTAATGTTTACTCTTTTGTGGAAAAACTATAGAGTAAGTTGAGATAGGATTAAGGCTCCCATGTTAGAACTGGCTCAAAGGCAAATATTTCAATCTGGCACGTGAGCACTGGGCTATCTGATTTTGTTTCATTCCCTCAACCAACACAGAGAATCAGCATAAGGGTGGAATTGGAGAGGTCGTACGACCTTTTACAGCAGACCATGTAACTGCATGCATTACTCTGCTAAATAGTCTGATCATGCAAATCAAGCAGTGGAGAATCTAGTAAACTTAAATATAGAAGGCATTTTCATGATAGAACACTAGAACAGAACAAGTAAACTTTACTAACATTTTGGTTTTTATTTTCATTAGCAACTGAGTCGAAGGAAAGTATGACTTCAGTGCATAGTAGTCATTGATAACTTAATTTCATGATAAAGTTGAACAACTAGGGTACCCCGGTGCACTAAGCTCCCGCTATGCGCGGGGTCCGACGAAGGGCCAGACCACAAGGGTCTATTATACGCAGCCTTACTCAGCATTTCTGCAAGAGGCGGTTTCCACGGCTCAAACTCGTGAGCTTCTGGTCACGTGACAACAACTCTACCAATTACGCCAAAGCTCCCCTTCATAAAACAACAAAAGACGAAATAGAGCTAGACGATCATACCTCCAATATTCTTAAGACATCTTTTCCAATGAGGAAGATTCCCTGAAGATTAGGATCATAGGCGTGTACAAAATATTAGCCAAATTTAGCTTTGGAAACTACCATCTAGAAAACAAATACACAATTACATACCAGTAAGATTGCTGGAACTGGAATAATAAAATCAAGATAGAGAGTCTTTTTAGGGAACAGGAATATATCAAGCAGCATCACTGCATTTACAGCCCCACTTGCACCCTAAATAGAAAAGCATGAACAGAAGTCAAGGCAAAGTGTAAAGATTGCATGACGCTTTGACTATCGGGGGGGGGGGGGGGGTACATAAAAGACGTGCAGAATTTTCCAATATTCCAAAATAATACCTTTTTGTTGTAACTTCCCATAAAGAAGTAAAAGGTTCAATTTCATCCATTAACCATTCAATTAGGAATTTCAAGGAATTCAGAAATCAAAGAGTAATTAACAGACATCTTCTCCATGCAAAGGATGAGAAACCAAACCAAGAACCATGTTGTTTAGAAGCTGGAATATTTCCAAGATCCCACATGCAAATAGAAATCCATAGGACAAGACCGAAGAAACATAACATCATTTTGGGTTTCGCTGGGAGTTACAAGGAGTTATAACAATCACATATAGTGGCTAACGAAAATGAAAACTTATGGCAATTTAGTAAACCATGGTTTGATAAGTGATAACCTTCCAAAAGTAATGTTCACTAATTACAAAGATCGAGACCAAAATGTATAGAATTGGAGTGGCTTATACTATGACATTACTCCAATTCTTTTCTCCAGAGCATATCTATTAGTCCAATTACCACAGCAAACACTACAAAGTCATGCAAAAAAAGATGCTTAACTACTGAATTTGAAGAAGACAAAGTACTATGTTAAAGAAAACTTGATAATCTTCATTAAAGATGAGAGAAAAATGACAATCCTATTTCAGATCCTTTGGAGTCCCATAAATTGTTAACATGGCAACACAAAAAATTGAAACTGGTGAAGGAAAAGGAAGAGCTAGCAGAGATCAAGAAGACGTAAGACATGAATTTACCAAGCCCGGAACTTGCGATGGATGCATGCTCTGCATTTGTCTTCTTTGTCCCTACCAAAGAAAGGTAACGGCCATGAACAACTTTTACAACCAAAGAGGTAGTGACGTTATATTCTCTCCATCAATTCATGTCACACAATTATCTCGACAAAGAACTTTTATTATGTAAATTTGACCGGCATATTTTATAGGTACTAGTGGAATAATTTATTTATTTTTTCGATAAGGAGAAAATGAAGCTACAGAGGTTCTAACTTGTGACAATTTTAAAGAAGCTGAAGCGCTTGACCAGTTGAGCTACACAACTGTTCTTAAGAAAATATTAGAATATTAGCTGTGGAGTAAGTTTGCTAGGAGACCATGACATTAAAACATAAATTTGATCTGTCAATTTATAAAAAATAATACTATCATAGATGTCTGTTAAACATTTTAGCACTCTCATCATGAAAAGTGACACAAAAGTTGGAACAGAGGGATTAATTACGAAATAAAGTGACCAACTCAAATCCTGCAGCACAGTCCACTTTAACTTTTCCTCATCCTTCTTTCTCGAATGTCTAATCATTAATAGGAAAAAAAACCTCGTGCATAACTGAGAAGGTGAAGTAAATCCAAAAACATACGCAAGCCAACTGAAAAACAGAAGCAATTACACTATAATCCCCTACACAAGTACCACAACTAACACCAGTACAGTATATCCTAAATTTTCCACTACCATATTTAATCACTTTTCATGTAGCGTTCTAACTGCCCCCCCCCCCCCCTCCCCCCCGTTCCTGGATTCTTCTGAACCATTAATAGGTTAAATGATTGAGATTTCCGGCTTCACTTTGTTGTGCTTTTCATGTTTCAGAGATAAAGTCTAAACCATCGACTTCTTTAAAATATTAACCATGAATTTTGCTATAAATTGGACTGAGGATTTAATCATGATTTAGTATGCAGGTAACATACACAGGTGTAACTACAAAAAATTTCATCAACTTCTTGGCTAAGGGAACAAATAGATATAATAAGGTTGCTGCGCCAAGATTACCTGTAGTGATGGAGCTATAAAGGCATGATATACCACGTAAAAAACAGAGCCAACAACTGCTCCAGATAGATACAGCTTCAGAAGAAACTGAGGCCCAAAAGTACTACCGATCTGCCAATAAAAAGAAATTGGAAAATGCCTAATTTACAATATGCCAATGAAGTAATTGCTTAATATTAATTAAGTGATTAATCAATTACCCTTATACTAAAAAGGTATAAATAACCAAGACAAATTGTGACATCGGGCCAAATGGCTTAGCAGTAAGCCATGTCCCTTTAACTGAGTTGACAGATAAAACTGGATCATTTCCACAAGTACTGCACTAGTTATCTTCTCACTTAAAATTGACTGTGATCCTAAAGGTGTAACCATCTAATGCGTCATTTCTGACAAAAGTAGCTCTTTCATTTTTCCAAGATAAGGGCTGCAGTCTGTATGCAGAATAATGGTATAAAATAATCAGAAGTAAAGATGAAGATATCAAGAAGCTTGCTAATGCATTTACCCCCATCTAAAATAAGCCATTTCAAAGTTTAAATATCACAAGGGAGGATACTAACCTTCTCAGCACTCGATTCCACCCATTTCAGTTATTTGGTTCTATCTAATGTCAATTCCTTTTTCCCCCCTAAATACCATCACTTTTAAAACTGAGATCGCTTAGAGGAAAAAAAAAAGTAATGAAATTTTTTATCAGATCAGTATGCATCGAGTTTACCACTCTTCCATTCATTAGCCCAAAGTCAGCAAGTGCTCAGACAGGTCACTGAAACACTACGTTTGAGCTTGGCCATATATCCATTAATGCCAGAGACAATGTTTCTTGCTAGGAAATATTTTTAAGACCCTTCCTTCCGAATGAAAAACAGGATACAATTCCATTAGTTGCTAGATTTCAACATCAAGAATTTTCAATGAGGTTACTGAATTGCTTACGAAGATATAAAGCTTAGTCATGATATAGAAGTAGAAAGACAGGTGACCTTACACTTGTTCCAAAGAAGTAGAATCCAACCATGTTAGAGATAAGATGCCAAGGATCAATGTGACTGAAAGCAGATGTTATCAATGTGTGAACCCGTCCACTTGTAACATTGTCCACTGAAATCTGAGCACCAGATACAAAAAAAAAAGTTAATCTAGTTGGAAAAAAATGTCTTAGCTGTCAATTGCATCAAAAAGATAAGTTATCTTAGTGACTTACCATGAAGTTCCTGATCATGAACCTATTATCAGCAGCACGCCATAACAAAAACACAGCTACATTAGCTAAGATTATTCCTAACACCACTCCATCAGTAGAAAACCTCCCAAAACCTGATTGCCTACAAATTGGAAATGCCCATGACTTTTAGAAAATAGAAAACATATGAAGTTGGACTAAAGGCAAGGGAATGGCATCACAAACATTGCCTTTTCTCCTGCCATAATTTTGAAATACAAGAAACAGGTTAAACATGACGAACTTCTAGCTGTCACAACTCACTAGTCACTGCATATCAGTGTCAACTAAATACTAATCAATTCATTCCATTAAAGATGTCATAACATTCCTTATCAAAAATATGTCATAACTTAGAAAATAGAAAATGTATGAAGTTGACTAAGAGCAATGGAATGACATTTACACAGATTGTCGCCATTTCTCCCATCAGAAAACTAAAAATGTTAGAAACAGTTTAAATGATTACGAACTCCTAGCTGTCACAACTCATTAGTTATTGCAGGTCAGATTCAATTAAATGCAGCTCACTTCATCCCATTAAAAACGGCATACCTCCACCTTGGTGGAGACTAAGAGTAAAACGTTCGAATAGATTACTAATATAGGAAAATAACTATTTAAATAATCGGTTTGTATGTGCAAAGAAAAAAGTACGATAGTTCCCGAAGACTATGTCAAATTAACTTTCTTGTATACGGGAGTTTTCTCCCTTTTGATTAATACAATTTACCTTATAAAAAATAAAATAAAGTAACATTACTTTATATTAGCTTTTTTATCAGCAAAATTAGTTTATAGGAGTATTAGTTAAAACGGTTGAAGGGCATATCTTAAGTCAGTTTGAGGAAGTGGGCAAGTTTTTCCAAACGGACAAGAAAGTACAGTAGCTCCTTTTTTTCTTAAATTTTTCACAGAGCAATATTTATCTTACTGTACATAACAGCACCAGAAGCTCAAGAAACATCTAAAGCTCTACTTCTATCATCAGCAGTGCTATTCTTAAAATTCAAATCAACCAGAGATCCCAGAGATCTTTGCACTTGCTGCTTTAAAGCATACTCCCTTTCATTATTTACACCTATTTCTTTTATTTATTATGATCAATCCCATAATCTCTAGGGTTTTTTGTAAAATCATGAGTTGAGTGAACTGCAGGCCTAATGTATGTCCCGTTTACGATTCCTAGCCTAAAGTTTTAAGCCTGCACATGAGATTAGGTTAAATTTCACGTGAAGATATGCCAGGTCATAATTTTATGATCTAAAAGTGAAATTACGTTGCACCTGTTATGAGATTTATGTGACTATCTATGAGGGACAAAATCAAAATATATAATTCAAACTTCTTTAGACCTTTTTTTCTTTTTGAAAATGATGGTGTTTGGGTTAGCTTGCGCTCTCCTGGACGACGAGTAACTATTCCACTAAGGCTTAGACATATGGAAAAAATTACCTAGTGTTTTTTCTCTATTTGGATTTGAACCTTAATCTCTAATATTTGAACCCACTTTATTAACTATTAGGCCACAGGGTTAGGTGCTTCTCTAGACCTAAATTCACATACATGAGATTGAATTTGTCGATTATTTCCCACCTACTATACACGTGAGACCCAAAAAAGGAAAAGAAAAGCTCAAACCTTGTGAATGCACGATGAGTGGAGGTAAATAGAATTCTTAACTCACAAAATGTACCTAACAAACATGAAAGTATAAAGATGAAACCAAATTTTTAGCAAGAACAGTTTGCCCCTTGGAGAGGTGCAAATTGATCTCACAATCACTAAGGCAAAAATTGGACCCAATTTATTTAAAAAATGTAAACGTAATCTCAATGGTTGATTAGAGGAAAAAATAGTGTGAGTATACATTATGGTGCAAAAGAACTTTACAAAAAAAAAATGAAGAGATTAGGGTGTAAATCTGAAAAATATATAGGGTGCAATTACAAAAGACAACAATTGCTACAACAACAACAACCCAGTGAAATCCCACGAGTAGGGTCTGGGGAGGATTAGTGAGTAAGCAGGCTTTACCCTACCCTGAAAGGTAGAGAGGGTGTTTCCGATAGACAGAGGCGGATCCAGTATTCGAACCTTATGGGTTCCCACTTCCCAACGATCTCAAATAATATACAATAATAACTGATTGGGACAAAAGGTTTCAGCAAGTTTTTTATTTGGCTGGCCTCTTTTAATTTAACTTCATTTGTAGTGTTTTTTAAGAAGAAAAGAGAAATAACAGAAGTGCCTGGGATGTTATTCTGTGAAAAAACCAAAGATGAAGTTAAAAAAACTATCAAAAAATGGATTCGAACCCTTGCCAACCAACTTACAGAAACATAGTCTAAGCAGGGTCCCCTTCGCTGCTGAACCAACATTCGTTTCTGGTACTGGGTTCCCAACTAATAATACTTATACCTTTAATATGTTTCTCAATACAAATACAGGATCCGGGCAAAAGCTACTGGGTTCCTGGGAACCCATACCCGATACTGTAGATCAGCCCCTGCCGATAGACCCTTGGAGCTACAACAATAACAACAGCAATAACAACTAAGCCAAGGGCCCAAACAAGTTGGGATCGGCTATATGGATCATTACTGCTTCATATAGACAGTAGATACAAAATGCAAAGGACGCAAGTTCGAAATTTTTAATAACTCCCTTTTTAAACAACTCCTAATTCTTCCCCAACTATTAAAAGATGAACAAAAACTGAAGGAACGACAGCTACGTTCAATTTCCTATCTCCAAAGAGACCAAGACCCTAAAGATCACACCTTATCATTCTATTTTGCTGCTAAAGCCCCAGAAAGTACAGCAAAACGAAACTTGGGTACAACTTATCTATCACAGTCCGCAAAACCAACTCCTTTTCTCAAAGTAAAGACTAAGACTTTATTCACTATACAATCTCAACAACAAACAAATAAACTTGATTAGTCAAAACAGGAAAACTTGTATGTCAGTGTAAAGATAATTGTGAAATTAAAAGGAAAAAGAAAAACTAGAAAACCTCTATTTTGCCTTTTAAAAAAATGTAATGTATATGATTTCTGTAAAAATTTATTTAGTATTGCAATGAAATGGCCAACCTCAAATATTTTGATAAATATATTAAAGCTGCTAAAAGGGGGGAATAATAGAGTACCAGCCGCGGCGAGAGGAACCAAATGAGAAATTAGAGTGAAAATTTCTTTTTCCAAATTGAGTCCTCAGAATCCCAACTGTACGGTTAACCAAATCCTTGCTCCGATCACCTCTGAAAATTCTGTTTGTTAACAGCTGCTTAGAGAAAAGTGGGTTTGAGAAAACCCCATGTGAAAATTTCACATTTTGTAGCCTAATTGAGTGTGTGTGTGCGTGTGAAAAAGCAGAGAAAAATTGTTGTTGCTGATAAGGGTGACATGGGTTTGTCTTGGAAGTTAGAGAAAGGAAAGTTTGAGAGGGATTTGTGGTTGCATTTGAGAGATTTCTGGGGATTTTGGAGAGGAGTTTGAGGGACAAGAGCCTCTGCATAATTTCCTATAGGCTTTTTTGTTGAAGCTCCGTTTATGCTTGGAATGGTGTTATTGGTCTGGTTTTGTATTGTTTTGTTCAGTGTGTTTTCTTGTGAAAAAAATTCCATGTTATACAACGGACAGTAAACAAGTACATATTTGGGTCATGAGGTCTCGGTACTTGTAAAATAGTGTATGAGATATTTGTATGAGTATATATATATATATATATTGTTACTAGTCTTTCGACGTGTATGCCGAGTCATGTATATATGATATATTTAAGACTAATCAAGTCAAAATGTTCTTTCAGAATACAAAGAAATAATTGAAGAATTATGCGTACCTTGCAAAAGATTTTGATGCATAATCAAAGTTTAATCTTGAACAATAAGCACATGCTTTCAAGACCATGTATCATCCAAATTTAGGAAAATAAAATAGCAAAAAAATATTGATATGTGTATGAATACCATTTTACAATGGCAGAATAGCCTAAATGGCACTTATACTTGTGTCACTTTGTCATCCCGGTCCCTCTATTTAATGAAGTTTCATCCAGACACCTGAACTCAGTCAAAACATGTATTTTAAACCCCTTCAGCATTACGTGTTGGTCACTCGCCTGACGTGGAGAAAAAATCATGTCCACATCAGATAAATCAATGCCACATCATCGACTTATAGCCCGTTTGGCCAAGCTGCAAAAATCAGCTTATTTTGATAAGTGCTTTTTTTTCAAAAGTGCTTTTCTCAAAAGTACTTTTGGTGAGAAGCAGTTTGTGATTGACTAATTAGTTTGAAAAGCACTTCTGAGCAGCAATTAGTGTTTGGCCAAGCTTTAAAAAACTGTTTCTAAGTGTATTTTTCTCAAAAGTGCTTCTCAAAAAAGTGCTTTTGGAGAGAAGCTACTTTTTTCTGCTTCTCCAAAACTGCTTCTGCTTCTCCTCAAAAGCACTTTTTTTCCTTCCAAAAGCTTGGCCAAACACCTCAATTTTTGGCCAAAAGTGCTTTTGGCAAAAAAAAAAAGCACTTTTGGCCAAAAAGAAGCTTGGCCAAACCGGCTATTAATATACCTAAGGGAAAAAGTAATTGGGAAAAGCAAGAAAAAACCCTCTTCTTTCTGGAATATAAAGTTAAGAAAAGTGCATCTGAAGAAGCGATTGAAGATAAAAGTTCAGAGCTTGAAGAAATCCTTAAGAAGAAAAGCTAGGTTCATTGTTGCTGCATTGGCTAAAACGTTGAAGAGATTGAAGGTAAGTGAGTCGCATTTTGGGGATCTCAATAAACCAAGCAGCCGCAAAATCAATTGCTGGCCAATCATCGTTTTCTCCATTCCCATTTCGGCCTAGCGCCATTAACACCACCCTTCAACTTTCCTTTTTCACTCCTTATTTAACCTCTTCTCCTTAGAACGAAGATGAAAATTCAGATACTGCAGAACCTTTCCGGAAGAATTTCCTTGCAGCAAGAAGCTGGGAGAGGTGTTATATGGATACAATCGAGCGTTACTAAGCCCTAAGAATTAACGTCGTGTATCTATGAATGTAGTATCTCAGAACACCTTAGCAATTTTCACTTGCGATTTGACAATTTGTTCAATCTAGCACCTCTATCCTTGGACATATGATTTTGCAGGTAATAATTGGACTCTTCTTCTTCTTCAGCAATTGATTATTTGCGTCCTGTTTTCTTGCTTTGTTTTCAATTATATACCTATTGCTTAGACCTGCTAATTACTGGACTTTAGTTACACAAAACGCTTTCTAGTTGGTGGTTCTTCTTTTCATAAGGCCGGGGAGAAACGGAGTTATGATAGGAAAGAGGGGGGAGAAGAAGACGGAGAGAAACGGGGTGAAATAAGGCGGAAGGGTTGGGAAAGGGGTAGAGATATTTGGGTTGGGAAATTAATTTACTCTTTTTCTTTTTTATGGTTGTTCTTTATTATTTTTATTATTTTTAAATCAAAATAAATATATCCACTCTCCTTTTTAGAGCGTGTAACCACTTATTTTTCTGACTCAGCAAAATGAATGACACATAAGCTCAGTCAACGGTCAGAGGGGTTTAAAATACATGTTTTGACTGAGTTCAAGTGTCTGGATGAAACTTCATTGAATAGAGGGACCGGGATGACAAAGTGACATAAGTATAGGTGCCAGTTAGGCTATTCTGCCTTTTACAATTAGAAAATATAAAGTAACATAATCAAAAATAAGATTGTTCCTCACGGAACAATTAAACTACAAAAGAAACCATTAAAAAAAATCATATACAGATCATTAAATTTGTCCCAATTTTATTTTTGGCATTTTAACTCAGCCTTGTTCCATTTTGGCCCTCCAATTCTATTTTTTTTGTTCCACTTTGACACAAAATTTTTTCTCCCAGGTAAAAATGCAACGCGTGCAAATACTCAGCTGCTACCCCCACCCCCACCCCACTGCCCCCCCCCCACCCAGCAAAATTGTTTTTTTACTTTTTTTTGTAATTTCAAATTATTACTTTTTTCGTTTTTTCTGCCCACATCCCGGGGAAAAAATATTTTTTTATATATATTTTCTGAAGATAATTTAGACTTCATGCATTTAGATGTAGCTGATTACCTTGCACTCCCAGATGGAGAAACAAGTCAAGTGATCGGTGGTGAATCTGTAGAAATGTAAATATTTTAATTTTTGTTGTTTGTAATAGATAGTATGGTTATGTAATTGTTGTACATAAAGAAAAATTATGATTTGATAATGATGTTTACTATAATATATCTTATTTATGTCATTTTGAAGAATATGGATAACATTATTAGATCAACTTAAACTCTAGCAGAGTTTGCAAGAAATATACAACCACCAGAAGTGGTTAAATTTCGTATATCTCATTGTAATTATATTTTGTTAACCACCAGAAGTGGTATATGCCTATGATCACCAAAAGTGATAATTTAGGCTTTCTATGGTTACAATTGAAGATAAGCTACATAAAAAATTCTCTATATTAAATGCACGCCTCGATTTGCTCCTGAAGTAGTAAATATTTTAAAAGAGGTTGAGGCATCACAATTTGATGTGATTAATGCGCATTCAGATAATTATGTTCGATTATCCTGAAGGATGAAAACTTTTGATAATAATAATCCATTCCATGAAGTGAATGTGACAATATTAATAAATCTGGTAAATATGAACGTGCTCTTGATGTAAATATATTACAATTCACCTCCAGAAGAGGTAATATAATTGAGAGAATATATACTCAATATTTCGGATTTTAAATTTGCTCCTGAAGAAGTAATACAATTGAAATTGCCTCCTGAAGTAGGAAAATATTATGAAGAGGAGTTTTCTTGTGTTTAAACAATTGTTTATTTGATTGTGATTTTCTCTTATGATACCAGAAGTGTCTGAGCAATATTTGATAGTACAAAATGCATCAACAACTCCTGAAGAGCTAACTGTTTGCCTAGAAGACACATGACACCAGTAGTGTCCGATAAATATTAGATTGTGGATATTAAATGAAGGCTCTCGAAGAGCTTATTTATAAATATGTCATTCATATTATATGATTATGGTCAAAACATATGTTGTAGTTGTCACGACCCAAACTCGCCCCGGTCGTGATGGCGCCTCTCGTGAAGACAAGGCCAGCCAGACCATTCCAGAACACCTCTTTTAAGCAGTTAAACAGTTCATAAGCAGTTTAAATATGATTTCATGATATTAATTTGCGGAAATACAACCCAACACAGCCCAAACCGGGGTGTCACAAGTCACAAGCATCTATCAGAGTATAAATACAACTACAAGGCCTAAAATATACAAAAGAGGACTGATAAACATAAGGAAGAAAATGCGGTGCTGCGAATGCTAGCAGTCACCTCGCTAAACTCCGATAAACTTAGCCTCCGATCAACTCAAACCCGCTACCGTGTGAACAAATACCTGCATCTGCACACGAGGTGCAGGGAGTAAAGTGAGTACTCCAACTCAGTGAGTAATAAAGGTAAATAATAACTGAGGAGTAAGAAATCACGTAATGCAAATCATCATGCTGTATAGAAGCAGTATAAAACCCCTTGAGAAAAAGCAGTGAAGCTGTGAAATCTTTAGAAAACATCTTATCTCAGTTCAAACCTCTTTTGAAAATGACTTTTTCAACGGTTATGCGAATGAATGCAAAACAATTAGTGCAGATAAGCACAGAAATCCGCCCCTCGGGCACAACACTCACTCAACAGATAATGCCAGGCAATCAGGTAGATACCCCGTGAAGTAACACAGACAACAGATAATGGCAGACAAATGAAATAAAGTAAACACATAGAACAGTACTAGTACCGCTGCGGCGTGCAGCCCGATCCACATATCGCTGCGGCGTGCAGCTCGATCCATTTATCGTCGACGGCGCTCACTGGGGGTGTGCAGACTCCGGGAGGGGCCCCTTACGGCCCAAGCGCAATATCAAGCCATCTCGTGGCATCAGATCTAGGCCCTTGTCCTCATACCATTATCAGCATAACACTACTGCGCTGCGGCGTGCAGCCCGATCCATATATATATATATATATATATATATATATATATATATATATATATATATATATATATATATATATATATATATTGCTGCGGCGTGCAGCCCGATCTAAAAGTATCCTCACAATACAGGCCATCGGCCTAACTCAGTCAACAAAATCACATAAGCCACTCGGGCAACAATAAACATGATGCTTAGCCCAAAATACATGACTGAGTTCAAGTATAAAACCAAACAGTGAGGAAATATCAACGACCATCCCCGAAGGGGTTCAAATAGCTGGCACGAAGCCCAAACATGGCAATCAGCCCAAGTCATGATGATAACAAATAAGTTTCAGTCAATTACACAGTAAAATCATCAATCGGGACGGACCAAGCCACAATCCCCAACGGTGCTCTACCCCACGCTCGCTATCCGGCGTGCAAGTCACCTCAATATAGCACTATGATGTGCAATCCGGGGTTTCAAACCCTCAGGATATCATTTACAATCATTACTCACCTCGAACCGGTGAAATCTCTAGCTCGCGACGCCTTTGCTCCTTAAATCGACCTCCACGCGCGTCGAATCTATCCAAAATCAGAGCGAATACATCACAATATGCTAAGGGAACAAAGCCCAAGCGAAAACAATCGAAAAATATCAAAAATCCCAAAATTAGCAAAACCTGAGCCCCGGGCCCACTTCTCGAAACTCAGAAATTTTTACATCAACGGGTTCCTTATCTCGCCACGAGTCTATGCATATCAAGAACTCTCAAATCCGAACTCAAATGACCCTTCAAATCCCAATTTAAAATCTCAAAATCCCAAGCCCTAGTTCTTCCAATTTTAGCTAAATTTCCATGAATCTATAGGTTAATTTCACATAATGATCACGTTTTTAGTTCATAGAACTTACCTCCAATCAATCCTCTTCGAATCCCTCTTCAATTGCTCCCAAGAAGCTCTAAAAATACTCAACAATGGAGAAAAATGACTTAGGCTCGCGGATGAAATATGTTTAAAAACCCTTTTGCCCAGCTGACGATTCCTTCTATATGATCGCGGCCCCAGGCTCGCGATCGCGATGAGCAAATCTTCCAGGCCTCAAAATGGTCTATGTGAACGCGACAAAACGGATGCGAATGCAAAGCTTCAGCTTCCCCTCTTACGCGAACGCGGCTCAGCTGATGCGAACCCGATGACTAAAATCACTGGACTCCAACTCCTTCTACGCGAACGCGATCCATACCATGCGATCGCGAAGCATCATTAACCAACCTTCCGCGAACGCGGACCCTCAGATGCGAATGCGAAGAGCAATTCGCCTGCCTCCAAATTTCCTTCCACGCGATCGCGGCACAACCCACGCGATCGAAGACTTAAAACCGCAACACCTGGAATGAAAAATCTGCAACTTTCCAACATCAAAACTAACCCGTTAGACCATCCGAAGCTCACCCGAGGCCCCCGAGACCTCAACCAAAAGCACCAACACATCCTAAAACATCATTCAAACTTGTTCCAATCATTAAAACACCTCAAACAACACTAAAACCATCAATTCTCATCGAATTCAAGCCTAAGTTTGCCAAGAACTTCCGAAACTCGCTTTCGATCAAAACCCGACCAAACGACGTCCGAATGACCTGAAATTTTGCACATACATCACAAATGACATAACGAAGCTACAGAAACTCTCGAAATTCCATTCCGACCCTCGGATCAAAATCGCACCTACCAACCGGAATTCGCCAAGATACCAACTTTGCCAATTCAAGCCAAATCCTTCCACGGACTCCCAAAATGCATTCCGATCGCGCTCCTAAGTCATAAATCACCCAACGAAGCTACCCAATTCATAAAAATTCCGATCCGAGCTCATATACAAATAAGTCAACTCTTGGTCAAACCTTTCAAATTCAAAACTTTCAACTGAGACTGTTCTTTCAAATTCATTCTGATTTTCCTGAAAACCAAACCAACAATCTACATCAGTCATAATGCATTACACGTGGCAAGTCATGCCCGAGAACTGGCGATCAAAGTGCAAAAGCTCAAAACGACCGGTCGGGTCGTTACATCGTCCCCCACTTAAACATACATTCGTCCTCGAACGTTCCCAGAGTTGTTCTAGAAGCCAACCAATAGCTGAATAACCTTACAAAGCATCTACCCGGGGGTGATCCCACGTCACCCTATCTCATATAGGTCCGATAACACATAGAAACTGAAATTACACAATCCGGTCTGGCCCATAAACCATAGAATCATATATTTCACTTCTGAAACCATTAATACGATCAAAACCTCACACCGATACTCTGAATAGAACCGAACCAGCTGTAATAACCCATGCCTGCAATCTCAGGTGCAATTATATGATGTACCACATAACTCAAACACATGTAGCGATAACTTCCATTCGCAGCAGCTGCCCACAACAACCAAATACTGATAGAAAACCTCTTATCAGCTAAAGTCTCATTCCAACACTTTCGTCTACTGCCAACGATAACTGAAACACGCAATAAACCATAACCATTTCTCAGATCAACCATTCATGAAGCCATTTCTCCTCTGGCAATTACCATAGCAAATTTCGAACCGAACCTCGATACTTACCCATCAAACATGCTGAAATCGAATCCGTTTGTATTCATTAATGACCCCAACGATCTCTTCTGACCAAACACACCACCCTGGTGACATGACACATCAATGCAGCCTAAGCCACAACCTGCATAACTACGCGCACCAATAAGCAACAGTCCGAACATACTCAAATCATGAAAATGACACAATTTAAAGAGTTGTACCTCAAGCTCACCAGTACCATCACAACACAAGGCTGGGAATCCGTCTCACATCATATAATAGAACACACGAATCTATCCCACAAGATCATATCTCCACATAGCTTCGTGGCAATGCACGATCCTATCCAAACACTGCTCCACCAGAAACACCTCAAGTCACTATGCTTGAAAGCGACAACCACGCACCATTTGACGTCTGGAACCAAAGCACATAATCATACATACGGTGAGACAAATAACATATACCACGCAACCCGATAGGTCACAATCGATACTCCATTCACCGAGCAACACCCAATTACTCTTCCTGCTCGACTTCCACTATGAATTCCCAATAGAACCGCACCACACGTGCCCATGACCAACAAATCATAACGTCTCACAACACAGAAAAGCAACTCATAGATCTACCCATATCACTAACAAGCTCAATAACGATCGAATCAACCTATCCCTCAACAATACCATTCGGGGCCAACCAAGCCGACTCAAACTAGAACACGCATCCACATCGGCCTGCCAACGAACTCATTATCAAGGAAGCCTGAAGTTTCTCCTTCCACTACTATAACTCCTGCCGGAGCCGTACGATACGATGTCAGGCACCAAATCAATACCGAAATCCACAACCTCGCCCGGCGACATGCCCGGCCACAAGAAACACATCCGAAGGTCCTTCAACACTAGAACTGAATCCATGGTAAAACTTCTGCACTTACATCCATCACGAAGGCCCAATTAAGAAAAAAAACAGTCCTTCCCAGCCATTCGCTGGGTCCTTGGAATATAACACACTCTACTAGAACATAACCCAACGCACCTCGCCACTCATCCCGTGGCATTTCCGGCATAGCCCATAGCGCAATAGTCCAGAATAACCCAACACTGAGACAACCAGTCTATACCCTAATATCATATCCAAAATCTAACATACCAAGCAACGAAAGATCCATGCGGGCCTCCAAATCCCGGTAGTTGCTAAACAGTGCCGATACACACGATCTACAACCACATCATAGCCTGCACATGAGAACCTCCGTCTCCACATCCACACGGCACATGAATCATCATATCTGATCCCAATTTCGCCGTTCGAACACATGCACACCTTTAATACCCAATCATTTCCACGATAGATACGCTAAAATTTCCCCGTGCCACCAAGCAAACCCGAATACCACCAGTCGATCCAACAAGAAAGTGTCGCAATACTACCGAAGTATCATCAGTTTAATCACATTACCCTTTTTCTGAGACATATGCTCTCGTCAAATCACTTCCAATTAGCAGTACCATTTCCCTGATTATCTGAGGCTACCTGTTGCCTAAGAGTTTATGAACTTCCTTTCAGAACTGAACTGTAACCTAACACACGCCAGTCTCGGTCCTCCACAACATACCGCATAAACCGTACCACTCTAGGATAATCGTGAGAGCTTCATGTCCCTTCCGAGCCACAAACATCTACGTACTCAACAAGTCAAGAACTTTCCATTGGTCCCATCTAGAAGAAAATCACTATACATCCCATGCTCCGCATGCCCATAGAAAATATACATCTCCAAACTGCGGTAAAAACCATCAAGAACTCTCCGAGTTTCCCCTTTGCACACATCTACATCATCAGGACCGAATCCTTCTAACTCGACCGAACTATGCAGGTCACTAAAACCCAAGAGAATTGCCGCAAAACACCTGTAGAAATTCATTAGCTGGTAAACATCCAAGAGCTAATCATATCCTTTCCATGCCAACTAGGCCTACCACCAAGCTATCCCAGCTATCCAAATTCCCTTCCGATTTACCTTCAACTCGATACTCATTCTTGCTATAACATTACAATTCTTCAACCCAGACTTACCACACGGAACCCAAGCATAAAGCCACACCGTCTAAGGCTCATAAGCCGTCGAATACTTTCTCAGATATTCCCACGAGCACCACGATCAAAATACTTTACCCTGAAGAGACTTCCTGCGAATCTAAATCCGTTACCTTTACCTTCCTGATACTGATACATAGAATCCCATAATTAACATAGAAATACCACAAGTCTTAAACCCTTCCAATGAAAACTCGCTTTCTAACCACATATACGACTTTGAGATACCCAATTGTTACATGAAGCATCTTGAACACATTAGAACCATTTTCGAGAGTCATTCACTCTACTCATACTGCACTTAACCTGATCAACAACACTGAACAACCAGCGCCTCATTGGCACTTCTGACACTGCAGCACATAACCTTTCCTTAGTCAAAATTTTCCTTTACTCGAGCCATCCTCGGGCTCAATCTCCGCAACCAGAACTAATTCACCACACTCCTCAAATCGGAACCAACATAGCATGTAATCGAGCAATCAGCTAATCAATAGCAAACTCCCCCACTTGGCTCGAAGCCATAGATCAGAATACACTTAATAACTCATAACACTTATACTCTATTGATGCCACAATACCACAGAGATTAAACTCAAATCCTTTGTAAGCTTGTGTAAACACAAATCATCTAGTACTTTAAATCTTTTGCAAATCTCACAACAGTTAAGCCTATTCTCTTAAGCGACCCAAAATTTCAAATTTCAACACGTACTTTTCAATTACACATGAGATCTTCTAACATACACATAGGGATCACACCACTGCAGAACACTCCGTAGGAGATAACCCACATGCTTTGCCTCAATATAACGTTTCTGTATACCTTCCACCGTCATAAACTATCCGCAGTCACTTAGCCTTCCTGAGTCTGAACTCATACCGCAACATGGATTTTACTTCATTCACAACCGGAAAACATGGAAAGATCCTTCACACGCCTATAACTCGGGGCTATACCTCGAATCACGACGGAAATCAAACACTTAATAGTTCTTCTATCATCCAGCAGACCTTCATCATCACTTCCAAGTCACATAAATACATCTCGCAGTACTAACATACTCATCACGTGGCTATCCAACCGTCACTTCCACTAATAGGGACAATACCGAACGTATAGGTTCAAAAACACCTGTTCACACAATCAGCACCTCGGTGCTCAAGCCATAGGCAAAGATCCGGCCTCAAGTCCTCCAGACTGTCCCAACATAAACTCTCAGAGATTACATCTCGCCCCTCAATCGGGGAATCATAAGCCATCAAGGCACATCTGATACTGAGCGCTCATGCGCGCATACGAACGCGTGGAAGAAATTTCAAGAGTTACTTTTCAAGCTGAATCAAGGACGCACGATAAGATTACAAGAAGGTGAAGTTTTCCTAAAAGTTCTGTAGCCTCTCGAGGATAAATACAAACATCTCTGTACCGATCCGCGAGACTCTACTAAACCTGCTCATGACTCGTGAGACCTATGTAACTTAGCTCTGATACCAACTTGTCACGATCCAAACTCTGCCCCGGTCGTGATGACGTCTCTCGTGAAGACAAGGCCAGCCAGACCATTCCAGAACACCTCTATTAAGCAGTTAAATAGTTCATAAGCAGTTTAAATATGATTTCATGATATTAATTGGCGGAAATACAACCCAACACAGCCCAAACCGGGGTGTCACAAGTCACGAGCATATAAATACAACTACAAGGCCTAAAATATACAAAAGAGGACTGATAAACATAAGGAAGAAAATGCGGTGCTGCGAACCCTAACAGTCACCTCGCTAAACTCCGATAAACTTAGCCTCCGATCAACTCAAACCCGCTACCGGGTGAACAAATACCTGCATATGCACACGAGGTGCAGGGAGTAAAGTGAATACTCCAACTCAGTGAGTAATAAAGGTAAATAATATTTGAGGAGTAAGAAATCACGTAAGGCAAATCATCATGCTGTATAGAAGCAGCATAAAACCCCTTGAGAAAAAGCAGTGAAGCTGTGAAATCTTTAGAAAACATCTATCTCAGTTCAAACCTCTTTTGGAAATGACTTTTTCAACGGTTATGCGAATGAATGCAAAACAATTAGTGCAGATAAGCACAGAAATCCGCTCCTCGGGCACAACACTCACTCAACAAATAATGCCAGGCAATCAGATAGATACCCCGTGAAGTAACACAAACAACAGATAATGGCAGACAAATGAAATAAAGTAAACACATAGAACAGTACTAGTACCGCTGCGGCGTGCAGCCCGATCCACATATCGCTGCGGCGTGCAGCCCGATCTATTTATCGTCGACGGCGCTCACTGGGGGTGTGCAGACTCCGGGAGGGACCCCTTACGGCCCAAGCGCAATATCAAGCCATCTCGTGGCATCAAATCTAGGCACTTGGCCTCATACCAGTATCAGCATAACACTGCTGCGACGTGCAGCCCGAGCCATATATATATATATATATATATATACTGCTGCGGCGTGCAGCCCGATCCAAAAGTATCCTCACAATACAGGCCCTCGGGCTAACTCAGTCAACAAAATCACATAAGTCACTCGGGCAACAATAAACATGATGCTAAGNCTTTAACTGCCCGGACGAAAATACCCTTATGCTCATGTCCTTAATTTCAGGACTTCAGGACTACATGTCCTTAACTTTTGAACTTGAAACTCTAAGTTCAGGACTTCTAAGACTACATGTCCTTAACTTTTTAACCTGTAACTCTAAGTTCAGGACTTCAGGACTACATGTCCTAACTTTGAACTTGGAACTCTAAGTTCAGGACTTCAAGCTTACATGTCCTTAACTTTTGAACTTCGAACTCAAACTTCAAGACCAAGCGTCCTTAACTTTTGAACTTGTAAGTCAAAGTTAAGGACCTATTGTCCTTAACTTTTGAACGTGTAACTGTAAGTTAAGGACAGTCTGTCCTTAACTTTTGAACTTGTAAGTCAAAGTTAAGGACTTATTGTCCTTAACTAAACCTGCTCATGACTCGTGAGACCTATGTAACTTAGCTCTGATACCAACTTGTCACGATCCAAACTCTGCCCCGGTCGTGATGACGTCTCTCGTGAAGACAAGGCCAGCCAGACCATTCCAGAACACCTCTATTAAGCAGTTAAATAGTTCATAAGCAGTTTAAATATGATTTCATGATATTAATTGGCGGAAATACAACCCAACACAGCCCAAACCGGGGTGTCACAAGTCACGAGCATATAAATACAACTACAAGGCCTAAAATATACAAAAGAGGACTGATAAACATAAGGAAGAAAATGCGGTGNTTAGCAAAACCAGAGCCCCGGGCCCACTTCTCGAAACTCAGAAATTTTTACATCAGCGGGTTCCTTATCTCGCCACGAGTCTATGCATATCAAGAACTTTCAAATCCGAGCTCAAATGACCCTTCAAATCCCAATTTAAAGTCTCAAAATCCCAAGCCCTAGTTCTTCCAATTTTAGCTAAATTTCCATGAATCTCTAGGTTAATTTCACATAATGATCACGTTTTTAGTTCATAGAACTTACCCCCAATCAATCCTCTTCGAATCCATCTTCAGTTTCTCCCAAGAAGCTCTAAAAATACTCAACAATGGAGGAAAATGACTTAGGCTCGCGGATGAAATATGTTTAAAAACCCTTCTGCCCAGCTGACGATTCCTTCTATGTGATCGCGGCCCCAGGCTCGCGATCGCGAAGAGCAAATCTTCCAGGCCTCAAAATGGTCTATGCGAACGCGACAAAACGGATGCGAACGTGAAGCTTCAGCTTCCCCTCTTACGCGAACGCGGCTCAGCTGATGCGAACGCGATGACTAAAATCACTGGACTCCAACTCCTTCTACGCGAGTGCAATCCATACCATGCGATCGCGAAGCATCATTAACCAACCTTCCGCGAACGCGGACCCTCAGACGCGAATGCGAAGAGCAATTCGCCTGCCTCCAAATTTCCTTCTACGCGATTGCGGCTCAACCCATGCGATCGCGAAGACTTAAAACCTGCAACACCTGGAATGAAAAATCTGCAACTTTCCAACATCAAAACTAGCCCGTTAGACCATCCGAAGCTCACCCGAGGCCCTCGGGACCTCAACCAAAAGCACCAACACATCCTAAAATATCATTCAAACTTGTTCCAATCATTAAAACACCTCAAACAACACTAAAACCATCAATTCTCATCGAATTCAAGCCTAAGTTTGCCAAGAACTTCCGAAACTCGCTTTCGATCAAAAACCCAACCAAACGACGTCCGAATGACCTAAAATTTTGCACACACATCACAAATGACATAACGAAGCTACAGAAACTCTCAAAATTCCATTCCAACCCTCGGATCAAAATCTCACCTATCAACCGGAATTCGCCAAGATACCAACTTTGCCAATTCAAGCCAAATCCTTCCACGGACTCCCAAAATGCATTCCGATCGCGCTCCTAAGTCATAAATCACCCAATGAAGCTACCCAATTCATAAAAATTCCGATCCGAGCTCATATACAAATAAGTCAACTCTTGGTCAAACCTTTCAAATTCAAAGCTTTCAACTGAGACTGTTCTTTCAAATTCATTCCGACTTTCCTGAAAACCAAAACCAACGATCTACATCAGTCATAATGCATTACACGGGGCAATTCATGCCCGAGAACTGGCGATCAAAGTGCAAAAGCTCAAAACGACCGGTCGTGTCGTTACAGTAGTAAACCCGAAGTTTACTAAAATAAATGGCTATCATATTGAGACTATAAATGATTGGAAGATTGAAAATCTTCACGTTTCCACAATCATAGGGGGTAAAATAATATGTATATGAGAAGTTACCCACCTTATTCTTCGATTTGTACTACATCATGTATCACGGTAAACCAGAAGTTTACTAATACAAAAGTAGCCACAGTAAGTCAGAAGTCTACTAACGCAAAAGTTTATGTCATAATAAACCAGAAGTTTACTAAGAGATAGCACATGCCATGATAAACTTGAAGTTTTTATTTGCCATTTTTAAATGAGCTATTTGAGAATTTAGATAAGCATATACTGAAGAACTAGAATATTCTTCAAAAATTCTCCTATGTTGCTTGTTCTCATAATAAATTGATTATACCAGCTAAAGTTGGGACTAAGACCCCTGATTCTGAAATATATAAAAGGTGAATATGAGCCCATTCACCTATCATGTGAACCACTTATAGATGCATATATAAGATGGTTACATGTATGTTTATTGTCAACCTGCAGTTTGGCATTTGAAATTGTTTTTCTCACTTAAGAGCATAATTTTTTGATTATGAAATCAAGACAGTTCATCTTGATAATGATGGTTTATATACGTGCTAGTTTAGCAGTGAATACCTCCTATTAATGGTTAAACTATTGTTTATGAGAACAAAGCTTCATGTGTTGGTCTAAGATTTTCTAAATTGCATATAACAGCACTTGTATGCATCAGACCAACAATATATGATAAGTTCTCCCCTCACAATTGGTTTAGGGTCAGAAACCAAATATTTTACTATCTTTTGATGTGTGGTATATGATTAATTTCTCTATCACAATGCACAAAGATATGTTTCCCAAAGAAGATTGGGGATATATGTTAGTTTTTCTAACATTTGGGGAATGGAATAAATGGCTGAAAATATGCTATATGAATCGAATTATCATTAATATGATCCTCGCTTAGAAGATAATTCAAGTAAAATGCCAGAAGCATTTGCTGATCCAAAATCAAATATCATATTTCAGCTGCAAATGCTCCTATTAAAATTTAAAGTCCCTGAAGGATAGAGTTTACTGTACGCATGAAGCGTGGTAGACCAATCGGTTCCAAAGGTAACAATCCTTGAAAAATGATAAAGATCTAATGATCAAAATGATCATAATGAGGAGGAAATGAGCTCTAGAATATCCCACGACATAACATTTCATGAAACTCCAGAAGAAGTTGAGGTACCTGAAAATAAAGAAAGTGATGAGATCTCAACAAGTTATGTCGCTTAGGAACCGATACAAAATGATCGTCGACGATATATTTGATACAATATAGTGCACAATACTGTGAAATATTGTGAAGATTGGACCAGTAGTCCAGACACCTGAAGATGTCATGCCATTTAAATACGAGTCATAACCTATATGACTCATTTGATTAAATCTCTATAAAGATCCCTGAAGGATTTAAAATTCCTGAAGCATATAGTTCAAAGTCTCAAGAAATGTACTCGATCAGATTGTAAAGATCTTTGTACGGTTTAAATCAATCTGGGCGAATGTGATATAATCGCCTCAGTGAATATTTGCTGAAAGAAAGTTACATAAATGATGTTATTTGTCCATGTATTTTTATAAAGAAAATGTCATCAGAATGTGACGACCTGGCCCGTCGTCACGTGAATTACCGCCCCGTTTTCCCCGTTTTCTGCTTCCTTATGTTTCATTATAAGATTCTTGGGTGAATGAGTCGATTTGGATTGGTTTTAGAAGGAAATGAGACACTTAGTCTCTTTAAGGAAGGTTTGAATTGGAAAAGTCAACCGGATGTTGACTTGTGAGTTAGAAGCCTCGGATTGATTTCCTGTGATTTGGTTAGCTTCGGGGGATGATTTGTGACTTAGGATTGTGATCGGAATCGATTTTGGAGGTCCGGTGTAGAATTAGGCTTGAATTGGCGAAGTTAGTATTTTGGCGAATTCCGATTGATATGTGAGATTTTGATCCGAGGGTCAGAATGGAATTCCGAGAGTTTCCATAGCTTCGTTAGGTTATTTGGGATGTGTGTGCAAAATTTCAGGTCATTCGGAGGTGTTTTGGTCGGGTTTTTGATCAAATGCGTAATTCGGAAGTTTTAGAAGAACTTAGGCTTGAATTCGATGTAATTTGATGGTTTTGGTGTTGTTTGTGGTGTTTTGATGGTTGGAGAAAGTTTGAATGATGTTATAGTATGGGTTGGCACTTTTGGTTGAGGCCCCGGGGGCCTTGAGGTGATTTCGGATGGCCATCGGGATGATTTTGGACTTGGTGATTGCTGAAGTTTTGCTGATATCTGGTATTTCCGCATCTGCGGAAGAGGGGCCGCAGATGCGGTTCCGTAGATGCGAAGATTAGGGGCGCAGATGCGAGAGTTGGCCTATTGGAGGATTTTCGCAGAAGCGGATTAATTCCGCAGGTGCGGTGTCCGCAGGTGCGGACATTGACCGCAGAAGCGGTCCGCACGCTTTAGAGGAGTTTCGCAGGAGCGGATGGTTGACCGCATAAGCGGTGTCTGCAGAAGCGGGACTTGACCGCAGAAGCGGTCCTGGACGTTTTAGTTATTTCCGCAGAAGCGGAGGATGAACCTCAGAAGCGGTAGTCGCATATACGGTAAGGTATTCGTAGATGCGAAAATGACTGTTCGGAGAAGGGTTTTAAAACTCATTTTGTTCCGCGAGCTAAGGGTTATTTCCACCATTTTTGATCGACCTTGAGAGCTTTTGGGCAGAAAATGAAGGGGATTTCAACTAGGTGTGATTGGAGGTGAGATTCTTGACCTTAATACATGATTTAATGGTAGAATTAACATAGAAATTTGTGGAAATCCATCAAAAGAGGGTAAATCTAGGGCTTGGAAATTTGGTATTTCAAAGTGGGATTTGATGGGTCATTTGGGCTCGGATTTGGGAATTTTTGGTATGTATAGACTCGTGGCGAGATAAGGAATCCGATGATGTTAATTTTCTGGTTTTTCGAGAAGTGGGCCCGGGGCTCGAATTTTGCCAATTTCGTGAATTTCGATATTTTTTGAGTCTTTTCGATTGGGTTGTGTTCCCTTAGCCTATTGTAACGTATTCGTTGTGATTTTGACCAGATTCGACGCGCGAGGAGGTCGATTTGCGAGGCAAAGGCATAGCGAGCTAGGACTTTGGCCGGCTTGAGCTGAGTAATGATAGTAAATGATATCCTGAGGGTTTGAAACCCCAGATTTGCACAACGTAGCGCTGTATTGAGGTGAAAAACGCGCTTAATGGCAAGCTCGGGGTTGTTTACTACTGGGGGATTGTGACTTGGTCCGTCCCGTTTGATATTTTACCTCGTATTTGACCGAGCTGCTTTGTTTATCATCATGATTTGGGGCTAGTTGCCATGTTTGGGGCCTTGTGCCGACCTTTAGAACCCTTAGGGGCATTATGACTGATTTTCCTCACCTTACTTATTAAAAATCACATCCTCAGTCATGTTTCTATTTGTTTAAACAATGTGAACCGTTTTATATAAGTGTTAATCCTAAATGAGGGAAAATATGTGGGCCGAGACCCCTACCTTATACTATTGTGTCCTAAAATGACTGAGAGGGGTTGAGAACCCAACAGCGAGGATGTTATATATATATATATATATATATTATGGATCGGGCTGCACGCTGCAACAAATACTTATATGGATCGGGCTGCACGCCGCAACAAATGTTTATGTGGATCGGGCTGCACGCCGCAACAATATTGCGCTTGGGGTGTAGGAGCCCCTCCGGAGTCTGCACACCCCCCAGTGAGCGCCGTCGACGATATATGGATCGGGCTGTACGCTGCAGCGAGATATGGATCGGCCTGCACGCCGCAATGATATGTGGATCGGGTTGCACGCCGCAGTGGTTATTATATGATACTATTCTGAGAGTGATGTAAGAGTGAGCCCGAGGGGCTGTTACTGTACTTAGCGGTCGATACTGGGCCCGAGGGGCAGTTTTACTATTTACCACTTATTAGTTGTTTTACCTGATTTACCTGCATTTAAAACTGAGATTTCACATGATTTTCACGGATTTTACTGCTTTAAGTGATTTACTGCCTGATATAGAATTGCCTTGCGCTGTTATGTGTTTTCTTATCTTCAGCTATTATTTATTATTATTACTCACTGGGTCGGAGTACTCACATTACTCCCTGCACCATGTGTGCAGATTCAGGCATAGCAGAGTCCATTCCTGAGCACTGATACCCTTGTCCGGATCAGGCAGCGAGATCGGAGCATCGAGGTAGATGTTGGTGTCCGCAACCCCCTTGACTCCCCTTATTTTATGCTATTTCAGTCATTCCAAACTTCTGTATCAGATATTTTGTTTAGTAGACTTATAGCAACTCTGTAGTAGCTCATGACTTGTGACACCCCGGTTTGGGCTGTGTCGGGATGGTTTTCCGTATTCTTATCGTTGTTTCCGCTTTATTGACTATATTGAGCATGTGCTAGAATTTTATTAATATTAATCAATTGCTCTAAAGGAGGTGTTAGCTTTATTCTGGCTGGCCTTGTCTTCACGAGAGGCGCCATCACGACCGGGTTGGGATTTGGGTCGTGACAAGTTGGTATCAGAGCTGGCCTAGACCGACCTCAGCCACAGAGATTCGTAGCTTCCTTGGGTTGGCAGGTTATTATCACCGGTTTGTTCAGGGATTTTCCTCTATTGCATCACCCTTGACCAAGTTGACTCAGAAGGGTGCTCCATTTGTATGGTCGGACGAGTGCGAGAGGAGCTTTCAGAAGCTCAAGACAGCTTTGACCACGGCTCCAGTGTTGGTTTTGCCATCAGCTTCAAGTTCTTATGCGGTATATTGTGATGCTTTGAGAGTTGGGATCGGATGTGTATTGATGTAGGAGGGTTGAGTTATTGCTTATGCTTCTCGTCAATTGAAGCCCCACGAGAAAAACTACCCTGTACATAATTTGGAGTCGGCTGCTATAGTTCATGCTTTGAAGTTTTGGAGGCACTACTTGTATGGTGTATCTTGTGAGGTGTTCACCGATCATCGCAGTCTTCAGCACTTGTTCAAGCAAAAGGACCTTAATTTGAGGCAGCGGAGGTGGCTAGAGTTACTTAAGGATTATGACATTACCATTCTGTATCACCCGGGGAAGGCCAATGTAGTGGCCGATGCTTTGAGCCGAAAGGCAGTTAGTATGGGGAGTTTGGCGTATATTCTAGTTGGGGAGAGACCCTTTGCAGTTGATGTTCAGGCCTTGGCCAATCGGTTGGTGAGATTAGATATTTCGGAGCCTAGTCGGGTGTTGGCTTGTGTGCTTTCTCGGTCTTCCTTGTATGACCGCATCAGAGAGCGCCAGTATGAGGATCCGCATTTGCTTGTCCTTAAGGACAGGGTTCAGCACGATGATGCCAGAGACGTAACCATTGGTGATGATGGTGTGTTGAGAATGTAGGGTCGGATTTGTGTGCCCAATGTAGATGGGCTTCGGGAGCTGATATTGGAGGAGGCCCATAGCTCGCGGTATTCCATTCATCCAGGTGCCGCGAAGATGTATCAGGACTTGAGGCAGCACTATTGGTGGAGGAGGATGAAGAAGGATATTGTAGGGTTTGTGGCTCGGTGTCTCAACTGTTAACAGGTAAAATATGAGCATCAGAGACCGGGTGGTGTGCTTCAGCGGATGATTATTCCCGAGTGGAAGTGGGAGAGGATTACTATGGATTTCGTGAGTGGCCTCCCTCGGACTTTGAAGAAGTTTGATTCGATTTGGGTGATTGTGGATCGGCTGACCAAGTCCACGCACTTCATTCCAGTATGTACTACCTATTCATCGGAGCAGCTGGCAGGGATCTTTATCTGGGAGATTGTCCGATTGCATGGAGTTCCAGTGTCCATTATCTCAGATAGGGGTACTCAATTTACTTCTCAGTTCTGGAAGACTTTTCAGCGAGAGTTGGGTACACAGGTGGAGTTGAGCACAGCGTTTCATCCTCAGACGGACGGACAGTCCGAACGTACTATTCAGATATTGGAGGACATGTTGCGTGCCTGTGTTATTGATTTTGGAGGTTCTTGGGATGGGTTTTTGCCGCTTGCAGAGTTTGCCTACAACAACAGTTATCAATCGAGCATTCAGATGGCTCCGTATGAGGCGTTGTATGGGAGGCAGTGTAGATCTCCTGTTGGTTGGTTCGAGCCCGGTGAGGCTAGGCTATTGGGGACAGAGATGGTTCAGGATGCCTTGGAGAAGGTGAAGTTGATCTAGGAGAGGCTTCGTACAGCACATTCGCGTCAGAAGAGTTATGCGGACCGGAAGGTTTGAGATGTGTCTTATATGGTTGGTGAGAAGGTCTTGCTAAAGGTTTCGCCCATGATGGGTGTCATGCGGTTTGGAAAGAAAGGGAAGCTGAGTCCGCGGTTTATTGGACCTTTTGAGGTACTTAGGAGGATTGGGGAGGTGGCTTATGAGCTTGCATTGCCACCCAGCTTGTCGGGCGTGCATCCGGTATTTCATGTTTCTATGCTCCGGAAGTATGTTGGGGACCCGTCTCATGTATTGGATTTCAGCACTGTTCAGTTGGATGATGATTTGACCTACGATGTGGAGCCAGTGGCTATTTTGGGTCGTCAGGTTCGGAAGTTGAGATCAAAGGATATAGCTTCGGTGAAGGTGCAGTGGAGAGGTCGGCCCGTGGAGGAGGCTACTTGGGAGATCGAGCGGGAGATGCAGAGCAGATATCCTCACCTGTTTGAGGCTTCAGGTATATTTCTTGACCCGCTCGAGGACGAGCGTTTGTTTTAGTTGGGGAGGATGTGACGACCCAGACCATCGTCACGTGAGTTACCACCCGTTTTCTGCTTCCTTATGTTTCATTATAAGAGTCTTGGGTGAATGAGTCGATTTGGATTGGTTTTAGAAGGAAATGAGACACTTAGTCTCTTTAAGGAATGTTTGAATTGGAAAAGTCAATCGGATGTTGACTTGTGAGTTAGAGGGCTCGGATGTGATTTCCGGTGATTCGGTTAGCTTCGGGGGATGATTTGTGACTTAGGAGTGTGATCGGAATCGATTTTGGAGGTCCAGTGTAGAATTAGGCTTGAATTGGCGAAGTTAGTATTTCGGCGAATTCCGGTTGATAGGTGAGATTTTGATCCGAGGGTCAGAATGGAATTCCGAGAGTTTCCATAGCTTCGTTAGGTGATTTGCGATGTGTGTGCAATATTTCAGGTCATTCGGAGGTGTTTTGGTCGGGTTTTTGATCAAATGCGTAATTCGGAAGTTTTAGAAGATCTTAGGCTTGAATTCGATGTAATTTGATGGTTTTGGTGTTGTTTGTGGTGTTTTGATGGTTGGAGCAAGTTTGAATGATGTTATAGTATGGGTTGGCACTTTTGGTTGAGGCCCCGGGGGCCTCGGGGTGATTTCGGATGGCCATCGGGATGATTTGGACTTGGTGATTGCTGAAGTTTTGTTGATATCTGGTATTTCTGCATCTGCGGATGAGGGGCCGCAGATGCGGTTCCGCAGATGCGAAGACTAGGGGCACAGATGCGAGAGTTGGCCTATTGGAGGATTTTTGCATAAGCGGATTAATTCCGCACGTGCGGACATTGACCGCAGAAGCGGTCCGCACGCTTTAGAGGAGTTCTGCAGGAGCGGATGGTTGACCGCATAAGCGGTGTCCGCAGATACGGGACTTGACCGTAGAAGCGGTCCTAGACGTTTTAGTTATTTCCGTAGAAGCGGAGGATGAACCGCAGAAGCGGTAGTCGCATATACGGTAAGGTAACCGCAGATGCGAAAATGCCTGTTCAGAGAAGGGTTTTAAAACTCATTTTGTTCCGCGAGCTAAGGGTTATTTCCACCATTTTTGATCGACCTTGAGAGCTTTTGGGCAGAAATTGAAGGGGATTTCAACTAGGTGTGATTGGAGGTGAGTTCCTTGACCTTAATACATGATTTAATGGTAGAATTAACATAGAAATTTGTGGAAATTCATCAAAAGAGGGTAAAGTTAGGGCTTGGAAATTTGGTATTTCAAAGTGGGATTTGATGGGTCATTTGGGCTCGGATTTGGGAATTTTTGGTATGTATATACTCGTGGCGAGATAAGGAATCCGATGATGTTAATTTTCTGATTTTTCGAGAAGTGGGCCCGGGGCTCGGGTTTTGCCAATTTCGTGAATTTCGATATTTTTCGAGTCTTTTCGATTGGGTTGTGTTCCCTTAGCCTATTGTAACGTATTCGTTGTGGTTTTGACCAGATTCGACGCGCGAGGAGGTCGATTTGCGAGGCAAGGGCATAGCGAGCTAGGACTTTGGCCGGCTTGAGGTGAGTAATGATAGTAAATGATATCCTGAGGGTTTGAAACCCCGGATTTGCCCAACGTAGTGCGGTATTGAGGCGAAACACGCGCTTAATGGTGAGCGTGGGGTTGTTTACTATTGGGGATTGTGACTTGGTCCGTCCCGTTTGATATTTTACCACGTATTTGACCGAGCTGTTTTGTTTATCATCATGATTTGGGGCTAGTTGCCATGTTTGGGGCCTCGTGCCGACTTGTAGATCCCTTAGGGGCATTATGACTGATTTTCCTCACCTTACTTATTAAAAATCACATCCTCAGTCATGTTTCTATTTATTTAAACAATGTGAACCGTTTTTATAAGTGTTAATCCTAAATGAGGGAAAAATATATGGGCCGAGACCCCTACCTTATACTATTGTGTCCTAAAATGACTGAGAGGGGTTGAGAACTCAATAGTGAGGATGTTATATATACATATATATTATGGATCGGGCTGCACGCCGCAGCAAATACTTATATGGATCGGGCTGCACGCCGCAGCAAATGTTTATGTGGATCGGGCTGCACGCTGCAGCAATATTGCGCTTGGGGTATAGGAGCCCCTCCGGAGTCTGCACACCCCCAGTGAGCGCCGTCGACGATATATGGATCGGGCTGCACGCCGCAGCGAGCTATGGATCGGGCTGCACGCTGCATCGATATGTGGATCGGGCTGCATGCCGCAGTGGTTACTATATGATACTATTCTGAGAGTGAGCCAGAGGGGCTGTTACTGTACTGAGCGGTTGATACTGGGCCCGAGGGGCAGTTTTACTATTTACCACTTATTAGTTGTTTTACCTAATTTACCTGCCTATAAAACTGGGATTTCATATGATTTTCACGAATTTTACTGCTTTAAGTGATTTACTGCCTGATATAGAACTGCCTTGTGCTGTTCTGTGTTTTCTTATCTTCAGCTATTATTTATTATTATTACTCACTGGGTCGGAGTACTCACATTACTCCCTGCACCATGTGTGCAGATTCAGGCATAGCAGAGTCCATTCCTGAGCACTGATACCCTTGTCCAGATCAGGCAGCGAGATCGGAGCATCGAGGTAGCTGTTGGCGTCCGCAGCCCCCTTGACTCCCCCTATTTTATGCTATTCAGTCATTCCAGACTTTTGTATCAGATATTTTGTTTAGTAGACTTATAGCAACTCTGTAGTAGCTCATGACTTGTGACACCCCGGTTTGGGCTGGTCGGGATGGTTTTCCGTATTCTTATCGTTGTTTCCGCTTTATTGACTATATTGAGCATGTGTTAGAATTTTATTAATATTAATCAATTGCTCTAAAAGAGGTGTTAGCTTTGTTCTGGCTGGCCTTGTCTTCACGTGAGGCGCCATCACGACCGGGTTGGGATTTGGGTCGTGACACAGAATTTGTTACACTTGTTGTTTACGTTGATGACATAAATCTTGTTGGAACTCCGGAAGAGCTCCAAAGGCAATTGAATATCTTAAGAAAGAATTTGAGATGAAAGATCTTGGAAAAATAAAAATTTATCTTGGTCTGCAAATTAAATAGACGAGATCTTTATCCATCAATTTGCCTATACAGAAATGGTCTTTAAACGCTTTTACATGGACAAAGTGCACCCATTAAGTACACCAATGGGTGTTCGATCACTTGAAGTGAATAAGGATCCGTTCCGACCTCTAGAAGAGGATGAGGAACTCCTTGATCCTGAAATACTCTATCTCAGTGCAATTGCTATGCACTTATGTATCTTGCTAATGCTAACAAAGGTGGTGCAGATCATATTGGTTATGCAGATACAAGATTAGAATGCAGAGACTCAAATATTTGAAACAAGGTTTTCATCAGGGGGAGTAAAATACGCGATGCACTCTTTTTTCCTTACTAAGGTTTTTTCCCACAGGGTTTTCCTTATAAGGTTTTTAATGAGGCACCTAGCAATGCGTATTACTGAATATGTGTACTCTTTTTCCTTCACTAGAATTTTTTCCCACCGGATTTTTTCTACTAAGGTTTTAATGAGGCACACTATCTTTTAATGAACATCCAAGGGGAAGTGTTATAAATATATTATATTATGGATGTTCATTTAGTACTCCGTTGCAAATAAGCTTCCTGAAAAAGCTTATCCATATGGGACTCCACCGTAAATATGTTTATCTATTTAGTACTCTATTGGAAATAAGCCTCCTGAAGAAGCTTATCACTTCGGTACCCGGTTATGGATAAACATTACCCCCGGTAGAAGATTATCCATGGGTATAATAAGCTTATCTTTTCGATACTCCGTTATGAATAAACATTACCCCCGGTAGAAGATTATCCATACCAGGTATAATAAGCGTATCCTTTCGATACTCCGTTATGGATAAATATTACCCTCGGTAGAAGATTATCCATATCGGGTACAATGAGCTTATCCTTTCAGTACTCCATTATGGATAAACATTACCCCCTGTAGAAGATTATCCATACCGGGTACAATGAGCTTATCCTTTCAGTACTCCGTTATGGATAAACACTACTCCCAGTACAAGATTATCTATACCTGGTACAATGGGCTTATCCTTTCAGTACTCCATTATGGATTACATTACTCTCAGTAGAAGATTATCCATATCTGGTATGTAGGGTATGTAGCAGCTTACACAACAGCTTTCTTTTTTCTATAAATAGAAGAGATTTCAGTTCATTATGTACATCAGTTTGGAATTCGAATAATATATCAGTTTCTCTCTATACTTGTCTTTACTTTACAGTCTTTATTTTATAACATATATATCTATTATTATAAAAGCATGAATATTTCAGGCTAAATGTTGAACGACAAAAATATTCTCGAAACGTTGATCAACTTTTATATCCTAAAATATTTATAGAATTTAGAGATATAATTATAAAATCACCCAAGAATGAAAGGGGAAAAAATATTAGACGAAGTGATCTCCCGTAATAATTCTATTTCAAGTCTGTTTCCATATATCACATGTGAGGGTATTTATTCAATTTTTTATATTCATTCGTTGCATACATGGATATTTATAGTTACCGAGGTTATAGCCTTTTTGACCAAAATTTTAAAATTATTTGTTCTCAAACGTAAAAGGCAAAAGTATTTTTGGCACAAAAAAGTATTTTAGCACAAAGAAACATGACCAAACAAGCTATTAATTTATATCCATATTTATATATCTATCTATATCTGTATCTACATTTAATAATCAGCTGCCTCATATTTAGGAATAATTTGAAGTCAGCTAAAGAATATAATTTAAAATTATAATTAAAGGTAAAAAACGTAGAACTCTAATGCCATAATAATTTCACATGAACAAGAACACTGAATAACAAATCCCAATCTGGCAGTCCCACCGCCCACGAGTGTTTAAGAGTTCCATTTTGAATAGGAGTAGTTTGCAATTTTATCGTTAAATTAATTTTGCTTAAATAGCACTTTCGTTTAGATCCTTCTGCATTCTACTTTCTTCTCCTTTAGCCATAATATCTCTGAAAGATCCAAAAAAAATTGTGAGCAGGTGTATCCGTGGTCGTGCTTTGTCTAAGACATGACATGTACGTAAACCCAGCTTTATAAATCTTTTTTATTTTTTATTTTGTTTGGATGCTATTTGTTAGTTGTAGTAGTAGAATTCATGCTTTACCATAAAGTAATGCATGTCGATATTGTTGATTGCAGGGCGATGGTATTAATGAAATCAGCACATTGAAACCTGTATCGCAAAACTTCATTGGATGGTCTTAAAAAATAATAGGGATAACAAATTGTACATGGTATGTATTACTTAAAAGAATAATACCTTTAATATCTTCATAATAAATTGTACGAAATTAATATTTTTTGGTTACGCTATTAATATATCCTACTAAACTATTAGTTGCACATGTTTTTGTATATTTTTAATATTTTTCTCTTCTCGTGTCTAGGGTATTACGTGCAAGGCACGTACATAGAAACTAGTATATTATAAAAGCACGAATAATTTATGCTAAATGTTGAACGATTAAAATATCCCAAAACATTGATCGACTTTTATGACCTTTAACATTTATATAATTTAAGAATATATATTGTAAATCACCTAAGGCAGAATTTCTTTTCCATTTAAACTACACCTACACCGAGCCTACAAAGTCACTTTTGGATCAAATCTCCTCACCGCCTAATTCTTCTTCGTATCATACTTATATTATACCAAAAATATGTTTAAATTTATTCCTTTTGTAGTTTACAAATAATTATTCTTATGGTATTCTATAAACTAAAGATGACAATCATTGTACTTGTGGAACTGCTTGCTTTCATAATGGAACATTAGAGTCTTACAATCAACTGTAGTCAAGAGTTCTCTTAATTTCTCGCATTGCACTATTTTTCAGGTATTATCTTTTGTTATTAGCTAAACATCTTTTTTAGGAATTACTATTAGTTATTCTGTAATTAGAAAATAGTTTTGGTACTCTCACATCGTTTTCATGCTTGGTTCTTTGGAGCGCATGATTATTGCTATAATGAATTGGAGAAGATAGCTAATAATTTTTGTGAAAAGAATTTCATCCAGAGAATTCACTATGCAGGACAAATATTTATACATGATGGACTTATAACGAAGGAGTGCCGGAGATTCTATTGTCTAAACATATGGTTTGAGTATCCACAAATATTTTACGTGAGTAATCTCAATTTCACTGCTTTATTCCCTCGTGTGGTTAATTATGTCACGAAGTTTGTAAGTTTGCAACAAAGGATGAAATTGTATTACCTGAAAGGTCAAAAGATAAAATATTTCTTCAATAAAGCACTTTAATGCTGGATATAATTGCAATATTTAAACTAACTCACAATATCTAGGATGTTCAATCCATCTAAAAAATTGCAGGCGAATAAATTTTCTACTAGATGAGGAGACAAAATACTCATAATTCTCCTTTTGATAAGGAGGAGATACCATACCCTCCGTTCCAATTTATGTGAATCTGTTTGATTGGGCACGGAGTTTAAGAAACTTTTGGAATTTTTGGTCCTAAACAAGTCAAAAAGGGCCCCAGAGTATTTGTGTGGTTATAAAAGCTTCTCATTAAGGGTAGAATTGTAAGTTTAAGCTAAATTATTACTAAATTTAGAAAGGGGTCATTCTTTTTGGAACGGACCAAAAAGGAAATAGGTTCACATAAACTGGAACAGAGGGAGTAGGATTTATACTTAGATGAGGAGACGAATATGATTTTTTACCTCGAATGTGATCCTTGATTATGTCTTATTAATATAATATAGCAACTAATTAAAGTAACAAAATTTGTCAAACTTCCCAAAATTATTATTAGTTCTTTATTATCTTTTTAGAGGTTGGTCTACAATGTCAAACTATATGTTAGGCAGGATTTTTTTTCATGTTAATTATTCACATGTTAATACAAGGATTAGAGCTGTCAATATGGGCGGGACCGAGCTAGCCCAGCTCAGCCCACGTGGGCTTTAGCAATTAACAGGCTGGGCTGGGCTAGCCCACCATTTTGACGGGCCTTATAATGGTCAGCTCACCCCAACCTTATGTGGGCCGCAGGCCCCCACAGGCCGACCCATCATTTTTTAAAATATATTTTTTTATTTTTCTTTAAGTTCTAATGTAAAAAAAGATAAACACTAAAAATCGCAAAACTTAATAACTTTTTATATTGTTCCTATATATTACAATAAACACTAAAAAAGTAAAAGTCAAGATTATAATTCATTCACTAAAAGTCAAAACTCAAAACAACTATTCAAGAGAACGTTCATGACGCTTATGAGATATCCAACACATTATCTTCATCAAACACATTTGAATCCGCTTGTGAGAACTAAGAAGGTTGTCTTAACATCTTCACTTTCATCTACATTTACAATTCGTATGCAATATTAATTAGTTAAAAATTAAGCATAATTAAATTGTTAAGACTAATTAACGTTTTAAGACTTTGGTCTTTTAATATGATGAGCTTAATAAACTTTAAGCTTACTCTTCTTGTTACTTTTTGTGTCATATACTTTTTATATTTTATATATTTTATATATTTTAGATACGTATTTTTATTAGGCCCACGGGCCGGCCCAACCCAGCCTCAGTGAAGCCTCATGGCCACGGGCTTACTCGGGCCGGGCTTAAAACCCTCGTTTTTAAATGGGCTCCAAAAATTCTAGTCCAACCCTGCGGACTGGGCTGGCCTGGCCCAACGGGCCAAGCCCATATTGACGGCTCTAACAAGGATCGGTAGGTTTGTAATAATTAGTTTTCTTTTCGATTTCTTTATTTTTGTTGATTGAATGTAAGTAAAATTCAAGCACAATATATCGGATAAAATATGTCATTCTGTCGTATGAACTCTAACACACTCCCTTATTCCACTACATCTTCTTTTCTTTTTATAATTAATCTATACGTTTTCACTTAACCAGATCTCCTTCTATTTTCAGAAAAACTAATATTTCTTTTTGAATTTTCTAAAAAAAAATCAAGTTCCTTAATAATGGGCTAAAAGGAAAGGCGTTTTCGGGGAGAACCAAAGGGAAGTTCAGCTTCCATTCTCCAAGCTGTTAAAAAACAATAACCATCTAAAGAAAAATACACCCAAAATATCATCTATAGAGAAAGTATTAGATAAGATACGATCTCACTATATATTTCTATGATATAAATAGATATACTATCTAATTAACTTAACTAAATTACCTATATTTGCATTTTGACTTCAAATAATAAAACGAATTTTTGCTTCTTCGTCTTTTCACTTCAATTGCCATATTAAAAAGTTCATATAAATAATTGATTAAATATTTACGTGCAAAGCACGTACATAGAGACTAGTGTATATATATATATATATATATATATATATATATATATATATATGTGTGTGTGTGTGTGTGTGTGTGTGTAGTATTTATATATGTATTNTATATATATATATATATATATATATATATATATATATATATATATATATATATATATATATATGTGTGTGTGTGTGTGTGTGTGTGTGTAGTATTTATATATGTATTTTAAAAAGAGAAATTTTCATAAAGCACTATCTTTTGGTAGTAATTAGTCATCTATATATACCATTTGCTATATTACGGAATATAGATACCTTTGTGTGTGTGTGTGTGTGTGTGTGTGTAATATTTATATATGTATTTTAAAAAGAGAAATTTTCATAAAGCACTATCTTTTGGTAGTAATTAGTCATCTATATATACCATTTGCTATATTACGGAATATAGATACCTTTTATGTGGTTATAAGATGTATTTGATGTATTTAAGCTATTGTATTCATGAATACAGTAGCAAAAATAGGCGTGAATCAGGTATTCGAGTTGTTGTATTCGAGTGTATTCGACTGTATTCATGGAGTGAAACATGGGATTACAGCTGGAGAGATTATTGTATTCGAGTGTATTCGACTGTATTCATGGAGTGAAACATGGGATTACAGCTGGACAGATTATTGTATTCGACTGTATTCACGGCGTGAAATAGGGGATACACTGTTTTTAAAACGGAAAGTGAATCAATTAACATAATAGACTCCTAATATAACTCAACAAACTCAATTATAACACACACTTTTTGTATTTTTTAGTTATAAAAAAGATTCTCAACCGCAAAATACAATGAAATAGATAGAATACAGAGAGATACACTAAAATACACTGAGAAAAAAAGACATTGAATACAATGAAATACATGGAATACAACGAGATACATTGAATTACAATGAAAAAAAAGATAGTGAATACAATGAAATACAGCGAGATACATTGAAATGCTCTTAGAAAGAATGTTACAGAATCTTCAAATTGCTCAATCCCAAACTTCAGACTCCGACGACCCATCGGATCCCGACCATGATTCCATAAGCAATTTGAATAGGTATAATATATGAAACTGACTCGCCTTACATGTAATGTTACAATATTACAACATGTCCATTTATACATGGGATGCTGACAATTCAATGCTTTCATAATCAACAATTAAAGAGGCTAATCTCTGTTGTTTGAACCAGTAAGTATCTTCGCGTTTCAAAGTGAGTTCTTGACCAATGGGACAATAAAAATTAGGATCAGAAACTTTAGACAAAGAGGTTTCTGAACTGGGTTTCTCTCAACCGGATGCGGGGGCCGGAGTAATTTCTGAAGTGGGCTTTGCACAATCCGGTGGAAGGAGGAGGAGATCGGAAATTTTAATGGGATGGGGGAAGAGAATGAGATGTATCAAAGTAGAGAGAGAAAGAAAATAGTGTAATTGATTAGCGTATTTAGTGGCTTAGGGCTAGGAGGTAACCAAAATTAAATATTTTGCTATAAACCTTAAAAGGTATCTACAGAATATAATTTTTTAAAATGGTATTTATTTAAAATAAATTAAGTGTTAACCTTTGCTATAGGTGGTAAAAATTTCATAAAAATTCAAAACGGTCTACTTTGAAGGTTATTTATGTACTTCACCTGTATCTACATAGAAATCGCCAAAAAGGTTTTATTTTGTTTGTAATATTGGGCCTCATCCATAAATAGTCCATATGCAGGCCCATTGGGTCTGGCATAAGTTGGCTCCTTTATCTGTGACTTTTGCCACGGGTGGTTATTTGACATAATTATCAAATATTACTTTAAATATTTGAAAATAAATATCTACGGTTCGTCACCAAACTCATCTTGGATAAAGAGTTAAGAAGTCATAATTTGTATTGAAAATTTTGAATTCAAATCAAGTAATGTCATATTTATATCTAGTTATTTCTTTAGTCTTTACTTCCCTTATAACTGCGTAAAAGAATAAATCAGTGATCAAGATCTTTACAAAAAAATAAAAGACAAGACTCACTATGGAAAATAATAGTTTAATGGTCAAGAAATCATAATTTACACTGCATTTACAAGTACAAATCTAGTACTCGTTCTTAGGTTCTTACTTCCCATTAACCGCGTAAAAAATAAACGATAAAAGCTTTCTAAAAAAAGCAAGACTTGTAAAGCTAAAATATTTCAGAAAGTGTAAAAAATTTAAAATGAAAGTCGATATGTCTGAGTCCTTTGACCAACCCATATTTGTATTGGGTTGCGAACATGTGCAAATATTTAAACTAGTATTTGGATATAAATTTAATTGAAACTTAAAAAAAAAAAAAATTTATGTTGAAAAATAATTTTTGAAAGTTAAAGTTGTGTTTGAAAAAAAAGTTAAAGTTTTGTGAGTTGTAGAAAAAAATTCACCCAAAGATTGTCTGAAACAAGTTATTGGGAACTTGAAGAAAAAACTTTAAATTCTATTTCAAAAGTTGATCATATTCCATGAACAAATATTGTTTTAATAACAAAAAACAAGAAAAATAGTAGCCAAAATCTATGGAATCTTAACTAGGAATCTTAAAATATTACTCCACCAAAAAAAACACAATGGAGGGGAAAAACAAACAGGAAAAAAGGGAAAGGTAATAAAATTAATGTGTGAATTTTTAATTTATATTAGCTTTCATAATTTATATAGCTTTCTTTATAGAAGAGTAATTATTTCCTCTTTCGGGTTCGAAGGTAAAAAATCGAATTTGTATTAAATTAATAAACACATGACATGTTCTTTTGTTAAATTTAACTGTGGTTAATTAGTTTTTTAGAAGTAAGTTTATTAATTGTTGCAAATATCGGAGGCAGGGAAGTCTTTTTGTTCTGAAATATACTTACTTGAAATAATTATTAACCCACCTCCAAAATTTAAACAAGTTAACACGAGAGAAATCCTAAAAAAGATATGCCATTTAAATTCCAATTTCCTAATTTCAATTTAAACAATAGAAATTTACCTAGAAAAGGAGGGATTTAAGCAAACTATACCTGCCAACCTACTCGAGAAAAAAGAAAACGAAATTGCCTAATTTATAAGAGGAAAATCGGAATGAAATTGGAAGTTGGGGAGCCATTTAATTTCTTCGCCATAAATACGACTAGCAATCATCCAAGGATTCAAGTAGGACCAAAACTAAATACCTGGAGTACAATTCAGTGCCGCGACTCAGGAAGTCGACGTGTGGCTGGATTCCCAAGTCATTCATGGGAGAGAAAGTTTCAAGTACTTTGGGTATGTTATACAAGGGAATGGGGAGATCAACGAGGATATCGCACACCGTATTGGAGCAGGTGGATGAAATGGATGCTCGCTTCCGGTATTTTGTGTGATAAAAATGTGCCATCTAAACTTAAAGGTAAATTCTATAAAGCGGTGGTCAGATCGACTATGCTGTATGGGGCGGATTGTTGGCCAGTCAAGAACTCTCATGTTTAGAAGATGAAGGTGGTTGAAATGAGGATGTTGGGATCGATGTGCAGGCATACCAGCTGGTTAGATATTAGAAATGAAGTTATTCGGGACAAGGTGGGCGTGGCTCCTATGGAGGACAAGATGTGGGAGGCAAGACTTTGATGGTTCGGGCATGTGAAGAGGAGAGGCACTGATGCTCCGGTAAGGAGGTGTAAGAGACTGGCGTTGGAGGGTCACCGAAGAGGTAGAGACAGGCCGAAAGAAAGTATTAGGGAGAGGTGATTAGGCAAGATATGACGTTACTCCAACTTATTGAAGACATGACCATAGATAGGAAGGTATGGAAGTTGAGATAAGGTAAAGGGTTAGGTAGCTGAGTGTTGTTCTTCTTTGTAGCAGTAGCAGTAGCTTTGATACATCATTTAGTGTCCTTCGTATTTTTTCATATCCCTAGACTTCTATTATTACTTTGTGTTGCCTTTGTTTTAATTTTCTGATTGTATTATTTAGTGTTAGTTTTGTATTTTCGCTTCGGTTTTCAGATTGGTTTGTGATGTTTGGCTTAATGTATGCATATTTTGATGTATATTGCCTCACATTTTGTTCATGTCTCGTAGACTTGAGATGTATACTATAATAATTTATGCTAATTTTTGGTATTTCTATGTGTATGAATCATTCGGATGCAATTTGGGACGAAAGGGCGCGAATTGGAGCGAAATTGGGAAGAAAAGACAAAAGTAAAAATTTGAGGGCCACATGCAGCGTGGGGCGCTACCTGTGGCGCACAAAACAGAATGTTGAAAAGTTGAGGGCCAGGGCCAGCGCCCCAAGCTGCCCTGGACGCTCAAAACGCGAACATGTCCTATTTCGATTGGGACAAGGTTATTTCGGCCCTGCACGGTCCCAACTCGTATAAAAGGGGTTCTAAATCTAATTTGAAGGATATCTAACATACTTAGAAGGAGAATAGACGTGGGGGAATGTCGCGCCCCATTTTCTCGCGAAAGCAGGATTCGACATATGACAACTCTTTTAAAATGGGTATTAAAAGAGAAGAGTCGCCACCTAATGATTTTTAAGGTGCGTTAGGGCACCTATTTGCAAATAACTCTATTTTAACTAATCAATGTCACCAAAGATCTGAAAGGCTCAAATTACCACAAAGAGAAGGTGTTAGGCACTCTTCGAGGTCCACAACTGTGGTTCCCGGCCGAATTCTAGACTATGTGGGATTATTGGATTTAACTAAGTTGTAGGTTGCTGAGTTGTTAATTAATCCTAAATGGTCAAGTATATACATCAATTAAAAGCAATTAATTAAAACTAGTAATGGAAAAAATGTGAGAATTGTAAATCGTAAAATGCCAACTTAATTACATAAAAGGGGGACCTAAATTTTTAAGCTTGATGGATCAACTCCCGTGCAAAGTCTGCTAAGACTTTTATAGCCAAAAGTGCAATGGCTATTCGGGCAATTTGCGTATCATGTCCGCTACCCTCATTACATCTTTAAGTTGTTAACCTAAGAGCGCACTAATTAATTCTAAATCGTGTCTTAATTCAAAACTACCCGTCCCTTCCTATAGTACAGGAGGCTTTGGACACTATTCTAAAGGGATGGCTAGACTTAAAGAAAATCTCAAGTTTCTATTTCTATTCTTATTAGCGTCACATAAAAGGGAGCACATTAGAACTTAAACAAATAACACATAAGACAAGTAAGGGCTCATGTTGGCCTCAAAGTTAATTAAGCAAATTAATTTAGGTGGTGAAAATAAATAAATCTTAAGATAAACGAAGTTATTTGATGTAATACTCACTATTTAAATACGTTGAAGCAAATATAATTGAGAATAAGTATGGTAAAAAGACGTATTTAAAATAGTAAGCATGGCAGAATATTTATCCTAAGATGAATAATGAACCGTTGGTGATTACTTCTAATAGACAAGGGACCAAGATGACATGAAGGTATTATATAACCAGTAAATTTCAAAAATTAAAATTCTTTACATAAGAAGCCTTTTAATTAATGGGTCTTACGCGACACAAATTTGAAATAGCCTGACTAGCAGGTTCCGATTACCAGATGAATTATATCATAAAATACTACTACTAAATATTCATATAAATATAATATTTGAAATAACGAAGGTAGCTATTAATGTTAGTATTAGAGTAGACTGTCTACATTATACCCCTTGGTGTGTGACTCTTTCTTGGCCTAAACCTTATGTGAACATGAGATACTTTATAAACCGGACCGCCCTTAAACCGGAGGTAAAGCAAAACAAATGTCAGAGGTTATGAGTGAATGAAATTTTAGTACGAAACAACGAAATGAGGGTTGGAAAAAAATTGGATGATTATGGAGAATAAAAGGTTTAGCTTGAGGCATGTCAAAGATACTGTGCTTAAGGATATTTCGCCTATACCGAGATAAATAATTTTAGGCGTATCCCCCAAGATTCAACAAACTCTTCTAGTATAACTAGGAGCAAAACAACAAAAATTATAAAAAGAAAACCCAGCACCAAAGAAAAGGGAAAATTATTTTTAAATTTTTTTCACACTACTACCATGAAAACAAACAAATAGCTTTATATATAGTCCAAGAAGACGAACATCTGAAATGAAAAAACGGTAAAATCCATTGAGGATTTAATGCCAAGAATTCAATGCTAAAACAAAACTCCACTATCTGACAAGAAAGCTTACAAGCCATAAAGGCTTTTCAAAATTTTATTTCCATACGTCAACAGACAAAAGTAGCGTATAAGATTATCATTCAATTGCCAGATTTGGTTTGTCAAAGATTGGATGTAACGATCCGATCGGTCGTTTTGAATAATTGTACTTCGCTCGCCAGTTCTAGGGCATGACTAGCCCCGTATGATTTATTATGACTTATGTAAATCGTTGGTTTTGATTTTCAGGATAATCGGAATAGATTTGAAAGAACAATTCTCAATTTGAAGCTTTAAATTTGAAAGGTTTGACCAAGTTTTGACTTTTTAGTAGATGATCTCGGATTTGGATTTTTATGATTTGGTTAGCTCCGTTAGGTGATTTGGGACTTAGGAGCGTGATCGGAATGTATTTTCGAGGTCCGTGGAAGGTTTAGGCTTGAATTTGCGAAATTGAAAATTTGGCATTTTCCGGTGGGTAGTAAAAATTTTGATATCAGGGTCGGAATAGAATTTCGAAAATTGGAGTAGGTCCGTTGTGTCATTTGGGATATGTGTGCAAAATTTCAGGTCATTCGGACGAGGTTTGATAGATTTTTTGATCGAAAGCGAAATTTGGAAGTTTTGGAAATCCTTAGGCTTGAATCCAAGGGCGATTTGATGTTTTGATATTGTTTTGAGCGTTCCGAAGGTTGGAACAAGTTTGAATGATGATATGGGATGTGTTGGCATGTTTGGTTGAGGTCCCGAGGGCCTCGGGTGTGTTTCGGGTGGTCATCGGAGTATGTTTGGCTTTGTAGAGACTGTTGTTGCTGCTGTATTTTTCTTCTGCTGGTTTCCTTATACGTGATCGCAAGAGAGGGGCCGCGTTCGTGTAGTTCTGTTGAGGGCAGCTGGGAAATTATTCTACGCGATCGCCAATTGGGGTTTGCAATCGCGAAGGTATGTTGAGTTGGCTAACGTGAACGCGTGGCTGAGGTCGCGTTCACGAAGAAGGATTTGGAGCGGTCGTGAGATGAAGGAATTTATTACGCGATCACGTAGTAAGGGTCGCGTTCGCGATGTTTGATGAGTTTGTTATCCGCGATCTCGTGTGTGTTTCCGCGATCGCATAAGGTAAGTTGAGGGGCAGACCATTTTTGTGCTTCGCGATCGCGAGGCAAATTCCGCGATCGTGGTGAAGGAAATTAAGTCCCTGGGCAGAATGTTTAAATAGCCATCTTCACGAATTTTAGGCCATTTTCTCACTGTTGTTGGCCGGATTTGGAGATTTTTGAGAGGGATTGAAGAGGGAATCGAAGGGAAACACTTGGAGATTCGGGGCGAGTTGAGGCCGATTCGAGAGGGCAAAAGCATCGCGGGGCTAGACTTTGGACCGGTTGAGGTAAGTAGTGATTGTAAATATTGTCCTGAGGGTATGAAACCCCGTTTTTCACATCGTTATGCTACTTTGAGGTGACACACACGCTAGATGACGAGCGGGGTCGTGCACCGTTGGGGATTGTGACTTGGTCCGTCCCGTACGACTATTAAGTCGCGTATTTGATTGAACACTGTTTAATATTATTGTGTTTTGGAAAATATTACGATGTCTTGGGCCTCGTGCCAACTGATTTGGATCCTTAGGGGCTTTTTACTACTATTCCTCACTGTTTTGACTTAATGTTTAAACTCAATCATACTACGTTTACTGATTTCATAACTCAGAATTATTTACTCAGTTTTGATACTATAAATGATATTTTGGGCTGTAAGCCCTGTTTCACTGATAGTCCGAGTGGCTTGTGAGGATGATGACTGAGAGAGAGGCCGAGAGCCTGCTTGTGAGGCTGATGACTGAGAGAGAGGCCGAGAGCCTGATTGTGAGGTTGATGACTGAGGGAGGCCAAGGGCCTGGTTGTGAGAATTATATATTTATGGATCGGGCTGCACACCGCAGTAATATATATTTATATATGTATATGGATCGGGCTGTACGCCGCAGCGATATGTTGGATCGGGCTGCACGCCGCAGCGATATAGCGCTTGGGCTGTAGGAGCCCTTCCGGAGTCTGCACACCCCCAGTGAGCGCAGTCCACTATATTTATGGATCGGGCTGCACGCCGCAGCGATATATGGATCGGGCTGCGCGCCGCATCGGTTATTATATGGTACCTATTGAGCGTGAGTGCTGAGTGTGAGCGCTGACTGATGAGAGTTGAGTCATGAGTGGCTGAGAGGCTTGCCCGAGGGGCTATATATATACATGTATACGAGTGATGCTTTGCCCGAGGGGCTTGTTTTCATGGAATTCCGGTTTTCACTCCTCTTTATACTGAACCTCTATTGAAAATGTTAAACAAATATTTTGAACAACTTTCATTGAAACTGGAAATTTTACGAGATTCTTGGAATTAAATTCCTGATTAGGTTTGTTATTTCCACAGAGATTTTCATGTTATGTGATGTATTTGAATGACCGAGGGGTTTGCCAGAAGGGCTGTTTATGAATTATTTTGCCCGAGGGGCCGATTACGATTTTCAACATTTTCACTATAAACTACATTGAACATTTATTGAAACTGCTAGAAAGTTATTTTCAAAGGATTTTACTGAAGTTGGAGCTTAACGAGATGATTTGATTTGTATCCTGTTCTGGAAACATACTTGTGACGACCCAAAGGGGTCATCACCGGATTTCTCTCTTTTTCCGTGCTTCCGAGGCCTTGAAAACCTCATTTTTTACTCGCCTCGATTTGCGTGCACAGTCCGGGCGCGTAGCCGGAAAGCTTAAAGATGAATTCTGTGTAAAAATTTATGAATTTTGATATTATTATGATTAAAGTGGACTTTGGTCAATATTTTTGGTAAACGGACCCGGACCCGTGATTTGACGGTCCCGGAGGGTCCGTAGAAAAATATGGGACTCGGGCATATGCCCGGAGTCGAATTCCGAGGTCCAGAGCCCGAGAAATGAATTTTTCTGTGAAATTATTTTTCTGAAATTTAGATGAAAATTTGAAATGAAAATTGATTAAAAGACTGTGGTATCGGGCTCGTATTTTGGTTCCGACGCCCGGTACAAGTCTTATATATGGTTTAAGCGCTTTCTGTGAAATTTGGTTGAAATCGGACATCTTTTGACGTGTCTCGGACCCAAATATCTAAAATTTGAAGTTTATGAAGTTTGATGAAAAAGTGATGATTTTGAGGTTTGATTCCTCGTTTTTGATGTTATTTTGGCGACTTAATCGCATGGTTAAGTCCGTAAGATGTTGTCGAGTTAGTGTGTGTGATTGGTTAGGAGCCCCGAGGGCTCGGGAGTGTTTTCAGAGATTTTCGGGGAAGTTTTGGACTTAGAGAGTTAGCAGATTTTCTGCAATTTTTACACAGGGATTTTCTTCATCGCGTTAGCACTAGCCCTCCCGCGTTCGCATAGCCATGCTCCCTTTTCTCCTTCGCGTTCGCGTTCTGGCCATCGCGATCGCGAAGCTTTGCTGCTTCCTTCAACGCGTTCGCGTGTCTCCTCACGCGTTCGCGTAGGCCCAGATCCCAGACCCCAGCCATTTACTCTACGCGTTCGCACTCCCCCTGTCGCGAACGCGGTGCTTCCCATCCCCCTTCTTCGCGAACGCGACCCCCATGTCGCGAACGCGAAAGGCAAATTTGTCCATCGATTTTAAATACCCAAAACAGAACCCATTTCGGGATTTTTCCCCATTTCACTAAAACCTTTCTTCTCCACAGCCTTGTAACGATCCTTGGAGCATTTCTTCACCAAATATTCTTGGGTAAGTATTACCTAACTCATTTTCTTCATTTTCTATCATCATCCAATGAAATCCTAGGCCTAGAACATGTAATCTAGGGTTGAAATTGGGGGAAATGGGTAGTGTTAGGGCTTTTCGATTTTCTTGAATTTAGACCTCGTTTTGGGGTCAAATTTGAAAACAAATTGTATATTCGGGCTCGTGGGGGGATGGGTAACATGGAATTGGTTCGAACCTCGTGTTTTGACCAAGCGGGCCCGGGAGCGATTTTGGAATTTTTAGAAGAGAGCTTGGAAATTCATATTTAAGTATTGGGTTTAGTTTGTTTAGCTATTATTAATATTGTAAAGTCATTATTTCATAGATTTGACTGAGTTGGAGCCGAATTCAAGGGGTAAAGCTATACTAGCGCTTTAGTTGAGTTTGGAGCATCCGAGGTAAGTGTTTGATCTAACTTTGGCTTCAGGGAATAGGATTGGAGTATTGTTTGCTAATTGCTAATTGTTGAGTACGGTGTATAGGCATGGTGACGAGTATCTATACACTGGTGTCTAGCATGACCGTGAGTCCTTAGTTGTGCTTATTTTGATTTTGTGGTGACTCTTCCTTGTGTAATTGATGATTTCTATATAATGTGAAGGGTATGAGGAAGAATTATGACTTGTAAACTCTTTGGAGCGTTGGCTCAAATGCTAAAGTAATTGTTGAGTAAGAAATGAAAGAAAGAGAAAGAAATGTGATTGTTCCCTTGCCGGGATTTAGCTGTTTACTTGAGTTTTCCCTAGCCGGGACTTTTATTACTGTTTGTCTATCCCCTCGCCCCATTGTTTGTGATTGTTGCTTGGGTGAGGAAGAGTGATAAAGCACGAAGGTTGATGTGTGCACGAATTGTGTTGAGAATATATTATTATTGCACGAAGGAACATTCCGTGCCATGTTATGATTATTATTGCACGAAGGAACATTCCGTGCCATGTTTTGATTATTAATGCACGAAGGAACATTCCGTGCCATGTTTTGATTATTATTGCACGAAGGAACATTCCGTGCCATGTTTTGATTATTATTGCACGAAGGAACATTCCGTGCCATGTTTTGATTATTAATGCACGAAGGAACATTCCGTGCCATGTTTCGATTATTATTGCACGAAGGAACATTCCGTGCCATGTTTTGATTATTATTGCACGAAGGGACATTCCGTGCCATGTTTTGATTAGTAATGCACGAAGGGACATTCCGTGCCATATTTTGATTATCACTCTCGTTGACTTTGTAGTTGTACCGTTTCATTCCTTATTTATTGACCTTGTATTCTAAATTGCTACAGCCCCTACAGCATGCTCCCCTCCCTCTTGACTTGTTAAATTTCTGTATTCTCTTCTATTGCGTATGTATATATTTGAACTGCACAGGTTTGTTTGGTAGTCCGGTCTAGCCTCGTCACTACTTCGCCGGGGTTAGGCCAGGCACTTACTAGCACATGGGGTCGGTTGTGCTGATACTACACTCTGTGTATCTTTTTGTACAGGTCCAGGTGTTGGAGCAGCATTTGAGTAGCAGTAGCGTTCTGGGAGCGAGTTTCCAGTCCAGAGACATTCGAGGTAGCCTTGCTGACGTCCGCAGGCCCGGAGTCCTTTCTATTTTATTCAGCTTGTTATCGTTGCACCGTAGCAGACAGTTTTATGTTTCATTCGAACCTTGTATTTAGTATTCTCTAGACGTTCGTGAGTATTGTGACACCAGTCTTGGGTAGAGGATTGTTAAACTTCCGCGTTTCTTTTAGTAAATTTTATTTGAGACTTCCGCTTTATTGTTAAATGCTTCATTATTGTTAATACTGTTGATGTTCGCTAAAAGAGGTAATTGATGATTGGATTGCCTAGCTCCTATTAGTAGGCGCCATCACGACACCCGAGGGTGGGAAAATCCGGATCGTGACAACTTGGTATCAGCGCACTAGGTTACATAGGTCTCACAACTCACGGACAAACTCAGTAGAGTCTGAGGGATCGGTACAGAGACGTCTGTATTTATCCCCCAGAGGCTACAGAGTTAGGAAAAACTTCACATTTGTTCTTTCTTGTCGTGCGGTTCTGTTTCTCAAACCCCGATTGAGTTTCTACTCTGTTCTTTCGCAAATGGCGAGAACACGTGCGTCCTCATCTACCACTCAGCAGTCCGAGTCCCCAGCAGCAGCCCCAGTGGCGGAGCCTCAGGTTGATTTGGAGGAGGAGGTTCCAGCCCCAGCAGTCCCGGTGGGCCCAGCTCAGGTCCCAGAGGGGTTCATTGCCATCCCAGTTCTTCAGGATGCTCTAGTCCGATTGGTAGGCTTCGTCGAGAGTGTCATTCGAGCGGGTTTGCTTCCAGGAGTTCAGCTAGCGGTGGCAGATCAGCCGGGTACAGTGGCTCAGGCCGGGAGTGAGATCACTTTTCAGGAGGCGGCCAATGTGGGCCGTAGAGTTGAGGTGGTCCTGCCACAAGGAGGCGGTCATAGGTCGGATAAGAGGCCCCGTCATGTAGGCAGATTCAGTGGTACCTCGTCTGGAAGTAGAGGTACTTATGGTAGAGGCCGTTCTCCTAGGCCCTTTCAGTCAGCTCCCCATGTCACTCATGGTACTTCAGGTGGTCATTCAGGTCGACAGGGTCAACCTCAATTCCCTCAGCAGTCGTGTGGATGTTATGAGTATAGCGAGTATGGTCATCTCAAGAGGGTTTGCCCGAGGTTGAGGGGTGCTCAGCCGCAGCAGACGAGGTCTTGCCATGCTTGTGGTGATCCGAGGCACATTGTCAGATATTGCCCTCGAGTTTATGGCAGCTTTCAGCATCAGAGTTCTCGTGCTATGATTCAGGCACCGGAGGTTCCACAGCCTACCCAGCCAGCTAGAGGCGGTGGCAGAGGTGTTAGAGGTGGAGGTAGAGGTCTTAGAGGTGGAGTTCAGGTTGCCAGAGGTAGAGGCCAGCCAGCAGCTAGGCCAGAGGCTGAGTCTTTAGGTGCAGACATTACAGGTACCATTCTGATTTGTATTAGAGATGCTTCAGTGCTATTTGACCCTGAGTCTACGTATTCATATGTATCGTATTATTTTGCACCCTACCTGGCTATGCCTAGTGATGCTTTGGGTATCCCTGTTTATGTATCTACACCAGTGGGTGATCCTATAGTGGTCGACCGAGTTCATCGTTCCTGTGTGGTAGTGTTTGAGGGTCTTGATACCCGTGTTGATTTATTGCATTTAGACATGGTGGATTTCGACGTTATATTAGGGATGGATTGGTTGCCCCCGTATCATGCTATCTTGGATTGTCACGCCAAGACCGTGACCTTGGCTTTGCCAGATTTGCCCCGATTGGAGTGGAGAGGGACCCCAGGACATGCCACCCGCAGTGTTATTTCACATGTGAAGGCTCGACGTATGGTCAAGAAGGGGTGTTTAGCTTATCCGGCGTATGTTCGCGATTCCAGCACAGAGGTTCCTTCTATTGGCGCTGTTCCTATTGTTCGGGAGTTCCCGAGGTTTTCCCTTCAGACCTGCTGGGTATGCCGCCCGACAGGGATATTGATTTCTGTATCGATCTGGCCCCAGGCACGCAGCCCATTTCTATTCTGTCGTATCGTATGGCCCCGCCAGAGTTGAGGGAGTTAAAGGACCAGTTGCAAGACTTGCTAGAGAAGGTTTTTATCAGGCCTAGTGTTTCTCCTTGGGGCGCGCCGGTGTTATTTGTGAAGAAGAAGGATGGATCGATGAGGATGTGCATTGATTACCGGCAATTGAACAAGGTGACGATAAAGAACAAGTATCCACTGCCGAGGATTGATGATTTGTTTGACCAGCTTCAGAGTGCGAAGGTGTTTTCAAAGATAGACTTGAGATCTGGCTACCACCAGTTGAGGATTAGGGCATCCGATGTCCCTAGGTCAGCATTCCGCACTCAGCATGGGCTTTATGAGTGTTTGGTCATGTCATTTGGGTTGACCAATGCCCCAGCAGCATTATGGAGTTGATGAACCGAGTGTTCATGCCTTATTTGGATTTGTTCGTGATAGTCTTTATTGATGATATTCTGGTGTACTCTCACAGCCAGGAGGAGCACGAGCAGCACCTCAGAGTGGTTCTTCAGACTTTGAAGGATAGTCAGTTATATGCTAAGTTCTCGAACTGTGAGTTTTGGTTGAGTTCGGTTGCATTTCTGGGTCACGTTGTATCAGCAGAAGGTATTCAGGTGGACCCGAAGAAGATTGAGGCAGTCAAGAATTGGCCTCGACCAGCATCAGCTACAGAGATTCGGAGTATTCTTGGGGTTAGCAGGTTGCTACTGTCGGTTTGCGGAGGGATTTTCATCTAATGTGGCCCCGATGACCAGATTGACCCAGAAGGGTGCCCAGTTCAGATGGTCAGATGAGTGTGAGGCGAGCTTTCAGAAGCTCAAGACAGCTCTGACTACGGCACCGGTATTGATTTTGCCCACAGGCTCAGGGCCTTATACAGTTTATTGTGATGCTTCTCGTATTGGGCTTGGTGTGGTATTGATGCAGGATGGCAGAGTCATTGCTTATGCTTCGAGGCAATTGAAGATCCACGAGAAGAATTATCCGGTCCGTGATCTAGAGTTGGCAGCCATTGGTCATGCTTTGAAGATTTGCATGCATTACTTATATGGTGTGACGTGTGAGGTGTACACTGATCACAAGAGCCTGCAATACTTGTTCAAGCAAAAGGAGTTGAACTTGAGGCAGCGGAGGTGATTGGAGCTATTGAAGGATTATGATGTTACTATTTTATACCACCCGGGAAGAGCCAATATGGTGGCCGATGCATTGAGTAGGAAGTCCGCCAGCATGGGTAGTCTTGCTTATATTCTGGTCAGCCAGAGACAGCTTGCTTTGGATATTCAGGCCTTGACCAATCGGTTTGTGAGGTTGGACATTTCTGAGCCTAGCAGAGTGTTAGCTTGCACGGTCGATCGTTCTTCATTATTGGAGCATATCCGTGATCGGCAGTTTGATGATCCCCATTTGTGTGTCCTGAGAGACACGGTGCAGCGTGGAGGTGCCACGAAGGTGATCTTAGATGATGATGGTGTTTTGAGATTGCAGGGGCGAGTTTGTGTGCCTAATGTCGATGGGATTCGAGAGTTGATCTTAGCGGAGGCCCATAGTTCTCGGTATTCTATTCACCCGGGCGCCGCAAAGATGTACCAGGACTTGCGGCAGCATTATTGGTGGCGTAGGATGAAGAAAGATATTGTTGCATATGTGGCTCGATGTTTGAACTGTCAGCAGGTCAAGTATGAGCATCAGAGGCCTGGTGGTTTGCTTCAGAGGATTGAGCTTCCCGAGTGGAAGTGGGAGAGGGTTGCCATGGATTTCGTTACTGGACTTCCGATGACTCGGAAGAAGTTTGATGCTATTTGGGTCATTGTTGATAGGCTGACCAAGTCAGCGCATTTTATTCCTGTTGCAGCCACTTACTCATCGGAGGGGTTAGCTGAGATCTACATCGGAGAGATTGTTCGCCTTCATGGGGTGCCGGCATCTATCATTTCGGATCGGGGTACGCAGTTTACCTCGCGCTTCTAGAGAGCAGTTCAGCAGGAGTTGGGCACCTAGGTTCAGTTGAGCACAGCGTTCCATCCTCAGACGGACGGCCAGTCCGAGAGGACTATTCAGATATTGGAGGACATGCTCCGAGCCTGTGTCATTGATTTTCGAGGCCCGTGGGACCAGTTTTTTTTTGCCCTTAGCAGAGTTCGCCTACAACAATAGCTACCAGTCCAGCATTCATATGGCTACATATGAGGCGTTGTATGGTAGGCGATGTCGGTCTCAGTCGGATGGTTTGAGCCGGGAGAGGCTCGGTTATTGGGTACAGATTTAGTTCCGGAGGCCTTGGATAGGGTCAAGATCATTCAGGACGGGCTTCGTTCGTCTCAGTCGCGGCAAAAGAGTTATGCGGATCGTAAGGTTCGAGATGTAGCTTTCATGGGTGGTGAGCGAGTCTTGCTCCGAGTGTCGCCTATGAAGGGCGTGATGAGATTTGGGAAGAAGGGCAAGCTTAGCCCTAGGTTCATTGGTCCATTTGAGATTCTCGATCGTGTGGGAGAGATGGCTTACAGACTTGCCTTGCCGCCCAGCTTGTCAGCCGTGCATCCAGTGTTTCATGTGTCCATGCTTCGGAGGTATCACGGCGATCCAGCCCACGTGTTAGATTTCAGCACTGTCCGGTTGGACAAGGATCTGTCCTACGAGGATGAGCCGGTAGCTATTCTAAACTGGCAGGTTCGACAGTTGAGATCGAAGAGTTTTCCTTCAGTGCGTGTCCAGTGGAGAGGTCAGCCTCCTGAGGCATCGACTTGGGAGTCCAAGTCTGATATGCGGAGCCGTTATCCTCAGCTATTTCCCGACTCAGGTACTTCTTTCTTTTGTCCGTTCGAGGACGAACGGTTGTTTTAGAGGTGGAGGTTGTGACGATCCAAAGGGGTCATCACCGGATTTCTCTCTTTTTCCGTGCTTCCGAGGCCTTGAAAACCTCATTTTTTACTCGCCTCAATTTGCGTGCGCAGTCCGGGCGCGTACCCGGAAAGCTTAAAGATGAATTCTGTGTAAAAATTTATGAATTTTTGATATTATTATGATTAAAGTGGACTTTGGTCAACATTTTTGGTAAACGGACCCGGACCCGTGATTTGACGGTCCCGGAGGGTCCGTAGAAAAATATGGGACTCTGGCATATGCCCGGAGTCAAATTCCGAGGTCCAGAGCCGAGAAATGAATTTTTCTGTGAAATTGTTTTTCTGAAATTTATATGAAAATTTGAAATGAAAATTGATTAAAAGACTGTGGTATCGGGCTCGTATTTTGATTCCGACGCCCGGTACAAGTTCTATATTATGGTTTAAGCGCTTTCTGTGAAATTTGGTTGAAATCGGACATCATTTGACGTGTCTCGGACCCAAATATCTAAAATTTAAAGTTTATGAAGTTTGATGAAAAAGTGATGATTTTGAGGTTTGATTCCTCGTTTTTGATGTTATTTTGGCAATTTAATCGCATGGTTAAGTCCGTAAGATGTTGTCGAGTTAGTGTGTGTGATTGGTTAGGAGCCCCGAGGGCTCGGGAGTGTTTTCAGAGATTTTCGGGGAAGTTTTGGACTTAGAGAGTTAGCAGATTTTCTGCAATTTTTACACAGGGATTTTCTTCATCGCGTTAGCACTAGCCCTCCCGCGTTCGCATAGCCATGCTCCCTTTTCTCCTTCGCGTTCGCGTTCTGGCCATCGCGATCGCGAAGCTTTGCTGCTTCCTTCAACGCGTTCGCGTGTCTCCTCACGCGTTCGCGTAGGCCCAGATCCCAGACCCCAGCCATTTACTCTACGCGTTCGCACTCCCCCTGTCGCGAACGCGGTGCTTCNACTGTTTGTCTATCCCCTCGGCCCATTGTTTGTGATTGTTGCTTGGGTGAGGAAGAGTGATAAAGCACGAAGGTTGATTCCGTGCCATGTTTTTATTATTATTGCAGGAAGGAACATTCCGTGCCATGTTTTGATTATTAATGCACGAAGGAACATTCCGTGCCTTGTTTTGATTATTATTGCACGAAGGAACATTCCGTGCTATGTTTTGATTATTAATGCACGAAGGAACATTCCGTGCCATATTTTGATTATTATTGCACGAAGGAACATTTCGTGCCATGTTTTGATTATTATTGCATGAAGGAACATTCCGTGCCATGTTTTGATTATTATTGCACGAAGGAACATTCCGTGCCATGTTTTGATTATTATTGCACGAAGGAACATTTCGTGCCATGTTTTGATTATTATTGCACGAAGGGACATGCCGTGCCATGTTTCGATTATTATTGCACGAAGGAACATTCCGTGCCATGTTTTGATTATTATTGCACGAAGGGACATTCCGTGCCATGTTTTGATTAGTAATGCACGAAGGGACATTCCGTGCCATGTTTTGATTATCACTCTCGTTGACTTTGTAGTTGTACCGTTTCATTCCTTATTTATTGACCTTGTATTCTAAATTGCTACAGCCCCTACAGCATGCTCCCCTCCCTCTTGACTTGTTAAATTTCTGTATTCTCTTCTATTGCGTATGTATATATTTGAACTGCACAGGTTTGTTTGGTAGTCCGGTCTAGCCTCGTCACTACTTCGCCGGGGTTAGGCCAGGCACTTACCAGCACATGGGGTCGATTGTGCTGATACTACACTCTGTGCATCTTTTTGCACAGATCCAGGTGTTGGAGCAGCATTTGAGTAGCAGTAACATTCTGGGAGCGAGTTTCCAGTCCAGGGACATTCGAGGTAGCCTTGCTGACGTCCGCAGGCCCGGAGTCCTTTCTATTTTATTCAGTTTGTTATCGTTGCACCGTAACAGACAGTTTTATGATTCATTCAAACCTTGTATTTAGTATTCTCTAGACGTTCGTGAGTATTGTGACACCAGTCTTGGGTAGAGGATTGTTAAACTTCCGCGTTTCTTTTAGTAAATTTTATTTGAGACTTCCGCTTTATTGTTAAACGCTTTATTATTGTTAATACTGTTGACGTTCGCTAAAAGAGGTAATTGATGATTGGCTTGCCTAGCTCCTATTAGTAGGCGCCATCACGACTCCCGAGGGTGGGAAAATCCGGGTCGTGACAAGTTGGTATCAGAGCACTAGGTTACATAGGTCTCACAATTCACGGACAAACTCAGTAGAGTCTGAGGGATCGGTACAGAGACGTCTGTATTTATCCCCCAGAGGCTACAGAGTTAGGAAAAACTTCACATTTGTTCTTTCTTGTCGTGCGATTCTGTTTCTCAAACCCCGATTGAGTTTCTACTCTGTTCTTTCGCAGATGGCGAGAACACGCGCGTCCTCATCTACCGCTCAGCAGTCCGAGTCCCCAGCAGCAGCCCCAGTGGTGGAGCCTCAGGTTGATTTGGAGGAGGAGGTTCCAGCCCCAGCAGTCCCGGTGGGCCCAGCTCAGGTCCCAGAGGGGTTCATTGCCATCCCAGTTCTTCAGGACGCTCTAGTCCGATTGGTAGGCTTCGTGGAGAGTGTCATTCGAGCGGGTTTGCTTCCAGGAGTTCAGCTAGCGGTGGCAGATCAGCCGGGTACAGTGGCTCAGGCCGGGAGTGAGACCACTTTTCAGGAGGCGGCCAATGTGGGCCGTAGAGTTGAGGTGGTCCTGCCACAGGGAGGCGGTCATAGGTCGGATAAGAGGCCCTGTCATGCAGGCAGATTCAGTGGTACCTCGTCTGGAGGTAGAGGTACTTATGGTAGAGGCCGTTCTCCTAGGCCCTTTCAGTCAGCTCCCCATGTCACTCATGGTACTTCAGGTGGTCATTCAGGTCGACAGGGTCAGCCTCAGTTCCCTCAGCAGTCGCGTGGATATTATGAGTGTGGCGAGTATGGTCATCTCAAGAGGGTTTGCCCGAGGTTGAGGGGTGCTCAGCCGCAACAGACGAGGTCTTGCCATGCTTGTGGTGATCCGAGGCACATTGTCAGATATTGCCCTCGAGTTTATGGCAGCTTTCAGCATCAGAGTTCTCGTGCTATGATTCAGGCACCGG
>NC_031991.1:40294653-40306333 GCF_001879085.1 Nicotiana attenuata | reverse complement strand
ACATTCCGTGCCATGTTTTGATTATTATTGCACGAAGGAACATTCCGTGCCATGTTTTGATTATTAATGCACGAAGGAACATTCCGTGCCATGTTTTGATTATTATTGCACGAAGGAACATTCCGTGCCATGTTTTGATTATTATTGCACGAAGGGACATTCCGTGCCATATGTTGATTAGTAATGCACGAAGGGATATTCCGTGCCATATTTTGATTATCACTCTCGTTGACTTTGTAGTTGTACCGTTTCATTCCTTATTTATTGACCTTGTATTCTAAATTGCTACAGCCCCTACAGCATTCTCCCCTCCCTCTTGACTTGTTAAATTTCTGTATTCTCTTCTATTGTGTATGTATATATTTGAACTGCACAGGTTTGTTTGGTAGTCCGGTCTAGCCTCGTCACTACTTCGCCGGGGTTAGGCCAGGCACTTACCAGCACATGTGGTTGGTTGTGCTGATACTACACTCTGTGCATCTTTTTGCACAGATCCAGGTGTTGGAGCAGCATTTGAGTAGCGGTAACATTTTGGGGGCGAGTTTCCAGTCCAGGGACATTCGAGGTAGCCTTGCTGACGTCCGCAGGCCCGGAGTCCTTTCTATTTTATTCAGTTTGTTATCGTTGCACCGTAGCAGACAGTTTTATGATTCATTCAAACCTTGTATTTAGTATTCTCTAGACGTTCGTGAGTATTGTGACACCAGTCTTGGGTAGAGGATTGTTAAACTTCCGCGTTTCTTTTAGTAAATTTTATTTGAGACTTCCGCTTTATTGTTAAACGCTTTATTATTGTTAATACTATTGACGTTTGCTAAAAGAGGTAATTGATGATTGGCTTGCCTAGCTCCTATTAGTAGGCGCCATCACGACTCCTGAGGGTGGGAAAATCCGGGTCGTGACAATACTGTACCTGCTACGGTGCTATGACGTGAATTACGTGATTTCTTACTGCTCAGTCTTTATTTACTTTTATTACTTACTGAGTTGGTGTATTCACATTACTCCCTGCACCTTGTGTGCATATTCAGGTATTTTTGAGCTTTTAGCAGCTTCTGTGTACTTCCGAAGTTAGCAAGGTAGCTGCACGGCGTTCGTCGCCCTTCCCTTCTCCTTCCCATCCTAATACTTTATATTTCAGACTTAGTTTGTATTAAGAAAATAGTGTTGAGTTGTACTTAGTGGCTCATGACTAGTGACACCAGATTCGGGCTGTGTGGTTTGTATTTTCGAACTTGTTTCCGCGTTTCTCTTGATATTTTGAAATGAAAGAATTTAGACTTAATCTGCTTAGAGAAAGAGTAAATTTTACAAAAGATCTTCCTTGTGGTTCGTGTTCTTTCGGCTGGCCTAGTACTGTGATAGGCGCCATCACGACCGGGGTATTTGGGGTCGTGACAAGTTGGTATCAGAGCCTAGATTACATAGGTCTCACGAGTCATGAGTAGGTTTAGTAGAGTCTCGCGGATCGGTATGGAGACGTCTGTACTATCCTTGGGAGGCCGCAGAACCTTTAGGAAAACTTCACATTCTTGAATTCTTATCGTGTGACATTGATTCAGCTTGAAATGTAACTCTTTGAATTCTTTCCACGCGTTCGTATGCGCACATGAGCGCTCGGTATCAGTTGTGCATCGACGGCTTGTGATTCCCTGATCGGGGGGTGAGATGTGATTTCTATGTGTTGATGTTGGGCCAGTTTGGAGGACTTGAGGCCGGGTTTTGCTTGTAACTTGAGCCCTGAGGTGTTGATTGTGTGACCACGTGCTTTTAGACTTATATGTCCGATTGTCTCCCTATTAGTGGAAGTGATGGCTGGATGGCTATGTGATGAGCATGATGTGACTGCGTGATGTGTTCATATGATTTAGATGTGATAAGAAGAGTCTACTTGAGGGTAGGAAGACCGATTTGGTGGTTGAGTTCCATCTTGGTTTGAGGTGTAGCCCCGAGTTATGGGTGTGTTGAAGGGTCTTTTCATGTTTTCTAGTTGTGGAATGAAGTAAATTTCACGTCGTGTCATAAGTTCAGACTCGGGAAGGGTAAGTGATCGGGTAATAGTTATGATTATGGAAGAGTATAGAGAGATACCAATTTGAGGCTAAGCAAGTGAATTATCTCCTGCGGAGTATTCTAAGGTTTGTGTGATCCTTATGCCGTTGGTTGGGAGTCCTCCTTTACCAGTGAAATATAAGCGTTGCAGGTTGAGTTTGGATCGCGTATGAGAGTTGTCTTGACTATTACGAGGGTGAATGCGAGGTCGCAAATGATTTGAGTTACTAGATGGTCTGTGTTGCACGAGCTTATGAAGGATTGAGTAACCTCACTATGGTATTATGGCAGTAATAGAGTATATACATTATGAGCTATTGTGTGTTTGGATCTATGGCTTTGAGCTAAGTGGGGGAGTCTGTTATTGGTCAATTGACTGCACGGTTATGTACTATGTTGGTTCCAGTTTGAGGCATACTGGTGAATCAATTATGGCTTACAGAGGTTGAGATCGAGGAATGACCCGAATAAAAGGAATTTTGGATAGAGGCCGTGTTATGCTTCATGGGTGTATAAGGATTTTGGAATGACTTGAGTTGTTATTGGTGAGGAATGTAATGTATGCGGAGCAGGAATTTATTTGGTTGCATTAAGGTGGGGTTACTCTCTGCGATCAGAGTGCTAATGGAGCACAAGTCGTCCGGTCCGGTTGATCAGTCTAATTGAAACCGGAGTAGAGTGGATGACTCCCGATAATGGTTTTGAAGGATTCGAGATTTCACATGTAGTAATTGGGAATATTTAGGATGTGTGTGTGAGCACGTGATTTTTGCCCTATATGAATTACTCCCATAAAATATTAGAAAATAATTTTTCCCAATTTTTGCAATTTTATAGGATTTTTTTTGTAGAATTTTATTAATTATTTGTATTTTTGTGCATATTTAATTTCCATTAAAAATCAAGAAAATAACAAAAATACCATGCATTGCATTTATAATTTTTTGTTCACATTTTAGGATTAAGTAATTAGTTAGTTGCTTTATTAAAAATAAAATTACAAAAATGGCTCATTTTTACATTCTTAGCTTTTAATTTTGGATTATTAAGTTTTCTCTTTAAATTTAGGATCAATTAATTTTCATATAAATATTATAGTTAGATAATTAGCTTAATTTTACAATTTGAATAAATTTAGGAGTTTAATTTGGATTTTTAAGTAATTAAAGAAAGAAAAGAACAACAAAAAAGAAAAGGAAATTAGAAAAGCTTGGTCTTAAATTCAAGATTGACCCATGTAATGAGTGAGCCCAGATATTTTAATACATCTTCCTCATTTAAACTAGCCCATCTTCTTATCCAACCTAAACCGGGTCGACCCGACCCGACCCAATACCCAACCCTAGACCTAACACCTAATACCTAGACTATATAATACACACAAAATGGGAGCCGCAATAGGGATGGACGGACAGAATATAGAGATAGATACAACACATCTTCTTCTCCAAGAGAGATAACCATACAAAACCCTAGTTGAACCCTAACAGCCCACTGCCGCCGCCGCCATCTCCTCTACCCAGCAGCGCCGCAATAGTGCAGAACGCACCCCACCTCCATGCGACATCGTCTTTTTTATCTTACCCCTACCCTCGCGTAGTATTCTTCAAGCGACCTCTCCTCTCTTCTTCGAACCAGCAGCAACCCAGTAACAACCAACACTAGCTATATCGACGACCACCCTCCTGCATTTCTCCAAACGACCACTGTTTCGTCTTCTTCGTCCTCACAACTGGAAACAGATACACACACAAACTAACGCCACATTTCTGGAACGTTGAGCTCGCCGGAAAACAGGCTACGTCAACCAACGACTCTTCAGCTTCTTCTGGATCTAGACATGTAGCGCACAGTCAAGACTTTTCTTCTCCATCTTTAGCACATTCAAAACCGGCTGAAACTTCAGCCATGTATTGTTTTATCTGAAAATCGCCAGTGGAATGGCCACTCTCAACCACGATTATCATCGTGGTTTAAACCGCAGAAGCGAGGCAGTCCGGTCGAGGTCGTCGGCGTAATTCCCCATCCGGTCAGTTGGTTCCAGCTTCATTTTTTGTTCGTGTTAGAATCTGTTCAATTTTTGATCTGAAATCTGTGTATATATTGCGATATATGTTGTGGCTTTGGCGTTTTATCTAAGTTTTAGTTTCAGCTCCATTATAGATTGTTTCAAGCTTTATGTGGCTCTTCATGTTAATTTCTTGCTTTAAATAGATGTAATGGGATTGCTTGCACTTGTGGTTAGATGATTGTAAATCTCCACGTGAGGTTCAAGCCAAAATTATTGGTTATGGTGCTCCTGAGTTTAACATCGAGCGATCCTCGAGTTTTCATGGACTTGATGGGTCGTTTGAGATTGAGATGAGGATGAAAAACAAGTTTTCGGGGTGGGTGAATTTAATTTCAGGAAATTTAACTACAATAGTTTGAGGGAAGTGACGTTGAAGAATGAGATAAAGTTCTGTTTTGCAAGTTTATGGCAGTATTGTTTTGCTTTTGATTTTCTGTGTCTTTAGGACATTTGAGAGTGAGATAGGGGAATTATTATAATCAAGAATAAACTAAGTGTCACGATTGTGGTTGCGTATACGTACGCGTAACCCGTCTCAAGATAATTTTCTAATTAAAAGCGGTGACAGAAACAAATGCACATAGGTCTAAAATCAGTAGTTAAATAATTTAATAAGCCAAGTAGGATCAAAGCGACCGTGCTAGAACCACGGAACTCGGGAGTGCCTAACACCTTCTTCCGGGTTAACAGAATTCCTTACCTGGATTTCTGGTTCACAGACTATATTACAGAGTCATCCTTTTCCTTGATTCGGGATTTGAACTGGTGACTTGGGACACCATAAATCTCCCAAGTGGCGACTCTGATTTTTAATTGAATAATCCCGTTTCGATTGTCACTTCAAGTTGGAAATAACTCCCTTTATTATACCCTCCCGGGGGTGTAGTAATAAAAAGGAGGTGTGACAGCTCTGGCGACTCTGCTGGGGATACAAACCTAGAACTTCGGTTCAGGGTTCAGAATTCGAGCTTAGATATATTGTTGTATTTGGCTTTATCTGATTTTCCTACATGTTTGGGACTAATGTGCAAAATGTTGCTTTTTACCGCTTTGATATTATTTGAATTGTACATATAGAGTTGTTACGAAACCCTTCTCTTCTCATCTCCGAGGATATGCTCACTGGTGGAGACTCCCTATTCTGTTAGTGTCATACCTTAAAATAAGAAAGAGGCCGGACAAGTTACTAAGCCGGATGGCTTTTTGGTTCCCGGTATGTAGCCCCCTCCTCGACTCGAGTTGTCCGCTCGGGTACACAGTCTAGAACATATACCCAGGTTTTGAACCTAGAATAACTTGACCTCATGCCGGATCCCTAGTAGGAACGCTTATCTGCATCATGTGCATTTTGACTTAGGGGACTCAACACAGGGGTTGGGTCCGTCTAGGACAGGTATACCCAAAATAACAGACCAACCTGATGCATCCTATGTGCTACATGTTGCATTTATTTAAGGGTAAAAGGGTCATTTGGCGGACCAATGGTAGCTGAGGGCAAATGGAAAATGAAAAAAACAATGAAAAAAAAGAAAAAGAAAAGAAGGAAAAAAAAGAGAGGATGAAGTGTGAAAATAAAGCAAGTAGATCCAATTATGTCTTTTGCCACATTGTGTTAAGAAAAAAAAAGAGCTCAAAAATTCAAAATTTTTTTTTTGCACTTTTTCACCATTTTCCAAAAATTAAAAATAAAAAAAAGGGAAAAAAAATCCAAAAAGATTTGGCATGTTTCATCATTTTCAAGAAAAAGACAGAAAATATGTTTTCTTTAAGTTAGTTGTTTTTTTAAATTTTCGCCTGTATCCAATCTGCCCGAACTACACTGGTTTGATTCTCACCGGATGTGAGATACGTAGGCAACCCTCATCGGGTCCAACCTCCCCTTCGCAAAAATAGCCAAAAAAATGTCAAATTTTAATTTTGTTATGAATAAATCGGGTGATGTCATTCTTGTTTAAAATAAGCCAAATGTCCCTCAAAAGGACGCCGGAAGGCTGTTTTTGCAAGAACAACCACCCTGAGTCATTTTTAAACGGTTAGCAAGCACAGCCTTAAAATCTTCTTTACGAAGTGCTAAAAGGCCGTATCCGCAAAACCGGCTGTTTGTTTAAATTGGAAATTTGAACAGAAATTGTGTCACTTTTCTTTTTTAGGTCAAAATAAGTGATTAAATCACCTTAATAAATGTGTAGGATTAGCACGACTCAAAATGAACTAGTTTCAATCATGCATAAAATCCCTTTGGAGTTACGTCTGTGGTGGAACGATTTAGGCGGAGTAGGGCAAGATGCAGTCAAGAAACATTTGAAAGGGCTTACCGGTTTGCTAGATATTGTGCCTCGAGGAGATATTATCAGAGCATTGGTTACATGTTGGGACCCAGCACATAACGTGTTCCATTTTTCGGACTTTGAGCTTACCCCGACATTAGAGGAAATAGCTGGCTACATTGGGAAAGATGAGGTTCCGTTGAGGCACAAATACTTGGTTGCCCCAGAGTTGTAGCCGTGCACAAATTTCTAGACTCTTTGAAGATAGTCAGAACCGTCCATAACACAGATCTGGCAAATGGCTTTTGTACTCTGAACTTCATATATCTTCGATATGGCCATATCGGGGGTTCAACAACCCAGAAAGCAAAATATGTAGCAAAGGAAACCGCCAGAAGTGGGAGGAGCATCGACGTTTTGCTTTTATGGTGGCTTTCTTGGGGCTTTTAGTGTTTCCAAGGAAGGATGGGAACATTGACATAAAAATAGCTGGGGTCGTCAGCACGTTAATTACTCAAGCCAAAGTACTCTTGCACCTATGATATTGGCCGACATCTTCCGTGCTCTTACAGCCTGCAAGGCCGGGGAAGCTTTCTTCGAGGGGTGCAGTCTATTGTTACAAATGTGGATGATCGAGCATCTATGTCATCGTCCTCAGTTTTTGAATTACGGGTCCCCAGACAAAACATGCATAGAAGAGTTTTACACAAGGATTAAAGGGGTCAAATTGCCAGAAGGAGTCACGGGTTGGACAACATATTTTCGGTCCCTCACTGCTAGCCAAATAGAGTGGACACTGGGATGGTTACCCGTTGATGAAATCATATATATGCCGGCAGCCCGACCACATTTCCTTCTGATGGGGCTTAGAAGCATTCAGCCTTACGCCCCATATCAAGTGTTGAGGCAGCTGGGGAGATGCCAGATAGTACCCAAGGATGATGACTTAGCTCGCAAGTGGTTGAGATTGGCCCTGATGGCCAGTTTCCTGAAGCAATGGTCCGCCAAGTCTGGAGCGAATGTCAATATTTGGCGGCAAAGACTTGTGTGCGAGCTCGAGCCAAAGGAGAAGTGTCGCCTGATTACCAGGCTTGGTATAGAAGGGATGTTGCATTCGGAAGACCGGCCAAACGACCTCACATCCAGGAATTTGTTGAATCATCACAAGAACAGTGGGCTTGGTTAGCTAAAGAAAATGAGTATAGGGCCCGCATAGGAGCATTGGAAAAACAGGTCCAAGACCTCCGATTTGAAAATAGCTTGCAAGCCGCGGCTGATGAAGGTGAGAAAAAACAATTGGCCAAAGAGAATGAAGCCTTACGAGCCCAAATCCAAAAAATGAAGTTAGAGGCCGATAACCCTGTCAGGAGTGCCAAAGATGCAAAGCTTATAGCAAATCTAAGGCAAAAGGTGAACGACTACAGTTTTGACCTCAACAAAGCAGAAAAGGAATTAGCTGGGGTCCGGAAGCAATTGGCTAAAAATGCGGAAGAACGGGCCCGCATGGTTAAACAGTTAAAAGACGAATATGACAAGGAGGTCACAGGATTAAAGAAAAAGGTCATTGCCACAGAGAACCGAATGATCAAACAGGCAAAAGAATTCAAAGTCGAAAGAGAGCATTGTTACATGGCATTGGCACAATTAGAAATGGACTTGCAACAACTCCGGGAACAAAGCCAGGCGGCTGAGCAAACTTTGGAGGCTAGGGCCCAACAGATAAGACTGCTTCAAGAGAAAGGAAGAATCAGAGAGAGAATCTTAACTGTTGCTCATTCCATTACTAGGAAATGCCAAATGTGCAAGAACATGACCCGTACCACCTTCTTTGCATCAGTGATGATATTTGTGAAGCAGATAATGAGTGACCTGGACAGACTTCAAGGGGAACTTGCATATAGGCCCGCGGCGAGACCGAATGATGTCCCGCGGGCACCAGGAGCTTTAATGTATTCATGATTGTCTTTGAGTCTGCATTCCTTCTTCTACTAGAGTTTGTCTTCTGAGTCTGTATTTTTTTTAGGGAGTTAGGTCATTTGGGTTTGTATTTCTTTTTATCAGAGTCTGTACTTCCTTTTCGTTAAAAGACAGTCAGTTGATGGAGTCTGTATTTTGTTTGAACTAGAATAGGATGTAGTTCTTTCCGCATCAGAGTCTGTTAGTGTTGAGTCTTTGTAATAGACGTAGTTGCTATCAATAAAATTGAAATTCCCAAAAAAATTCTGCTTCTACTTTACATTTATTCTTCACGAACTACGCTTGATCTGATTCACGCGGGGTCGTGATACGTAGGCAATCTCCATAGGATTGGATCGTAACTAAATAAAAAAAAGGAAAAAAAACAAGAAAAGAATGAAAGGAAAAGAGGTGAAAAACAAGAAAGGAAAGAAAAACAAAAGAGGAAAAAAAAATAAGAGACCAAACAAAAGCAAACAAGAGAAAATAAAAAGGGAATAAAGGAAAGAAAAGAGCGGAAAAACAATTTTGAGGAAAGGAGCGAATAGGAACAAGGAAAAACCAAGGCAAAAGAGAAAACAAAAAAAGAGAGAAAAGAGGGAAAAATAAGAGAGAAAAACAAAAGAAAAGAGGGAAAGGCAAGAAACAAACAATGGGAAACACGAGGGAAGAATGAGAGGAAAGGAATGGCAAATAACGAAAATGAAAAGGCCGGGATGACACATGCGACCATCAAAAGCATAATAGGAACTGTTAACTGCCTAGGCGCATTCACTCCCCAAATGTGTGGGTACTAATATGTTAAATGCCCTAACGCTAACGTGATGGTTTCATTTTGTAATTCCAGAAAAGTGGTTGGTTTGTGGTTTGAAAGTGGTAACTCTTCTTTACAACACAAGGACAAAAGGCAATGGCAAACAACAAGAGAACTGAGTTGGTTGATACCGGTGCTCGACGACAGTTGGTGGAACAGGATAATGGGTTGGTTGAAGAGGTGCGGATGCTGAGACAACACATGACAGACATGTATCAAGCCTGGATGACTGGGAAGGCGCCACCCCCGCCACCACCAATTTTCCCAAACACTACCCTTACCCAAACTCCCAACACAATACCAGATGATCCTCCATATTCTCCAGATACACCCGCTTATCACACTCGTCCCAACCANTGATGATATTTGTGAAGCAGATAATGAACGACCTGGACAGAGTTCAAAGGGAACTTGCCATAGTAGGCCCACGGCGAGACCGAATGATGTCCCGCGGGCACCAGGAGCTTTAATGTATTCTTAATTGTCCTTGAGTCAGCACTCTTTCTTCTACTAAAACAAAAGTTGTCTTCCGAGTCTGTATTTCCTTTTTTGGAGTTAGGTCATTTGGGTTTGTATTTCTTTTACCAGAGTCTGTATTTTGTCTGTTTGAATTAGAATAGGGATGATGGAGTTTGTAGTTCTTAGAGTCTGTTAGTTGTTTTGAGTCTTTGTAATAGACAAGTTTGCTATCAATAAAATTGAAATTGCCAAAAAATATCATGCTCCTACTTTGCATTTATTTTTCACGAACTACGCTTGGTCTGATTCACGCAGGGTCGTGATACGTAGGCAATCTCCATAGGATTCGACCGTTTCTAAATAATAAAAGGGAAAACCAGAAAGGAATGATACAAACAGGGGAAAAACCAAAGGAAAGAGAACCAAAAGAGGGAGAGCAAAACAAAGTGAAAAGGAAATGATAAGAGTGGGAACTAATTGGCAAGAAATGAAATGAAAGCCGGGATGACGCATGTGAATGAACAGAGACATAATAGAAATGTTTGACTGCTTAGGTGCATCCACCCATCAATGTGCGGTTATCTATTTGTTAATGCCCTAACCGCTAACCGAGTTGTTGTTGATGAGTCCAGGTAGGTGTTTAAGCTGACTGGCATTCTGGCAACCCATCCTTACAACACCCGCTCCAAAGACAAGTCAAACATGACCAATCAGGATTTAGAAGCAAGCATTGTCGACCCATCCAGAGAGGAGGACGCAGTGGACGTTAATACAATGAGAGAGGAGATGTATAAACTAAAGCAACAAATGGGCGAGATGTACCAGGCCTGGTCGAAGGGACATCCACCACCAGTCTATCCTGCCAATTCCAATTACCTCCCACCACCAGCTCAACCCCAAGATCCTCCCACAATGAACTCATCTCCCGCTTTCCCTACTTACCAGCAGTACTACGGAACCACCTCTCAGACGCCACCACCACCACCACCCAAACAAATTCCATGTCCTCCACCACCAATTGCTCCAGTATTTGTGGCGCCTCCACCTGCCACGTTGCAGAGATCTTCTAGTGAGCCATTGTTTCCAACTCACGACAGCCAGTACTACCCTCCCGAGCCTACCTTTAAAGCTCCTGAGCCATATTCCTACACTCCTCGCTTTGAGCTCCCGGTGGAAACTGATAAGCCGCTTAAGGACCCGGAACAGGAAGAGATGTTTCGAAAAGTAAAAAGCCTGGAGCAATCCTTCAGGAACATGCAAGGATTGGGTGGCCAAGTCAGTGTGGCCTACAAAGATTTGTGCTTGTTTCCCGATGTCCAGCTGCCAGCGGGGTTCAAGTTACCAAAGTTTGATTTGTATGATGGACATGGTGATCCTGTAGCCCATCTGAGGGGATTCTGCAGCGAGATGAGGGGAGCTGGGGGAAAAGATGAGCTATTAATGGCTTACTTTAGTCAAAGCTTAAGTGGAGCAGCATTAGAGTGGTACACACGACAAGATCATGCTCGGTGGTACACCTGGGACGACCTGGCTCAAGCATTTGCATGTCATTTTCAATACAATCCCGAAATTGTCCCGGACCGTCTGTCAATGACCAAAATCGAGAAGAAGCCCGGAGAAAGCTTTAGAGAGTACGGTTTCAGTTGGAGAGAACAGGCAGCAAGAGTTGATCCTCCGATGAAAGAGAATGAGATGGTTGATTATTTCCTTCAGGCTTTGGAGCCAACCTACTATGGTTATCTGGTGTCCGCAGTAGGGAAAACTTTCAATGAGGTCGTGAAGATGGGAAGTATGGTGGAAGAGGGTCTCAAGTCTAACAAGATTATGAGCTATTCAGCACTCAAAGCAACTACGCAGGCTATTCAAAGCGGCACCGGAGGAGTATTGGGAAAGAAGAAGAAAGAAGAAGTGGCAGTAGTGGAATCAAGGGTCTGGTCCAGGAGTCCGTCACCATATTATCACCAACCTCGCCCTCACCCCCAAGCTTACCCACATACTCCATATGGCCCACCACAGCATTACTACCCACCTCCTACTCCCCATTTCTCCGTCCATCATGCC
>NC_031991.1:40288760-40294639 GCF_001879085.1 Nicotiana attenuata | reverse complement strand
TTGCAAAGACTGATTGTGCCACATGACACCCGCCTGCCCGCAGGATTCAAAGTACCAAACTTCAACTTGTATGATGGGCGTGGAGACCCGGTAGCCCACCTGAGGGTCTATTGCAACGAAATGAGGATTGTCGGAGAAAAAGATGACGTGATGATGGCATATTTCAGTAAAAGCCTAACTGGGGCAGCTTTGGACTGGCATGGTCGTCAAGATGTCGATGGGTGGCTTACATTGGGTGACATGGCTCGAGACTTTGTCCGATACTTTCAATGCAAATCAAGCGTTACCCAAGACCGTACCTTGCTATCTAAGATGGAAAAGAGGCCGGAGGAAAGCTTTAATGAGTTTGGGCTCAGATGGAGGGAGCAAGTTGCTCGAGTCAGTTCTCCGATCAGCAAAGAAGAAATGGATAAGCTTTTTCTACAGGCCCGGGGACCTGCCTACTACAGTCATTTGATCCCGGCCTTGGGTAAGCCTTTCAATGATGTATCAAAAATGGGGGAGCTAGTGGAAGAAGGAATCAAGTCAGGCAAAATCGTGAGTCGTTCGGAAGCCAGGCAGAACGTACCAGTAAGCTTGGTTGGAAGAAAGAGGAACAGAAAAGATGATCCGATAGGTTTTCCTGATCAACACTTCCGGCCTCGACATCGTCCCTGTGGTTATCCTTGTGCATTAGATGACCTTCCTCGATGCTACTCCTCTCCACAGAAATCCCAAAGTCGCACATCACGTTCTCAGTACCCAGCTCCTCAAAATGCCCATCTACCCCCGCGAGCTTCCCAAAAATACCCCGGCTCAGGTTTTCGGCCCAATCCAGCATTTAAGAATGAGAGGTTACAAAAGAAGAGAGCCTTCACTCCGTTAGGGGAATCATACGCCAGTCTGTTCCAGAGGCTAAGGACATTGGACATGTTGAAGCCGATTCAAATAAAAATGTTGAACCCTCTCCCAAAGAAGTTTGATCCTTCTCAAAGGTGCGCATATTGCTCAAGTGCCCTGGGGCACGACATATAGAAATGCTGGAATCTGAAGAGTGCAATTCAAAAGCTTATTGATGCAGGCAGCATCGTCGTGCAAAATCCAGATGCAACAAACACGGGCCAAGGTCCATCTCCTGTGCACAATGAGACGCATATGGTGGGTATGATTGGTTGTGAGAATCAGCCGGTAGAAGAAACCCAGAAGCAGTATGCTCAGAACAACGTGATGAAGACTTGTGAAAATTCCAGCAATCTTGGTGTGAAATTCAGTGGCTAAGACGTCATGCTTGGTAATTGGAAAGACGCTCCATCTCTTGGAGTTTTGGTGGTTTATTTTGTTGTCATTTCTATTGTCCGGGTTATTTCAGGGTTGTAATCCGGATATTGTCTTGTTACTCAAACCCTTCTATCCTTTCACTTTGTCTTGTTTGTCTTGCCATAGTAGCTTGTGTAGTGCTGTCTAGGTTTATTCAAAGTTTGTAACTCTAGTCTAGTTTGTTTGTTTTGTTGTGTAAACCCTTTCACTGTCAGTTTGATGCAAGTCTTGGTTTCCTGCCACGTTTAGTCATTTTATTTCGTTCCCTTCTCCTGTTACAATTCTTTCATGCTGGTTCTGGTGACATGACATGCACGCATAATTCTCAGCCTAGTTTTGAAAGTCAGAAGCAATGTTAAAGATATAAGGACAATCGAGGGATTTCGAAATCTCTTCAAGCCCAAATTATGTGAAACTGGGTCAGATAGAACATAAAGAAATACTATTGAAACGCATCCTGCCGCATCAGGTTGAAGCCAAAGGCAAGTGTGCCCAACTGTCAGGGGCCGTTCATGGTAAGGACAGTGAGAGTGTTGTCCAATGGTGCTTTGTATTCAGCAGATGTAGGAGGCAAATGTGCGAATATGGTTATCAAGTCTGATATAATCAAGATGTTACGAATGTTTTCCCTGTTTTGCTTAATTGCATTTGTTTGTACTTGGCATGTTTTGAAGATTGGAATGACGAAGGCATTTTGTTCTGCTATCTAAACACTTTATCCTTTGTTACCCTCCTTTGAGCCTTATGCATTTTCTTTCATACCCTCTTTGGAATCAAACAGTTCGTAAACACAAGCCTGAAGTAAGTGAGGAAGGAGAAGGGAACAGTGAAAAGAGAGAGAGAGAGAAAAATGAAAAAAAAAGGGAAAAGAGAAGGAAAAGAAAAAGAAAAAGAAAAAGAAAAAGAAAAGAAAAGGAAAAGAAAAGAAAAAGAAAAAGAAAAGAAAAGAAAAGAAAAGGAAAAGAAAAGAAATGAAAGGAAAGAAAAGAAAAGTGGAAGAAAAGGAAAGATCACAACAACGAACGTAGTTTTATGGCCTGAACTACGTTTGACTTGATCCCGAAAGGGTACGTAGGCAGCCTCTCTCTGAGGTTCAGTCATACCAAATAAAAATCCAAAAGTCCCCCAAGAAAGAAACTGGGGCAGAAGTTGTGGTTGTTGTAAGAAATCTGATTCCGAAAGTTGTAATTTTGAACCCATGTTGAATTGTTTTGAGCCTTTGATACCCTTTCTCCCTAACCCTGTCCAAAAGCCTGCATTACGGTCCAAAGAAAGACCTTCCGATCAGTCTTCAAGAAATGCCGAGTCAAGTGAGCAGAGGTGAATCATATCAGGGGCAACATTCCGGTCCGAACGAAGGAAATGAAGAATGAGAAGGTCTTGTTGATGAGAATCCTCACAGGTACCCCCAAGGTGATGAAAGCTGAGAGAGATCAAAATGAGAGAGTCTTATTGGTGAAAACCTTCACGGGCACCACAAGGCGACGGTGAGTTGAGAGAAAAATCAAAATGAGAGAGGCTTGATGGTGAAAACCCTTCGGGCACTACAAGTCGAATAAGGATTGTAAATCAGATCGGGCAAGCGGAGCACTGAAGCCCAGTTTCACGGCGAAAGGTACAACAAGAGCTGAACATCAGATTTGCTAAACAGAACAGGCTGCAGGTGCATGTCATGGTCATTAGAGTTAGTATCCACATCCGATAGGTTTCTACTTTGTAGTTTTCTTGTTAGGAATCATCTCTTTCCTTTGTCCTTCACTCTGTTCCTTTTGTTTCGTTTACTTCCTCCTCCTGAGTCTGTTTGGTCATAACAAGTGAGAAATGACTTCAAAATCTGCCACCAAGCTTTTCAGTTGCACAAAACGGGATCTGGTTAGCACATCAAAGCGTCATAAGTCAGGAAAGCACAGCAGGCACGCTGGGTTGGCAACAATCAACATGCTTTGGGATCCTTGTGAAATGCAAAGGCTTGGTATATGTCAATTCATGCAACAAATGAAGGGTTAGGGTGAACAGATCAAAGGTATTCCTTGTGATAAGCTTGATAAAAGGGTGTTAAACCAGTGACGAGCAAGACCTTCCAAGCAGCAGTCAAAGTTATCATGGCAAATGGGGGAGCTATAGACCTCAAGGACCGGACCGTGGGTTTAAGTCAAGAAAGAACAACATACATTTTGAGTGGGTGGCAATTGACGTGCTTTGGGATTCGTATGAATTACAAGATTTGGTACATATCAATTCATGAACAATGAAACAAGATAGAGGGTGTTTGGTGAACGGATCAGAGATATTTTCTGTGTTAAGGGTAACAAAGAAAGTGGTTAGTCAATAAACAAGCAAGGTCTTCGAGTGGGAATCATTTATCATGGAGAGTGAAGGAATAATAGATCTTGAGGCCAAGGCCAGTGATTTAAATCAGGAAAGAACAACATGTGCGCTGAGTTGGTAACAATCAATATGCTTGGGAGTCCATGTGAAACACAAAGGTTTGGTAAATTTCGGTATGAGCGGTGCAACAGATAGAGGGTATTGGGTCTGAACGAGAAGAAGTATTCTCTGGGATAAGGTTTACAAAGGAAATGGTTAGCCCAGGAACAAGCAAGGTCTGCGAATGGAAATAAGTTATCATGGCAAGTGAAGGAGCAACAGACCTCAAGGCCAAGGCCAGTGGTTTAAGTCAAGAAAGAACAGCATACACACGGAGTGGGGGCAATGGACGTGCTTTAGGATTCATGTGAGACACAAAGGTTGGGTAGATGCCAGTTCATGAGAAACGCGACAAATAGAGGATATTGGGTTTGAACGGAGAAAAGGTATTACGGATGATCGAGAAAGTGGTTAGTCAATAAACAGGCAGGGTCTTCGAGTGGAAATCAGTTATCATAGGAAATGAAGGAGCAATCGCCCTCAAAGTTCAAGGCCACAACTAACCACCATGTTTTTAAATTGACAAGATTTTTCTTTGATTGAAACAGGGGCAGGAAATTTCGTTTGTTTCGGAGGAACTCTCCGTAGGGAAAGGCAGGCACCAGACATGTTTGACGGTAAGTTTTCAGGACCCTCCTGGAAAATGGGACCCAATTTCTTTTAAAACAATCATGAGTAGCATAATTTACCATAAAGATACCTCAGGGAATATAAGTGGTTTCAAAGTCGCATGTTTGAAGTAGGATCCAATTAGGAGTTTTCAGGACCCTCCTGGAAAATAGGACCCAGTATTTTTTAAAACAATCATGAGTAGCATAATTTAGCATAAAGATACCTCAGGGAATACTTTCAAGTTTCAGCAATCAGGCGCCCACCTGGAGAACAAGGGAATACATTTCAAGTTTTTGCAGTCAGGCGCCCACCTGGAGAACAAGGGAATACTTTTCAATTTCAGCAATCAGGCGCCCACCTGAAGAACAAGGGAATACATTTCAAATTTCAGCAATCAGGCGCCCACCTGGAGAACAAGGGAATACATTTCAAGTTTTAGCAGTCAGGCGCCCACCTGGAGAACAAGGGAATACTTTTAAATTTTAGCAATCAGGCGCCCACCTGAAGAACAAGGGAATACTTTTCAATTTTAGCAATCAGGCGCCCACCTGAAGAACAAGGGAATACTTTCAAATTTCAGCAATCAGGCGCCCACCTGAAGAACAAGGGAATACTTTTCAATCTCAGCAATCAGGCGCCCACCTGAAGAACAAGGGAATGCTCTTCAATTTCAGCAATCAGGCGCCCACCTGAAGAACAAGGGAATACTCTTCAAATTTCAGCAATCAGGCGCCCGCCTGGAGAACAAGGGAACACTTGTCAAGCGTCAACAATCAGGAGCCCGCCTGGAGAATAGAGGCATGTCAAATTTCAGCAGTCAAGCATCACTCGGAAGAATGGCGAAACTTCTCCGATCATAATGCAAGGCAACAACAAGAATTCCATCGGAAGAACACAAGAGCAAGTTTGAAGACATAAATAGGACCTTTTGTAACTCATAGCTTAGGCTAGCTTCTTTTTATTTTTGACACGGTGTAATAAGGAGGTCAGCAAGCAGTAGCAACAGCAACAGCAGAAAGTCACAGTTCTTGGTAGCTCCAGCTACCAAACCTTCCCGAACTACACTGACCTGATTCTTGTTTAGCCCAGGATATGTAGGCAACCTTTGAAGCAGGGTGCGGTCAACTTTTTTAAAAATGCTTCACACGGAATATGCAAACGGGCAAAAATCGTTCATTTCTGCTCACTTGTCTTTGCACGAAAACTCTTCGTGTTTCCGGGCAAAGAGGGGCAGCTGTGAGCACGTGATTTTTGCCCTAAGCAATAATTCCCAAAATTTCAAACAAAACAATTTTTTTAGTATTTTATAAATTTTGTGAATTTTGTGGCATTCTTTGGTAATTGTTGCATTTTTATTTGTGCATTTTAATCCATATGAAAATACAAAATATGCATTGGCATTTAGGGATTTAATTTCACAATTTTAGTATTAATTAGTTTTAGAATAAAATGTAAAGAAAATTGCGAGAAAATAGTTCTTTGCATTGTTAATTATTGCATTTGTCTTTAAATAGAGTTATAAGTAATTTTAGGAGTTAAATAGT
>NC_031991.1:40234624-40287822 GCF_001879085.1 Nicotiana attenuata | reverse complement strand
AATCGGATAACTATTAATTGTATAGCTTATTTCTCTTCACCTGTTAAACGTTTGTTTCGTTTTGATCCTCCATCTGGTTTAATTATTTTCCATTTATTTTGATTAGGGAATGCATGTTTATGACTTGGTTTAATTTTGTTAGGGACTCGACAGGTTCAGTCGAATTAGTGTAGTTTGACATAGGGACTAGCATTTCTGCCTCCGTTTAGTGTAGTTAACAGTCGTTGCTGATTTGATAATCCAATAATTTGATTATTAGCCTATTTTCTTTTGATCAGTTTCAATAAATCTTGTGTGTATTGTTTGTTTCAGCTTTAATGTTTTAGCATTTCTTTTGGTTAATCAGTGATTGTTGTTAACAATACTTCAGTGTAATGCCCGGTTCAATTAGTTGTTAATTAGATGAATTTGGCCATAGCAAATGGATTCAATTAGGGTAGAAAGAGGACTAAAATCTTTGGGTTTGGGTAGTAATTTCAGGATATTTCAAGGGTAGTTTAGGCATGGGAAAAGGGTACTTTCATCAGATTTGGTAATTTTTAAAGAGGGGTAAGGATAGAATAGTGATTGTAATAGGCATAGAACTTTCTAGGAGGGACTATAGTGTAAGTTCTAATAAACTTAAGTTAGTTGCTTGTGTAACAAGTCAGAAATAATGGGGTAAACACTGAAATTAGAATAGGGACTAAGGGGGTAAAGGGAAAAATCTGAAATTGGATTAAGTTCACCTATAAGTAGGCATTCACTTGCCTTGAGAAAGGGAGTTTTTCTGGATAGCCATCTCGACCCCCCTCCTCAAAACCCTCTGATCATCCTCAAGTTTCAGAAAACAACAGAAAAGTAAAAATTACTATTCCATTAATCTCTCCTAACCTCATTCTCAAATTTCAGTCATTAATCCCATTTCCTAGCTCGTTAAGGATAAGAAGTAACCTGAACTCATCTGTGTATGCTCACTTTGGATATTCACAAGCTTTTCGAATCATGTGTGCATGAGATTTACTTAGTCCAGGTTGATTTGTTGTTTGTTCACTGGGGATGGCAGTCCTGGGTTCATTTTTAGCTGTTTGGTGCTGTTTGGGTTAATCTGTGAACTCTATTGGCTCTCTTTTTATTCTGAGTTGTTGGGTCAGGCTGGACTGTTGTTGAGATTTAAACTGGTTTTCTGAGCTGCTGCTGAAGTTGTTACTGCTGCTAATCTCTCCCTTTTCTCATTTGCAATTACCAGGTACACATTTGAATTACCTTGACGTAGCTTTGAATTGAAGTTGGAATGAAAGGTGTTCACCAGATTTGCGTTCGTCTGAATATTGTCTGCACCTCATAATTGAATAGATGTTAGCTAATTATATGTAGTTGATGTTAGTCATTTGTTTTAGCTAATCAAATTTGTTTTTGTATTATATGAACAGTAGATATATATATGGACTGTAACTAGGGACTGCTGAACTGTTATGATCATGTTAACATCCTGTTGGTTTGCTCATTAGGATTTGTTAAGTTGTTGGCTTGTCTCACTACATCCATTAGTGCTAGAATTTGTTTTAACATTCATGCGTTTGATTCCAGATTAGGCAGTCAGATAGTGATGAAATTCAATCAAAATAGAAGCATCAGAATGGTTGAGTTTGTAATTATATGAAATCACGTACGCTTGGCAAAACAAAGGGCGACTGACTCATATCGTTGATTCATTGCTGGGCTTGAACAAATATCATAATGGGAAATGCGTATAATTAGTTGGTTGTTGCTAATTTCAGAATAAGTTCCTTAATTTGTCCAATTACCTTTTGTTAAACCTGACTGATAACTTTGGGCCTAAAGGCTGCCGGTTGAAGCCCAAGTTGAATTTAACCGTATTTTACTCTTACTAGGGCTGAGCTTGAGGCCTAAAGGCATTGCTAGATTTTGAATGAAAGTCAAAGACTTAAACATAGTAGTGCTTGAACCATCATAAATAATTAGGGCCCTTTTAGAGACAAATAAAAATCATAGTTCACTTTAGGATTTGTCTTTAAATAACGAGATGAGCCTCGCCCAAACAAGACACACAAATTGCGGGGCCCTCATTAATTGCATATCAGAATATTTAGACCTCGGGATGTGCCATTTAGCAAATTTCATGGCTCCCCACACAGTTAATAAACGCGTAGTTGCTTTAGGCACGTATTTTAATAAATTTACCTTCCTAAATGCGGGTGCACATTTATGTGACCCAAATCCAAATCTCAACGAAGTCGAAATGTGTTAACAATCACGGGTGCACTGGTGCGACGTGGTTTGAGGCGCATTTCCACGACGTTGCAATGCATTTAAAAATCGAATAAATAAAAAATGAAAGCGGTTTACTAATAAAAGCACATAAGCTAGAACATATTTCGAAATCAGATAAAATCAAAATACAACAGTTGAGCGACCGTGCTAGAACCACGGAACCCGGGAATGCCTAACACCTTCTCCCGGGTTAACAGAATTCCTTACTCGGAGTTCTGGTTCGCGGACTGTTAACAGAGTCATAATTTCCTCGGATCGGGATTCAACAGGTGACTTGGGACACCATTAATTTCCCAAGTGGCGACTCTGAATATTAATAATAAATCCCGTTCCAATTGTCACTTCAAGTTGGAAATAACTCCCTTTATTATACCCTTGCGGGTGTAGTAGATAAAAAGGAGGTGTGACACTGGGCCGCACCTGCGACCACCGCTTCTGCGGAAAGAAGACCGCTTCTGCGGTCTGGGCCGCTTCTGCGAACAGGCCCACCGCTTCTGCGGATTTAGGGCCGCATCTGCGGTCTTCGGCTGCCTGGCCTTGGGCCGGTTCTGCGATAGATGGACCGCTTGTGCGGTCTCGTACCTGCGGTTTAGGAACCGCAGGTGTTGTTATGACAGCAACCAGCAGCATCAGCCTAAAATTCCATTTTCGATCTGTTAACCACCCAGACTCCACCCGAGGCCCCCGGGACCCCAACCAATCATACCAACCGGTCCCAAAACACATTAAGGACTTGCTCGAGGCCTCAAATCATATCAAACAACGCCAAAACCACGAATCAACCGCCAATCCAAGCTTTATGAACTTTAGAATTTCAAACTTCTGCTTTCAATGTTAAAACCTATCAAATCGCGTCCGATTGACTTCAAATTTTGCACACAAGTGATATTCGACATTATAGACCTACTCCAACTTTCGGAATCGGATTCCGACCCCGATATCAAAAGGTCCACTTCCGGTCAAACTTCTCAAAAACCTTCAAATTTCTATCTTTAGCCAAATGACTTTGAAATGATCCACGGACCTCCGAATTCACTTTCGATCATGCTCCCAATACCAGAATCACCTTACGGAGCTACTCCCAGACTCGGAATCTCAAAGGACATCGATAACACTGAAATGCGCTCCAACCCAAACTTATGAAATTTCTTCCAAAATGCTAACTTCCACAATAGGCGCTAAAATGCTCCCGGGTCATCCAAAACCCGATTCGTGCATACGCCCCAAGTCCGAAATCATCATACGAACCTGCTGGAGTCTTCGAATCCCAATTCCGAGGTTGTTTACTCAAAAATCCAATCCTAGTTGATTCTTTCAACTTAAAGCTTCCGGAATGAGAATTCTCCTTCCGAATTAACCCCGAACTTCCCGAAATTCAATTCCGTCCATGCGTACAAGTCGTAATACCTGAAATGAAACTGCTCATGGCCTCAAACTGCTGAACGACGTGCTACAGATAAAAACGACCAGTCGGGTCGTTACAACATTGAGCTTCAAATAGAGCTTGCCAGAACTTGCTCAAAAAGGTGACATCTCTATCTCTAACAATGATCTGTGGCAATCTATGTAATTTTTAGGTGTTGTCTAGAAAGAGTTGTGCTATTGATGGCAGTGTAAGGGTGCACCAAGCTGATAAATGGGCATCCTTAGCCTGTCGACGATCACTAAAATCACTAATTTGTTATGAGATTTAGGGAGTCCTATAAAATCTATGCTAATATCTTGCCAAATATTTTCTGGAATAGGAAGAGGTTGCAGCAAGACTGGGTAGTTTACATTCTCCCCTTTGCACTTCCGACAAGTGGCATGCTGCTTGACATACCAAAACGTTTACATTCTCCCCTTTTCACTTCTGACAAGTGGCACGCTGCTTGACATACCTAAACACATCAATCTTCATCTTCTTCCAATAGTAAAATTGGCTGGTCCTATGTAAGGTGGAAGCCATGCCTAAGCAGCCTCCCACAACACTGTCATGGAAAAATTGTAAAATGTCTTGCCTAAGAGCAGTATCAGCCCCAACTACAATTTTTTTCTTCCCATATAAGACCCCACCTCTCAACATATATACTGGATAAAATAATGGTTGGTTTCCAACTGAGCGATCACTGACGGAAGGTGAGCATCCCTACCATAATAAGATTTAACTCTATCTAGAAAATCAGAAGTGATTGTGGATAGAGTTAGTAATTGAGCCCCGAAAACTAGACTTCTTGATAAGTCATTTGCAGCTATATTCTCCTTGCCCTTTTTTATACAATATAGTGTAATCATAGCCCATCAGTTTTGCCACCCATTTCTACTGATTAAGAGTGGATATTCTTTGCTCCAACAAGTACTTGAGAGGTTGATGATCTGTTTTGATCACAAAGTGCCTCCCAATAAGGTAAGGCCTCCATTTATCAATAGATGTCACAATGGCCAACATTTCTTTCTCATATACTGAGAGTGTTGAATGTTTGGGACTCAGTGCCTTGCTCATATAAGATCGGGGATGTTCATCTTGCATCAGTACAACTCCTATTCCATATCCACACACATCTATTTCAATTACAAACTCCTTTGAGAAGTCTGGAAGGGCCAGCACAGGGGTGGAAGTAATAGCCAGCTTAAGTCCTTCGAATGCCTCAGCAACCTCTTGTGACCACTCAAACTTATCTTTTTTTTAATAAGTTGGTTAGTGGACTAGCTAGAACTCCACACCCTTTTACAAATCTCCTGTAATATTCGATCAACCCCAAGAATCCTCTTGAGTTCTTTAACAGTTTTAGGTGTTGGCCAATCTATCGTAGCTTTGGTTTTGCTAGGATCAACAGATAGTCCTTCCTGATTAATGATGTTCCTCGGTAATCCACTGCAGTCTTCCCAAAGGTACATTTACTCAGCTTCACTAACAAGGCACGACCATAAATTCATAGTGGCCATGGTGTGACCTAAAGGATGTATTCTCTATGTCATCATCAGCTATTCTGTTGTAGGGATAGCCAGATCTAAGGTCCAATGGAAAAAAGTATTTGGATCCCCCCAATTCATCTAGTAACTCCTCTATAACTGGTATTGGAACTTTGTCCTTGACAATGCAATTATTTTAATTGTTTATATTCAATGCAAAGCCTCCAACTACCATCTTTCTTTTTAGCCATAACAATGAGTGAGGAGTAGGGGTTGTTGACGGCCAATTTTGACCCTCCCTTTTCAGATTAATTTATTTTGCACTTAATAATTTATAATGAATATTTTGAAATAAATGCCTATTATAATAATTAATTATTTATTAGTTTCGAAATTAATACCATGTATTAGCATTATGTAATTATAAATATACTACTTTAATTATCATTAGAATAATTTCTAGAAAACACCACCTAGGCTTTACAATTAGTATAATGAATTATTTCTCAAATACTGATTAATTAGATTATTATGTTAAAAATTAGTATTATCATTTAGAAGACAAAGTATTTTATAAATAATTAATTATAATAATTACTAGTATATTTGATGATTAAAATTTCTGCTATATTTTATTGAACAATAATTAAGTTTATTTAAATTAATTTCAAAAGGGATTAAAAGGCAAAAAGGCTACAATTGCAAATTTCTAATTAAACACAAGATGACCATCTTTTAAAATCATTTTGCCCAAATAACAAGCCCATCGAAAAAAACACCCAGTCAAAACGACCCTCTAATCCACTGTGGTGATCTGCGTCCCTTTCCTTAAAACCAATCAATACTTACCACGCCACCGATCTCCCACACTCACAAAACAAACACAACTGATCTGAGCCGTTTATTTCCTATATCAACGGCCCACAATTTTACTCTACTTTCTTCTTTAATTTTTAAAACACTCGGAGACTTAATCTTGACCATTGGATCACAAGGATCCAACGGCCACCAAAATTTCTTACAAAATTGATTTAATCCCTAATTATCAGGGTCGTTGATCCAATGATCCAACGGCCCAGATTTATTCTCGCAACCTTATCCTAGAGACGGCCGACCCCCAATGCCCTAACCTTAATCATTCACTCCAAGCACTCAGCCGCCCCCTTTCCCCTTTTTCTCTCATCTCTCTCAAACTCACCAGACCCGTCAATCGCAAAACCTTGCACTAATTAGTGCAAGGTCATGAACCATGACCATAAATTATTCCTTCTGGCTTCATTACCCACGATTTTCGTTGAATCTTTGCTCATTTCGCCTTTGAGATTCAAAATTCCCAAATTCGAAAACCCTAACCTAGAGATGAAACTTCAAATCATCTGTGGTTTTTGAAATCCATGGCATGCATGTCCATCCGTCTTGTCTCTGTACTACGAAGCTCATCACTCTGTTTCCATTTTCACCATTTAATTTTAAAAGCCCTAATGTTGAAGTCATAAATGGATGAAATCTCAAAAATCGTCTGAGATTTTCTTGTGTTCTTTCAATTCAAAGTGCGTGGGAGCCTCCTCAGAACCTCATTATGATTATTCGATGTTCCAGAGAGTCAAATGTTATGACCTCTGGACATTGGGGCCTTACCCGATGGATTTTACTATCAACGGTCAATTTCCTCTCTTTTGAGGTAAAAACCCCTCACCAATTTCACCTTTGTCTCTCTGGTTTTAACTTGCCTATGCTTGCATCATCCAGTAGTCGTCATCTTCCACTACTGAGTTTGAATTTTACTAAAACCCTAAGCTATTGATGGCACTATAAATATGGGTTTTTAAGATTCTCACCTAACATCTCCAACATACAGAGCTAACACACCCAATAGATACAAAAAGCTATCATGAAATTACTTAGAAAAATATCTATCTTATTCTTGAGTAGTAAACTAAGCTAGGATTCTGACTAGCTTCTGATTTCTTTCTGATCCTGAGTATTACACTGGTCGTTCTATACGGCTATAAAAGAGTCTTTTGTTTGGTTTGCCGCTCAAGAGGAGGTCAGTACACCTCCATCCTCTCTCTTAATTGCTTCATTTGAAAAAGCATGAACGTGTTATTGTTTTCCCGATAAACTGCTTAGTTTATAATGTTTATTCAATTTGTAATTATTTATTTTTGGTTCAACATTATTTGTTGATGACCTATAATAAGTTGTTGTATTTATCTAATGTTAATTAAGTAGCTGTGTGACTTTAATGAATTCAATCTATGTAATGAACAACCTATGTGATTAAGTTGCTTAACCTGCCTTGATGATTTCTCATATCTACCTAGACTTTAGATTTTATTCTAATGTTCAGTTATAATCTTCATGCTCATCTAATTCTACATGCTTATCATGTCATGTTCTTTTGAGTTCAGTTATTATAAACTTAGGTTGTTGTTAGATGATCCTAGCTAAAACATACATGAAAGCATATAGTGTGACCCTGCATCACTTGGTTAAGGATTGTGAAGTGTGAGTATCCAAAATGCTTTCCTTTTTTATATATAAATGCTTGTTATTCCTTAAGTATTTTTTGAATCCTATTTATGGATGCTTTGCATCCATGTCTAATTGTTGGTTGTAAACAGTCCTACTAGATGAGCTTTCTGTGGCCATAAGTGATACATGTTATGATCGGACTATTTCTTATGAGTTAGATTGTAGTTGTGTCTGTTGTAATTGAATGCCAACTATTTTTGCAACTTGAATACAACTTCACCATGTCTTAGTCTGTACAAATGAGTTAAGTCTACTTAGTATGATATTTTTCCTATGCTTAAACCCATTAATGATATTGACAATATGATTCTATAATATTTGAGACTTATCCTATCTTGTGAGGTTCATAACTTTGATTGGAGTCTCTGTGTGTGTGGAAGTTTGGCATGAATCTTTGTTTATCCCTCATGACTTCATACTTTGAACACTGTTTTGAAACTGTACTCAAACCTCCCTTTCCCTATTATTCTGGATTGAATTTGGTATGAGAGAAACCTTTTGTTATTACTTTCTTTGGGTTTGGTGTTTAATGATAACGAAAGGTGTTCAATGTGGATAATTTATTATGCATAACCTCCACATTAGTATGACTTTTCCTAGTATTTAAATACTGCTAGTGATCTTTGCTTATGAATTATATATATAATGACCTTCTTTTTTGGACATGTACAATGATTTGGGTCTGTTGAGTTCTGTAGGAACTCAGGCCCAAGTCTAGCCTTGCTATGGTCCAAGAGTCAGACATCGCTTATCCCTGTTGCTGTTGGGCCTGCATTTTGAGTCCCGAATCTACACAGAGTCACTTCTTTCCCTTCGCTTCTTTATTTACTATTTTTCGTTATTCTCCAGTTGCACTATGTCGTTACTCTTTGCTGTGTTTTTTATTGTTTATCTCATATGTATATGACAATTATATATTGGATTGAATATTTTATTTTATCTTTTAACTCACATAAAATAACTTAGGCAAGCCCTAAAGAATCTAGGATTAAAAGAAGCATTAGTTAGCAACTAATTTTACACCCGCAAATCGTAAGCTGTTATTAATTTGTCATGCTTTACTAACTCTCTTCTTAAAGATTTTTTAGGCCCAAAGGCATAACAAAGCCAGCAGTCCCTCTTTCAAAAGGAAAAGTAAGAACTGAGTTGCGAGTTTAATCTTTCTAAAAGGGAATCAGCTATTTCGAAAAGATTAAAGTGCTACTGCACCAAAAACAAAGGCTTTCAAACGGTTTTCTCTTAAATTCAAGGTACATCTTAGGATCATTTTTCTTAACACTTTCACCTCATTAGAATAATATGAACTTCTATGCTTTAGGAAAAAAAGTGTATTAACTTAGCTTCTTGTCAAACACTTTCATAACAAAGGTCCCATCTTTCAAAGTTCTTTTCAAGCTTACATATACTAACGTTATTTTCCTAAAAAAACTCTTCTTTAAAATTCATCCTCTTTAAACCATGCTCTTCCTTTATAGATATTATTCCCTAATATATGGTAAGCTACATTCTTACTAGTTAAGGCATAGTACAAACAATTAGTCACAAATCTAGTCTAAGTCCTATGGAGCTACCTCACGCAGATTTTAAGGAATGTCTAACACCTTCCCCTTAGAAGAACAAGAACCCTTACCCATAATCTCACCGGTTAGCAGACTTGTAAGGAATATAACCTTTAGTATCTATATAGGTACCCTAGTATACCTTCAAATATTAGGTGGCAACTCTCTTTCATCAACAACAGAGAAACGACAAGTTGAATCTTGTTTTGATTAGTGCAAAATAGGGTGCAACAACATGGTGAATCTGTTAGGGATTTACACTTAGTTCTGACCTTAGCAGACTTAGATTGAATTTGGAATTTATATTTGTTTGTACGTCGCTTTAACTGTAGTTAAATTTGCAATTACGTGCTTGCCTATTTTATTTGCTCTTTGTGCTTATTATCATGCTTATTATTGCTACACCCTTATCTTTTACTGCTTTACATATACTGTCATCACATTCCTACCCATCTAGTCTTAGCCGTACACTATCATACATAATGGCACATGGAGGTTGTCTTTTACACCCCTCCGAACCTTCTTTTCAAAACTCTCTAGTTTCAGAGAATGGCTTTGTGAGGACAACTGACATAACTTCTCGCAGACTTCAGTCCAACTCAAAAGTAGGAAACACTCTTCTCTAGCATAATAGGTCATATTGCATAAATCTTAGTTTAGTCGGTCCTTGGCATCGACACACAATTTGGAAAACCACCCTAATATGAATGGGCCATGCACCCAAAGACATGACTTCTGTGGAAAGTCGAACAAACCTGATGAGACATCTAAAGATCCGAAGCAAACACTTACCAAAAACCTTTCTTTACCCACTTCAGAAAATGATAATCAACCAAAACATCCCCCAGATTAATATGGTGATGGGAGCGACATACAAGTTGAAGCAATGGTGGAAGAACATTCCCCAGGAACACGGAGACGAGATTCGGATACACCTGGGGACACTGACTGCTTTTCTAAACATCCGAGCAAACATGGTGCTCACTCGCCTGCTGATAAAGTTCTGGGATCCAGCTAAAGTGGTGTTCAAGTTTGCTGACTGTGAGTTAGTACTACATTGGAAGAAGTTACTGGTTTCATGGAGATGTCATTCATAGGGAGGAAACCAATACTACCAGTCACTATGCCCGATTACAGGTTCTTGTATGCTTTGGGTCTGTCCAACAGTCAAAGTCTTAGAAATATCAAAGACGGATGGGTGTGCCTAGATCAGCTGTTCGACAGATTTGGACATCACAAAAGCTATAAGTGGTATTCGGGAGAGTTTCAGTGTGATCATGCAACGTGGGAGAGTCTTAGGCCTATCACTTTCTCATTGGAACTGTTGGGATGGTTGGTCTTCCTGCAGAGGAGGGGTTGGATCAACATCAACTTATTACCCGTGGTTATGGAGACCTTCCGTGGAAACCTTCAAGCTACTCTGGTGCCGATGGTGTTAGCTGAGATTCTAAGGGCTTTGTCTGTATGTGCACGGGGGTATGATTTCTTTAAGGGTTGTAACTTGCTACTTCAAATCTGAGCCACCGAACATTTCTTCCAGCGAGAGACCACTATTGACTACTTTTTGGGGGTTAGCAACATGATCTGCAACCACAACGAGAGGATGAGACATTGGGTATCCCCACATGGGTAAGAAGAGTGGAGGTAGATGCTGACTAATCTAAGTGGAGAATGGGTCAACTAGAAGTTGTCATGGTTAGGTGGGAGGGCAATCTTAAGGACTCCTAAGAAATACTTCATTGAGTTGATCGGACTTGAGGGCATCCAACCATACTAACCCCTGCAGGTTGTCAGACAATTCGGGATGATCCAGGATGTGCCTCTATGGACGAGGACATCGCTATATGAGGATGAGTACAACGGGCAGATTCCAATCCCTAGGATAAGAAGGCTCCAAAAATAGTGGAACGATCTAGTCACAATGCCGATGGGTCAAAACTCATGGTGCACTTCGGAGTATTATGTATGGAACAACGAGGAAGACGAACTAGCCCGACCAAGAAGAGAGGGTATAGACTAGTTGGTGAATACAGTGGCTGCTTTGCAAATCTACCATGAGATTCTGACACATTACCTTGTGACTACCTTAATGCACCGTCAAGTGGTCCCAGGATCGATAGATCACATGTCACCACCTGCTGAAGATAATGAACGAGTAGTGGAGTGCATCCAAATAAAATCTAAGACAGAGCTGAAAGGAGATCTAGGAGAGGTGTCTAAGTTCAATGATGACGAGAAGGAGTTTGCATAAGATTCAGAGGAAGATCCAGAAGACGAAGAGATGGGAAATAATTTCGGGGATGGTTACTAGAAGTCGGTTGATTTCCCACTTTGTACCCTTATCCCCAGTTTTTTTGCTTTCCTAAAGGACAAGTTGTTTAAGCCCGTGCAGTTCTATGAATATCAGAAACAATGATGTAACCTTTGGCCCACTTATCTCAGTCTAAACATTATCAATGAAAACAAACTTTCTTTGGATCCAAATGTGTTAAGTCTAATTGTTTTTCAAACATTTGTGATTTAGGCCTACCTCTGGCAATGAGATGTCCCACGAATTCTAGAAATGTGCCAGCCTAAATACGTGAATTAATTGCTTTGCGTGATTTCCTGCTTGTATAAATGAAGAAACTAACTTCTGTTTGTTTTTCTTTATTCTTGTTTTTTACTTTATTATTACCCCCAAAAAGAAAGATGGTTTGTGTCGACCCGAAACTGGCAAAATCTCCGTAAAATCTAAGATCAAAGAGAAAGATGTCTGCTACAGAAAACCCGACTGAATATGCTCTGGTCATAGCCGATAGCCAGGGGCGACTGGAGAGAAGGATAATACCAAGAATGATGAACACATGGCCAGGATGGCCCAGGAGATTGAGTCTTTAAGGGAGGAAGTACAGCATATCAGGGAACTAGCACATCTGGCCATGAAAACGCTCCCTCAACCACATCGCTTTCCTTCTTTGGATTCAATTCCTGACCATTTTTCTTCCACATCACGCCAAAAAAAAAACACTCCAACTTCAGTCCCCACCACTCAAGTCATACCTCCAATAACCCCCCCCCAAACCCACCAAATCTCCCTATCCACACTCCCTACGTAGCACAATACGTTATAACACCACAAAACCCGCCTAACATCACCAAGGCAACTCATACCCCTCCTTGTGACGGAGTCACTTTACCACTCACACAAATTAGCACATACCGCCGCCCATGAGCGATATGTTCCTCCTGTATATGTCATTTATGAACCTACCTTTATAGTGCCTGTCACGATCAGGGTCCCTTATGAGATTGAACAATACGCCGAGATGGAGAGGGAAGCTAGGCGTAAGGAAGAGGAGTCAGTATCTGAGCAGCTGCAAATCTTGAGAATATAAATAAAAAAACTCCAAGTCTCCAGGGGAAGTGACAGTTTGGACTACGAGGATCTGTGTATCCATCTGGATATGGATATGCCAGAAGGGTATAAGCCTCCAAAGTTTGATATCTTTGATGGGACGGGTGATCCCCACGCACATTTGAGGGTATATTGTGACAAGTTAGTAGGAGTGGGAAGTGAGAAGCTAAGAATGAAGTTGTTCATAAGTAGCCTGACGGGAGAAACACTTACCCGGTATATTCGACAAGATCCGCTAAACTAGAGAACCTGGCAAGATATGGCAGAAGATTTCATGAATTGCTTTCGATTCAACACAGAGATCTCTCCCGATAGGTTCACACTGGTAAACCTGCAGAAAAAGCCATTCAAGTCATTCTAAGAATATGCACGTCGGTGGAGGCCAGAGGCCGCTAGGGCACAACCTCCGCTGGATGACAGTGAATTAATCAAGTATTTCATCATGTCCTAGGAAGGGGTATACTTTGAAAAGATGATGGGAATAATGGGACAAAAATTCCCCGATCTGGTCAAGATGGGAGATTTCTTAGAAGAAGGTATAAAATCTGGTAAAGTACAATCCATGGCTGCATTGCAAGCGGCCAGCAAGGCAATCCAATCAGGGTCAATCGGTAGCGGAAAGGCAAAGAAAGAAGAAGTCTTAGCAATTGTCCCTTACTATCAACCCAACCCACATCACGGAAACACTTCTTATTCCCCAAAAAACCATTCACCACACCTGTTTACGCTCCAGTCTATAACACCCAGCCACATTACCATCCCTAACCTTATACAACCCTCTTCGAGCCCATAACATCCCAGGTCCACAACGACCATATGCTCCTGTCCAAACCACTACCCATCAAAATTGACCCATTTATGCTCCAGTCTATAACACCCAGCCATATTACCACCCCCTAACCTTATACAACCCTCTTCGAGCCCAGAACAACCCGAACCCACAACGACCATATGCTCCTGTCCAAACCACTACCCATCAAAATTGACCCATTTATGCACCATGCCCTCATCCCAATTTTGAAGAGAGGGATCCCAGAAATTATACCCCGATTGCTGAACCGCTGGCCCAATTGTGCGAAAGATTGAGAAGGGCAGGATTGATACATCCAGTGGAAGGAAGGGTTCCCGAGTATCCCTCTATGTATTTTGATGCAACTAAAAGGTGTGTGTACCATTCCAACGTGCCTGGGCATGATACTGAAGATTGTTTTAAGCTGAAAAATGAGATTGAAACACTGATCAAGAGCAGAGCCATTTAGTGCATTCCGGCTCCGCCCAATATGAATCGCGGTCCGCTGCCAAATCACCGAAACCAGGAGGTAAACATGATCACTTTGGACTAAGAATATGATCTAAAGGGAATGATTGTCACAGTAGGAAATACAGAGACCGCAAGGATCCCGACTCAAAGGGCTCCGATGATTATAGTGCAAGTGAGACCTACGGTGGCGGTTCAGACTTATCAGCGGCAACCCGCCGTTGCTACAAGGGTCGAAGAGATTCGGGAATACAAAATGTCCCATGGACATACGAGAAAAAAGGGAAGGACAAGATGACAGATTCTGCAATAGCCCACGGTATAACTATGTCAGGGAGATGCTACGCTCTTGAAGATGAAAATCGAGGGAACTTGGGAAGAGAGAAGATTCAAAGAAGAAACATAACAGACCCAGAAGTCGACGAATTCTGGAAGAGAATGTCGACCAAAGAATACTCCGTGGAGGAGCATCTGAAGAAAACTCCAGCGCATATATCAATCATGGACTTGCTGATGAGCTCCGACAGTCATAAAGATGCGTTGTTGAAAGTACTAAGTGGGGTAAGTGTACCAAGCAACATCACCAGTGAGGATCTGGACGCAACAATTAGGAGAATGGTCGAAGAAAATATGATCACTTTCATACGAGACGAACTTCATGTCGAAGGCATAAGTCACGACAAAACCCTTCATATTACTGTCAAATGTCAGGACGAAGTGTAGTTCCGAGTGCTGGTCGATGGAGGGTCAGGAGTCAACATTTGTATGCTCTCTACTTTGCGGGAGTTAGGAATCCATTTGAGGGAAGTCAAGGAAAGCCATGTGAGGGTAATGGCTTTTGATGGTTCGCAAAAGTTATTATCGGAGAAATTTATTTGGCTTTGCAGATCGGGCCGGTTGAATTTCCCATATTATTTCAAGTAATGGATATCTCTTCTTCATACAACTTGCTGCTTGGAAGGCCCTGGATACACACGGAAGGGGCCGTCCCATCCACTCTACACTAGTGCATGAAATTTGAGTGGGGATGTCAGGAGATCTTGGTCCATGGCGAATGGGGCCAATCAGCTTATTTGGAGCATGTTGTCCCGTTCACTGAAGGGCTAGAGGAGTTGCTTTCCATGCATTGGAAATACTACAGACCATCGAAATAGAAAAGACTGAACAAAACTTGGGTATGTAGTCACTATATAGATCCAAAATGGCTATGAGGGAGATGATGAATTATGGATACAGACCAGGAACAGGGTTGGGAGCCGGGTCGGATGGGATCATAGAGGCAATTGAACCTAATGGGCAGAAAGGAAAGGCTAGCATAGGATATCAGACTCTGGTGGGGAAAGCTCATACCGGTAGCGATGGGAAAAAGGTTTTTATGCTGGAACATATTTCGGGTACGAGCAAGAGTTCAGCACCAGAAGATGATATCATCGATGGGATGGGAAAGTTGTTCGTGAATATGATTAAAGAATGCTGTAAGGGGACTAACATCAAGACACCAACCATCAAGGATGTTGAACCAGGGGAAGAGCTGCAAAATTGGACCGCCAGTCCGTCTTTGGTTCACCGGGAGTCTTGGTAGTGTGGAACTATAAAAAATTTCATTTTGAAAAGTGCACGGTCAATTGAGGCTTGCACCGTGTCTGTACCTTTTGTCATTTGCCTCTTTTGAACGCTCATACATCCCTGTTTTGATGAAATAAAAAGAATCGCTTTCTTAAAATATTGCAACTTTATTTACAGCTGCATTTATACTTAGTTTTTCTTTTCAGTAATCAAAATGATACGCATTCCGATATTGTGACGTGTAATGAACCATCTAGGAATGATAAAAACCCAGATTGCGAGGAGTATGATGAGAGTATGATACCGGACAATCTCCCATAAGAGATCGAATAGCTAGAGAGTCTAAAAAAGCCCAACCTCGAAGAAACGGAAGTAGTCAACCTCAGAAGTGAAGAAGATGTGAAAGAAACTAGAATCAACATTTATCTAGAAGCTGAGCAGAAGGAAAAACTGGTTGAGATCCTCCGACAATACATCGATATATTTGCATGGTCATATGATGATATGCCGGGATTAAGTACCGACATTGTCTCGCATCGACTACCCACCGATCCTACCAGACTGCTGGTCAAGCAGAAACCCTAAAAATTCAAACCTGATTTGAGTTTGAGGATAATGAGGAAGTGACCAAGCTGATAGAGGCGAATCTGGTATGGGTTACCAATTATCCCAGCTGGTTGGCAAATATTGTCCCAATACCCAAGAAAGGCGGGAAGATCAGGATATGCGCGGATTGCCGAGATCTCAACAAAGCTAGTCCAAAGGATGACTTCTCTCTGCCAAATATCCACATCCTCATCGATAACTATACGAAGCATGAACTGCAATTGTTCGTGGATTGTTTCGACGGATACCACCGGATCTTGATGAACGAGGAAGATGAAAAAAATATAGCCTTCACCATACCTTGGAGAGTTTACTGTTATAGAGTCATGTCATTCGGTCTCAAGAACACCGGTGCCGCCTACATGAGGGCCATGACGACCCTTTTTCACGACATGATTCATAAGGAGATCGAAGTATATGTGGATGAAATCATCATCAAGTCTCAAAAGAGTTTGGAACACTTGGATGATTTAAGGAAATTTTTCAAGTGCCTGTAGAGGTATAGTTTTGAAATTGAATCCGGCAAAATGTGCATTCGGGGTCCCTGTTGGAAAACTATTGCGCTTCATTGTAAGCAGGAAAGGGATAGAACTGGACCCATAAAAAATCAAGGCCATTCAGGAATTTCCACCGCCCAAGAGTAAGAAAGATGTGATGAGTTTCCTGGGCAAGCTAAATTACATCAGTCGTTTCATAGCCTAGTCCACGGTAACCTGTGAACCCATTTTCAAGTTGCTGAAAAAGGATGCTGCCACAAAGTGGATAGAAGAGTGCCAGAAAGCATTCGATAGAATTATGGAATATTTGTCAAATCCACTAGTGTTGGTTCCCCCCGAGCCCGGAAAGCCATTATTACTATATCTGTCAGTCTTGGATAACGCCTTTGGCTGTGTATTGGGACAACATGACAAAATCGTGAAAAAAAAGCAGGCCATCTACTATTTAAGTAAGAAGTCCATGCCATACAAGGCCAATACACTTCGATAGGACACACTTGTTGTGCTCTAACTTGGATCTCTCAGAAACTAAGGCATTACATGTCATCATACACTACACATCTGATATCTCGACTCGACCCACTCAAGTACATCTTCCAGAAGCCGATGCCGACCAAAAAGCTAACTAAATGGAAAATTCTCTCAGCAAATTTGATATTGTGTACATAACACACAAGGCTATCAAGGGGAAAGCATTAGCTGACCACCTCGTAGAGAATCTAGTGGACGAGGATTACGAGCCACTCACTATGTATTTTCCCGACGAAGAGGTACTATTTGCTGGAGAAGATATTGCAGAGTCATACCCTAGATAGAGAATGTTTTTTGATGGAGCAGCAAACTTCAAAGGAGTCGGAATTGGGAAAGTCCTAATTTCAGAATCCAGACAGCACTATCCAGCATCGGCAAAGATAAGATTCCCTTGTACCAATAATATGGCTGAATACGAAGCGTGCATCCTTGGGATAAAAATGGCAGTCGACATGAATGTCAAAGAACTTTTGGTCATAGGGGATTCTGATCTATTGATACACCAAGTCCAAGGGGAATGGTCCACCAAAAATGTCAAGATTCTTCCATACCTGCACTACGTAAAAGAGCTATTCAACAAGTTCACGAGGATTGAGTTCAAGCACGTCCCTAGGATTCAGAACGAGTTCGCCAACTCCCTTGCAACTCTATCATCCATGATTCAGCATCCAGACAACAACTACATCTAAGCTATCGAGGTAGAGATCAGGGATCAATATGCCTATTGCTTCCATGTAGATGAAGAGCCAGTTGGTAAACTATGATATCATGACATCAAGAGATTCCTTGCAACGAGAGAGTACCCGGAGAATACTACTAAGTGTCAGAAGCGAGCCCTCGGGAGGTTGGCGAATCACTTCTTACTTAACGGGGAAGTCCTGTACAGGAGGACCCCGGACTTAGGTTTGTTGAGATGTGTAGATTCCGCCGAGGCAACCGGGTTATTTGATGAAATACATGCATGAACGTGCGGACCCCACATGAACGGGTTCATATTATCCAAGAAGATCTTGAGAGCTGTATACTTTTTGATGACTATGGAAAGCGATAGAATCCTCTAAGTACAGAAGTGTCACTAGTGCTAGGTTCACGGGGATTTCATCCGAGTTCCGTCAAATGAGTTGAATGTGATGGGTTTACCCTGGTTGTTCTCTGCTTGGGGAATGGACGTAATTGGACCTATAGAGCCCACTAAATCAAATGGTCACCACTTCATCTCGGTAGACATCAACTACTTCACTACATGGGTTGAAGCATCCACCTACAAGGCCGTCATAAAGAAGGTAGTGGCGGATTTAGTCCGAAACAACATCGTATGCGTATTTGGGATCCCAGAATCGATCATCACTGACAATGCCACTAACCTCAACAGCGATCTCATGATAGAACATCCATTGGGGCAACACAGTACATGTTAATATACGGCACTAAAGCTGTGATACCCGCAGAGATCGAGATACATCTATAAAGGTCATTCAAGAAGCCAAGTTGGACGATGCAGAGTGGATACCGGTCAGACAAGAACAACTCATGCTCATAAATGAGAAGAGAATGGACGCAGTATGCCATGGTCACATATATCAGAAAAGGATGGCTAGTGCATTTAACAAAAGAGTGAAGCCTCGCCAGTTCACACCAGTGCCGTTGGTCTTGAAGAAAATCTTTCCCCACCAAGAGGAAGCCAAAGGAAGGTTCATACTGTGTTGGCAAGGTCCTTACGTGGTTCATTGAGTGTTGTCGGGCGGAGCTCTAATATTGGCAGAAATGGATGGATGAATCAACACGAAGCCTATCAAGTTAGACGCAATCAAAATATACTATGTTTTGAAGACAAATAGAATTAGGTTTTTCTATAACAGAACTAAGAATCGGTTTCTCCCCCTCCTTTCTTTGTAATAGAAAATCCAAACATCATTTTTTGTATGTTTCTCTAGAACTACACTGGCTTGATTTGCTCAAAAAGGAATACGTAGGCAATCCTCATCGAATTCAGCCGTCTTTTGTAATTGAACTATATTCTGGCCTGATTTCATTTGGATACGTAGGCAATCTGAGTCATACTCGGCCATTTCATTGCTAATCTCATCGTTTTGCATCTATTAAAATTGAACTACGCCTTGAACTGATTCCATTTGGATACATAGGCTACCTGAGTCAGGCTCGGTGATATTCATCAAATTTTATCATCATCAACGAACTACGTTCAAACTTGATTCCATTTTGGATACGTAGGCAACCTGAAAGAGTTCGGTCACAACCTTAGGAAAAAACTTTGTAATGCATTAATTCGAACTAGGACGCAGTCGCAACGGCGAGCAGCCACGTTGTCAAGCATCGCGAAGGATCGACATCAACGGGACACAGTTTTCAAGAGAAGACGCTCGCGTGTGGAGAATTTTTCTTAGCATGTCATAATCCGGAACAATGACACATGTCTTAAAATAAAGCTTTTCAAAATTGCTTTTCTAAAATACAGTAATTTGTTCCACCTACCGAACTTCGTGGCATAGCCGTATCAAAGGCCAGGGAAAACCAACACTGTGGTCGACACGAACCAACTTCCTCGCTCTCACTAAGAATTTTTTTTTGAGTGTAGGGTCAAGTGGAACTTCAGATCATCTGTGGCTTTTCATATCCATGGAATGCATGGCCATACATCTTGTCTTTGTACTACGAAGCTCATCACTCTATTTCCATTTTCACCATTTAATTTCAAAAGCCATAATGTTGAAGTCATAGACCAAAGGATGAAATCTCAAATCGTCTGAGATTTTCTTTTGTTGTTTCAAATCAAAGCGCATGGGAGCCTCCTCAACACCTCATTATGATTATTCGAGGTCTAGAGGTCAAATGCAATAACCTCTAGACATTAGGGCCTTACCCGATGGATTTTGCCATCAATAGTTAATTTCCTCTCTTCTCAGGTAAAAATTCCTCACCAATTTCACCTCTGTCTCTCTGATTTTCGCTCGCCTATACTTGCATCATCTAGTAGTCGTCATCTTTCACTACTGAGCTTGAATTTTGCTAAAACCCTAAGCCATTAATGGCACTATAAATAGGGGCTTTTAATGTTCTCACCTAACATACCTAACATCTCCAACATACAGAGCCAACAGACCCAACAGATCAAAAAGCTATCACGAAATTATTTAGAAAAATATCAATTTTAGTCTTAAGTAGTAAACTAAGCTAGGATTCTGACTAGCTTCTGATTTCTTTCTGATCCTGAGCATTACATTGGTCGGGGTGAGTTCTTGATTCTGTATGGCTAAAAAAGAGACTTTTGTTTGGTTTGCTGCTCATGAGGAGGTCAGTACACCTCCATCCTCTCTCTCTCTTAATTACTTCATTTGAAAAATCATGAAAGTGCTATTGTTTTCTTGATTAACTACTTAGTTTATAATGTTTATTTAGTCTGTAAGTGTTTATTTTTGGTTCACCATGACTTGTTGATAACTTATGATAAGTTGTTTTATTTATCTAATGTTAATTAATTAGATGTGTGACTTTAATGACTTCAATCTCTGTATTGAACAACCTATGTGATTAAGTTTCTTAACCTACCTTGATGATTTCTCATATCTACCTAGACTTTAGATTTACTCTAATTTTCAGTTATAATCTTCATGCTCATCATGTTGTATTCCGTTGAGTTTTGTTATTCTATACTTAATGTTCTGTTATAATCTTCATGCTCATCATGTTGTATTCTTTTGAGTTCTATTATTCTATACTTAAGATTGTTGTTGAAGTCTACATGTTTATCACGCCATGTTCTTTTGAGTTCTATTATTATAAACTTGGGTAGCTGTTAGATGATCCTAGTTGGAACATAGATGAAAGCATATAGTGTGACCCTGCATCACTTGGTTAAGGATTGTGAAGTCTGAGAATCCAAAATGCTTTCCTTTTTTTAATATATAAATTTTGTTATTCCTTAAGTGTTCTTTGAGTCCTCTTTATGGATGCTTTAAATCCATGCCTAGTTGTTAGTTATAAGCAGTCCTGCTAGATGAACTTTCTGTGGTCATCAGTGATACATGTTCTGATCAGCCTATTTCTTATGAGTTAGATTGTAGTTGTGTTTGTTGTGGTTGAATGCCAACTGTTTCTGCAACTTGAATACAACTTCATCATGCCTTAATCTGTATGACTGAGTTAAGTCTATTTAGTATGATGTTTCTCCCATGCTTAAACCCCTTAATCATATTGACAATATGATTCTATAATGTTTTAGACTCATCCTATCTTGTGAGGTTTATAAATTTGATTGGAGTCTCTGTATGCGTGGAAGTTTGGCATGAATCTTTGTTTATCCCTCATACCTCCATACTTTGAACATTGTTTCGAAATTGTACTCAATCCTCCTTTTCCCTATTATTCAATATTGAATTTGGTATGAGAAAAACCTTTTGTTATTACTGATTGAGTACAGTAACTTGCATATATCATTGTCTGAATCTTTACTGAGACTTATAAAAGATTCAAATGGTGTTATCAATTTATGTGTATGCTCATGATAATATCTAATGTTGAACTAACCTGTAATCAATCCATTAGGACAATAGCATCTGCGGTTACAACTCTAAAACTATGTGCCTTATCTGTCTATGAGTCATATGAGTCCAGTTGTTTGGTTCTTTAGCAACAATAGCACAAGAGTTACTATCTCCATATATGCTTAAAACTTGACTTTTAAACATGTTGAATATGTGTTTCACTCACTTAATACTAAAATATAGTCATATTGTCTCTATGAGTTTTCCCAAGTTATTCTGTTAAGAAGGAATATGCTTGTATGGTAGGAAGTGTCATAGTAGTTGGTTTGCATTGAAAGAGCCTCATTGACATTCATACCTATAGGGAAGAATGAGTTATTAGTGGTTAGAGGTATTTGGTAGTAGATTTTAACTCTAGGTTGGGTTGCTCTCCCCGGCACAAGCATTGCCTAGGGCTTTGATACCCTTGGGAACTTTGAAGTGTCGGGCGTTCAAAGGGGGCATCGACCTTGAGTAGGATTCTCTCCTTAGACCTTAATTCATTGACACTCATTACTCTCTTTGGGTTTGGTTTTTAATGTCAATGAAAGGTTTTCAATGTAGATCATTTACTATGCATAACATCCACATTAGTATGACTTTTCGTAGTATTTAAATACTGCCAGTGAGTTTACTTTTATTCTTTGCTTGTGAATTTCATATATGGTTATATATATATATATATTGTACTGTCATTCTAATGATCTTCTTTTTTTGGACATGTACAATGATTTGGGCCTGTTGAGTTCTGCAGGAACTCAGGCCCAAGTCCAGCCCTGCTATGGTCCAAGGGTCTGCCATCACTGGTCCCTGTTGCTGCTGGGCCTGCCTTTTGAGGCCCAAACCTCCCAGAGTCACTTCTTTCACTTAGATTATTTATTTATTATTTTTCATTATTCTCCAGTTGCACTATGTCGTTACTCTTTGTTGTGTTTCCTATTGTTTTATCTCATATTATATGACAATTATATATTGGATTGAATGCTTTACTTTATCTTTTAACTCACATAAAATAACTTAGGCAAGCCTTAAAGAATCTAGGATTAAAAGAAGCATTAGTTAGCAACTAATTTTATATCCGTAAATCGTAAGTTGTTATTAATTTGTCATGCTTTACTAACTCTTTTCTTAAAGATTTTTTAGACCCAAATGCATAACAAAGGCAACAATCCCTCTTTCAAAAAGGAAAAATTAGAACCGAGTTGCAAGTTTAATCTTTCTAAAAGGGAATCAGTTATTTCGAAAAGATTAAAGTGCTACTGCACAAAAAACAAAGGCTTTCAAACGATTTTTTTATTTAAAATCAAGGTGCATCTTAGGATAATTTTTCTTAACACTTTCACCTCATTAGAATAATATGAACTTCTATTCTTTAGAAAACCAAGTGTATTAACTTGGCTTCTTTCCAAACACTTTCATAACAAACGTTCCATCTTTCAAGGCCTTTCAAGCTTACATATACAAACATTACTTTCCTAAAAAAAACTCCTCTTTAAACCATGCTCTTCCTTTATAGATATTATCCCATAATATATGGTAAGCTACACTCTTTGAATCTTAGTTATGAAATATTACAAATAATTAGTCCCAAATCTAGTCTAAGTCCTTTAAAGCTACCTCAGATAGATTTTCAGGGGTGTCTAACACCTTCCCCTTTTAAGAACAAGAATCCTTACCAGTAATCTCACCAGTTAGCAGACTTGTAAAGAATATAACCTTTAGTAATTAGATAGGTACCTTAGTATACCTTCCAATATTAGGTGACGACTCTTTTTCATAAACAACGGAGAAACCACAAGTTGAATCTTGTTTTGACAAGTGTAAAATAGGGTGCAATAACATGGCGACTCTGTTAGGTATTCACACTTAGGTTCTGACCTTAGCAGACTTAGATTGAATTTGGCATTTAGATTTTATTGCTTTAATTGTAGTTAAATTTACAATTACGTGATTACCTGCTTTATTTGCTCTTTGTGCTTATTATCATGCTTATTATTGCTATACCCCTTATCTGTTACTACTTTACATATACTATCATCACATTTCTTCCTATTGAGTGTTGTCCGTACAGTATCACACAATGGCACGCGAGAATTGTCTTTTACACCCCTCCGAACCTTTTTTTCAAAACTCTCTAGTTTCAGAGAATGGCTTTGTTAGGACAATTGACATAAGTTCTCGCGGTCTTCGGTCCAACTCAAACGTAGGAAACACTCTGCTCTAGCGAAATAGGTCTTTGGCATCGATACACAATTAAGAAAACCACCCTAATTTCAACAGGTCATGCAAACGACATGAATTCTATGGAAAGGCGAACAAACCTGACGAGACATCTAAAGATCTGAAGCAAACACTTACCAAAAAACTTTCTTTACCTACTTCAGAAAATGAAAATCAACCAAAACATCCCCGAGATTAACATGGTGATAGGAGCACCACACAAGTTAAACCAGTGGTGGAAGAACATCCGCCGGGAACACGGAGACGAGATTCGGACACACCTGGGGACACTGACCGCTTTGCTAATCATCCGAGCATACATGGTGCTCACTTGCCTGCTGATAGAGTTCTAGGATCCAGCTAAGGTGGTGTTCAAGTTCGCTGACTGTGAGTTAGCACCGACATTGGAAGAAGTTACTAGTTTCACGGAGCTACCATTCATAGGGACGAAATCAATACTACCATTCACTATGCCTTGTTACAGGTTCTTGGATGTTTTAGGTCTAGTGAACAATCGAGATCTGAGAAATATCGAAGATGGATGGGTGAGGCTAGATTAGTTGTTCAACGGATTTGGACATTGTGAAACCTATGAGTGGTATTCGGGAGAGGTTTAGTGTGATCATGCAATGTGGGAGAGTCTCAGGACTATCACTTTCTCATTGGTATTGTTAGGATTATTGGTCTTCCCGCAGAGGAGGGGTCAGATCAACATCAACTTATTACTCGTGGTTTTGGCGACCTTCCGTGGCAACCTTCAAACTACTCTGGTGCCGATGGTGTTAGCTAAGATTTTAAGGGTTTTGTTTGCATATGCAGGTGGGTATGATTTCTTTAAAGGTTGTATATTGCTACTTCATATATGGGCCATAGAACATTTCTTCCAGCGAGAGACCACCATTGACTACTTTGTGGGTGTCAGCAACATGATCTGCAGCCACAATGAAAGGGTGAGACATTGGGTCTCCCCACATGGGCAAGAAGAGTGGAGCGAGATGCTGACTAATCTAAGTGGAGAATGAGTCAACTGGAAGCTGTAATGGTTAGGTGGGAGGGCAATCTTAACGACTTCTCAGAAATACTTCATTGAGTTGATCGCACTTGAGGGCATCCAACCATACTCACTCCTACGGGTTCTCAGATAGTTCAACATGATCCAGAATGTGCCTTTATGGACGAGGACAACGCTATAAGGATGAGTACAACGGACAGATTCCAATCCCTAGGATAAGAAGGCTACAAGAAGAGTGGAACGATCTGGTCACAATGCCGATGGGTCAAAACTCATGGTGCACTCTGGAGTATTATGGCTGGGATTGTATGTTGATGGCTTGCATGGTGTTCTTCTTGTCACTAGGCTGCACAAAAGTGGTAAACATCATTCTCAGTTGAGCAGACTTAGTGAAAACCTTCTGTATTTTCTAGTTAGTTAGCATTTTAGGCTCCCTTGGTTGCCTTTGAGGGATATCTTCTTCCCCCAATTTGGAATTCCATTTTCAACTATCTGAAATTCCACTTGGGGTCTCCTATGTTATAAGTCATTGTGTGCCCAAGACTACATGTGCACCTCCCAGTGGCATGACTAGCATGTCAGCTCTAAACTCCACTCCCTGTATTTTCTATGCAACTTTGCACTCATAAAAAGAGTTGTCTACTCTGCTCCCATTGGCAACTGCCACAGAGAAAGGAGGGATTCCTTCCAACCTGCACTATCACGACCCAAATTCCATCGTAGGTCGTGATAGCGCCCGACACCATTGTCAGGCAAGCTAACTCTAATTCAACTAATGGGTTCTCATTATTTTACCCAAACAACCCAACATTTATCTTAACAGTTAAGATTTTAATAAAATCAATAAATAACAAGATCATAATAATATAACTAAATCCCAAAATAATGGTCTACAAGTGTGTGCCAGGAACTAGTGTCACAAGTACTAGGGCAACTAGTAGAATGTACAAAAATAACACCATCCTACTGCCTGAAACAGAATAGACAGTACATAACAACAACAAAAGAAGAGAACTCAGGTATGCTATTGAACGGCTCAGAAGGGGCAACTCACCGTGAGATCTCGATCAGGAATCAGGAACGCGCGCCGGACGGGTAACTAGATGCACCTGCCTCAGATCCTGTACAGTTAAGTACAGAAGCGTAGTATGAGTACATAAACAATATGTACCCAGCAGGTATCCAGTCTAATCTTGAAGAAGTAGTGACGAGGGGTCGACTTGGCACTTACTAAGGTCAATATCAATAATATTTACGGAAAAGGGCCAAATGTATCCCTGTACTATCAGAAATTAGTTATCATTACCCTCCGTTATACTATCCGAAGGTATCCTTCCCTATCGTTACCCATTTTAATATTTATACCCCCGTATCTAACGGACCATTTTTTTAAGACACGTGGCACGATCTTAAAAAGCCTAACCATCTACCCTTTTACCCTACCCATTCAGCCCGACCCGGTAGTCCCCCATTCAGCAGCACCAAGAGAGGTCCAACGATGCAATCACCTCCCTCTTCTCCGATTTCACCGGTGCCTCCAATTGCCCCAAAATTTCAGCACAAGCTCCAATAAAAGAAATATTATAGGAAATAGAAACTAATAATTAAACAAAGTGCATGCAATAAAAAAATATTACAGACAAATTTTTCTCAAACTTTCAAAGAGTGAAGACCAGAGAAGTAGAATTTTTTTGAGAAACTCTGAAGTGGCAGAAGTGAAATTGAAGTTTTTTGCCGGGATTTTTTTTTATGCCCTCCAATTTCCATCCTCTCAGAAAATACAAAACATCAAAAACCACTAAGCAAATCATAAACAAACTTACCAACTTAATTATTTTTGACAAAAAGAACAATTAAAGATTGAAACTTGAATACTTAGGCATAAGGTGCAAATTAAATTAATGAATAAAAAATTGAGTGATAAATAGGTTTCAATTAAGAACCTGAGATTATTGGAAGGGTAAAAGCATTAGAGGGCAATTGAGCATTGGGTTTATGGGACGAAAGGTCTTCCACTAACCCATGTTATATAAGCCAATTTTGAACCAATTTCCTCTATTTTATCCATTTTTTTCTATGACAGTGGCCGAACATCAGGGTTAGTCGGCGCCGGAAAAATTTCTATTAAAGAGTCATTTGATAGTGGCGTGGTGTTTGGTGGAACGGGAAATATAGAGGAAAATAAGGAAGAAAATGTGTTGAATCGATCTGGGTTATTTGATTGGGTTCGGGTATTAGTAATTTGATGCTCTGGATTTTAAGATTCTGTTACGTGTCCACTCTGAATGGATCTGTTAGATGAAGGGGCAAATATATTAAATGGTTAACAGAGACGACAAAAATCTTAGGATAGTATAACGGAGGGTATTGGTAACTATTTTCTGATAGTACAGGAACACATGTAGCCCTTTTTCGTAATATTTAAGGTTTACGCTAAGCATGGGTAACATGAATATAATGACAGTCTCAGAACAAGAAGAAACAATATATATCAATTTCAGTCATGTCATATAGTAATTTACATTTCAAAGCATTTAAATAGAGTAAATCATGGATGAATTCCACATAAATAACATGCGCACATTATGCTGAGGTCGTACGGCCCGATCCAACATAATAATAACTGTGCCCTACCAGAGGGTCGAATGACGTGAACCATAGATGCATCTATTTCTACCGAGGTGATCGGCCCGATCCACAAATAGCAATTTTTATCAAGTAAGCACAGATTGCTCATTTACAGTAAAATAAATTCATACAAGTTCTCAAGTAAGTGCGTACATTCGTTTATATTTATTTACCATTCCTAGCATGTCCTAAGTGATCTCAGTAGCAAGCAAAAACGTAAACATTTGCAAGTATGACTTGATATGGGCCCTAAGATACCCGGACAATTAGCATAATAGCAGCTACGCACGGACTCGCGTCACCACGTGCGTACGTAGCCCTCACAGATAGTCACATATATTTATTTAATTCACCTAGGGGGTTATTTCCCTCTTACGAGGTTAGAAAAGAGACTCACCTTGGTCACAACTTACTTCCAATTTTAAGAACGCGCTCAAACCCTCAATTCGGAGCCGAACGATCCAAAACTGTTCAAATGGGGTAAGAACTAGTCAATACAAGCTCAAGAGTTTATACTCTAATTAAAGTAATTTTCCAACCCTAAATACAAGTTTCTTAAAATCCATCCCCGGGCCCACATGCCCGGATTCCGGAAATTCTCAAGGGAAGTTGTTACCCATAACCTAAGGATCAAGAATATATATAATTTTTACTTTATTCCATAACAAATTCGTGGTTTAATCTCGTTTTTATCAAAACCCTAGGTTTTAATCAATTCTCATGATTTTCACTAATCTTTCCATTTTAATCTACCCAAAATCCAAGTATTTAACTCACATATAGTAGGAATTACTTACCTCTAAGATCTTGGTGAAAATTCTCTCTCAAGAGCTCCAAAAGTGCCCAACCTTTGAGTGGAAATGAGCCAAAAATGGCTAACACCAGCAACAAATGAAGGTCACTGCCTTCAGTGATTTCCGCATCTGCGGTCCTGGGCCGCACCTGCACTTACCGCATCTGCGGAAAAGAAGCCGCTTCTGCAGAAATTCCACTCGTCGGTTGGGCCGCTTCTACGGGAAGCAAACCACTTGTGCGGCTCCGCTTGAAGGTAGGCCGCTTCTGCGGCTCCTGGGCTGACCACCCTTGACCGTATCTGCAATGGATCGACCGCTTCCGCGGTCTCGCACCTGCGGCTGGCCAACCGCAGGTGCGGTTATGACAGCAACCTGGAGCTTCAGCCCCTTCCAAAATTTTCCTAACTCAACTCGAGCCTCGTTCGATTGATGCTCGGGGCCCCCGGGGCCCCACTCGAACATACCGATAAGTTTAAAATCATAAAATGGACTCGCTCGAACCGTCGGAACGCTCGAAACAACGCTATATCTAAGAATCACCCCCTAAAACCAATTGAATCAAACTTACGAACTTCAAGTTCTTCATTTCACATCCAATGCAACGAAACACACTTATACTACTCGGATTGGCACCGAATTTTGCGTGCGAGTCTTAAATGACAATACGGAACTATTCCCGGTCTCAAAATTCCGTTCGGACCTCGATAACACAAAAACCCGCTCCAAACCAAATATTTAAGAACTTCAAAATCCTTAAGGAATCAACTTTCACTATTAGGTGCCAAAACGCTCCCGGGTCATCTAAAACCCGATCCGGACATACGCCCAAGTCCGAAATCATCATACGAACCTGTTGGAACCTTCAGATCTGGATTCCGAAGTTACTCGAAATATTGACCGAAGACAAGCTTGGCCTTTTAAGCCAACCTTAAGGAACCAAGTGTTCCGATTTCAGCCCAAACTCTTCCAAATCCCCAACCAACCATCCCTGCAGGTCATGAATTAGTAAGATCAAGTACGGGAAGTCTTATTTAGGAGAACGGGGTTCTAGAAAGCAAAACGACCAGTCGGATCATTACATGCACCCCACTCTTTAGTTGTTTCCAGGTCCATGAAGTTGTGAGTGGATCATGAATCTATCAACACTTGAACCATTCTCCCTTTTATTTCCCCCTTTACCGACATCTTCCTATTATCAGATGTACCATTCAAAGCATGGACTAACATTTGAGGACTTAGAGCCAACTAATCACTAGTCTCCTCCTCTCCAAAAGCACCTGTTACTTCCCACTCCTTTTCTTCCTCTTCAACCTCTAAGATGTCAGCTATTTTCTTTCCTTACAATTGTGACCTGGAACATATTTTTCATCACACTAAAAGCATAATCCCTTGGCCCTTTGTTAATCCATCTCAACTCCAGTTAGTCTCCTTGACCCTCTCACCATAGGTTTCCCTTGTGAACTAGAGAATTTTCCCCCTTCATTGTATTTAGTCCCCTCATTGTATTTGCCTCCCCTACCCCCTATGAATCCTCGCGAGTTTGGATTCCAAGACGATTTTGGGATTGGCAATAAAGGTCTAGAACTCCTAATTTCTGGCTAACTTTGTGCCTTCTGTAATTTAAAAGAATGCTCAGCTAATTTGACCAAGATATAGGCCTTCATCAAGGTTCTTGGTCCTAACATCCTGACCTGAACCTCAATCTATGGTTTCAGTTCTTTCAAAAAAAATAGTCGATAGAATACTCCTCCAATAATTCTACCTCGTCCAGTAATGCAACAAATTGATCTAGGAACTCTTAAACAGTCCTCGTTTGTTTTAACTCAATCAGCTCGGACATAGGGTCCTCATATAAAGTGTGCCCAAATCAAAATGTAATGGTCTCACATAATCATTCCAACTGGTTGATCCTCTACCTACTCGTGACTTTAACAAAACCCTATGCCATTGTAAAGTCCTACCTTCCATGTTAATTGCGGCAATTATAACCTTGTTTTATCTGGAGTTCCCCTCATAATCAAAGAATTTCTCACTTCTATAAATCCACCCTTTTAAATTCTCGCCATTAAATTTTGAAAAATCGATCTTAGATTTCTTTTTGTTACCTGTATGTGCCTCCTCTGCCTCCGCCGGAGCTGCAACTTCTGACACGGTGGTTAATTCTGATACAGACTATTAGCAGTCAGCGTTTCTAGCAGCCGATGAATCTTCTCCAAGGCATCTTCAATATGCCTTTCACCTTGCTCACGAACGTGTTCCCTAATTTCATCCATTTCCCCACGGAGTTCACCATTTATTGTCATCTCTAGCATGATTACTGGCCAATAATCAACTGCGCTCTGATACCAATGTAATTTGTTTAGTGAAGAACACCCTGTTTACCGTGAAAATGGTAACAATAATTAGATATGTAAATGGGATTCTAAAAATACGTGATCTATTCCCGAGCTAGTTTGTGAGGGTTGTTAGTGCTAAAATGCGAAGTAGAATAATAAAGATTGAGTTAACCAAAGCAATGATCGAACTAGTAAGGGGACGTTTCCCGGGCGCAAAGCAGGCCGGTGGGTACCTCGGAGCTGAGCCTCGAGCCTACCTCGGGCTTATCAAGAATATTCGGGAAGGGGATAACAAGCAAAGATATAGATAAGTGAGGCTCTATACTACTAATCTTGAGCCAAATAATAAAGAACAAACGAAGAAACAATAAATTGCTAAGGCGACCTCGAGGTCAATGAAGACAGATATCTTAGAAGAAAGAGAGAGAGAGAGAGAGAGAGAGAGAGAGAGAGAGAGAGATTATTGCATTGTGGAGAAGTGGAGCAACATCTGTCCTTTACAAGGTAGGGTGAGTCCCCCTTATATAGGTGAAGGGACTCGGTATAGTATATGTATATTAATTGTAAGAGTACAAAGATGGGACGACTTGACGCAAGACCTCACAGTAGGCTCCAGGTAGGCCGGATTTGTCAGGTGTAGCCATGTGCCTAGGAGACTTCCTCTTTTATCCCGGCTTCGGACCTTGCTTCCTTCGAGCTGGACCTCGACGAGCCCTGAGGCCGAGAACTCGATCGTGGCCTTCCACCCTCGGGGTCTCGGGGAGGGCTTCCAAAATGTCTTGATAGCAAAAAATCAAGTCTTCTGATTTTGCCGCGTACAGATAGTCTCCGTGTTTCTTATGACAAAGTGATGAGAAATGATTCTGACACTCGAATCCTCGAGCTCCTTTTGGCGATGCTATACTGGCGATTCGGATCGCGACGCAATCTTCTGTGACAGATGGCGTGTCTCGTAGATCTCTACTCGACGTCCTGTCGTTTCCGCTCCTCAAGGCAAAAGTACTGCCGTCGGTTCGTTTTTTCAAGGAAGTACTAATTACCTTCACCGGTCCATCTTCCATAGCATCAATGACCGTGTCGTTTTTCCCCTATAAGTGAGGGCGTTTTGTGGCATTGCATCCCCCATCTCAATACTTCTGCTGGTATGCTTTGCTTCTTCCTTCCCATCATCTTCTTTCACCTTTGATTATCATGACGGAAGCTTTTCATCTCAAGGCTGTTTAGAGGAGTTCTTTCGGGCTGCATCGAGGCCTTCTGCCGGGGCCTCCCTTCGTGGATCATAAACATGCTGTTCCGATATTGCTGTGGTCGTCGAGATGTAGGCCGCTGCTGCTACCGTTGGCCCGAGATAGTGATAGATGGAGGGTTGGTTTCACCTTTGCGTAGACGGTCGTTCGGATTATGCACCGCTGCTCAAAAGGGGGCTCAGAATATCCACCGCTGCTCACCTTCATACCCCGGCTCGATGTGGAACACCGCCCCGAGCCGGGAGCTTGCACGGCTTGACGCTCGAAGAAGTGTATTTGAAGTAGCCGTGCAAGCGAGATCGAAGATTGTTTGGTCCGCTGTCTCCCCGAAGCTTCCTTGGCCAAAGAGGATCCTCGAGCTTCAGAGAGCTGTGGCGTTTTGTCGTCCCTTCCTGCTCCCTGGTTGCTCTTCCTTGGCGGCGTCAAAGTGGACAGCTGAGACAGGGATTCCGGGGGCGATCCTGGAGATACTTCCTTTGAGGGTGGAGTAGGTTTCAGGCCTTTTCTTCACGTATTCCCCTTTGTAAGCATTCATACTTTGTATGTAATGATTCTTCGGGGACTTTGTAATCGAACGTCGTGGCCCCTCGGGGCTATTGTATTCAAAAACTTCATAAATGAGAAATGAACTTTGTTGACCTCTGCTTTCGAATTTGCTCTGTTTCTGTATGCCTTCATGCCCTTCGAGGCTCTTCGAATGTATCTTTCTGTGTTGATGATTGCTGATATTTTACTTGGACGTAAGTGTTTGCCTTGACTTTTCGTCATTCGACATGGGTTTGTTTTGGTCCCATTGTCGTCTTTCGGGACAATTCTGGGTTGGCCCGAAAGATCGGCACTGTAAGAGCCTCCCATGTTATGCTGAGTTCTGAGGCCTCCGGGGGTACTGCTCTGGATGTAGGTCATCTTTGGGTGCCCCGAAGCCCTTATTGAACTGGATATAGATGGCCCTTTCAGGCCGTATGAGATAGGCTTCTACTCCCCTCTTGGCATTTGTTTGCTCTTACGCCCTTCGGGGTTTTTGAATGCCTTCTTTTGTTTACGGGCCGTCGTAGTCTGCCATGATAGCTTGTTCTGGTCTCCAGCAGATTGGTAAGGCTCTTCCCCGATTTTTTTGACGCACTTCGGACCGATGGAGGGCCGATCGGATAAGCTCGAGCTATCGGGGCCTGCTGGTTCATTTGGAGATCATGCGTCGAGTTCTGGGGCCTTCGGGAACGCTACCCTCGATGAAGGTCATCTTCTGGTGCCTCGGTGAGCCCTGTTGATTTTGAAGTGGATAACCCTTTCAGGGAGTGTAAGGTTGGCTTCCGTTTGCGGAGTTTGCCTATGTTTGGGGTGCTTCCTTGGGGCCTCGTGGAGCTTTGGAGATCGGAGCTTCCGGGTTTTACTCCTTCGGAGGGGGGATCGCGAGCCCGGGTGCACGCCTTGATTCTGGTATTGGTGTTTTGGAGCTCATCGTGACCCTGTTTCTTGGGGGTCGGGGGCTCCAAATGTGAAATGCCTTTCTTGAGCACGGAGATAATTCGCGCGGTCTATCGAGCTTAGTTGTATGCTAGAGGACGTTTACTGGGTCGGGCATCGACCCGTCAATTTGTATCGAGGCCATTGGCTTCCTGGAGCTTACATCTAGTAGGTGATTCGCCGTTGCCTTTTGTATATAAGAGGGGTGGCTTCGGCCTTTTTCCGAGACTTCACTATTTTTGGGTAGCTGTTCTTCTGTTTCGGCATAGGACTCCCTATCTTTTAAAGTGCAAAAAGCGTCGGTGCTTCTTTGCTTTATTTTGCCAGTTCTGCCATAGCCATGGCGTCCATCCCGGAATCGATATGGCAAAGGGCCGAGAATGCTGTCCCCGGCGCCGGAGAGTCGAAGGATTTCGCTCTAGAGACGACATCCTTGATAAGAGAGGAACACCTGGAGATGGCGAGGCGATACTGCGGGTGGAGCAAGGGGGCGACACTGCGGGTGTTTTCTCCAGATGAAGGCGTCGCGGACTCTGCTAATGGGTTCTTGAGCGTGTACCTATACCCCTTTGCGTTCGGCCCTCTTAATAGGGTCGTGCTCGATTTTTTCTTGAAGTATCGGGTTACTCTAGCGCAATTCATCTGTTGCTTTGGCGAACGGTGCTGACGATGAGATTCTTTGCGGAGAAAGCCAGACTTGAATTCACGCTTGACCATCTCATCAGGCTATATCGGCCTTTTCATCATCGAGGACTGTTAACCTTGAGGGGTCGTTCGCCCATGCCCTTCGTTGTTGACGATGAGGAAGGCGGAGATCGAGAGTGGGCCAGTTGGTTCGTCCGAGTCCGAACGACCGATATTATTCCTGTGGAGTTTCTGCCATTCCCCGAAGGGTGGAATCACGCACGTAAGTGAGGCGCTTTGTCGCTCTTTCAGGTTTTGTTTATGGCGAAAATCAACCAAGTATTCAATGCTATTTCCTTTGTTGCAGCAACTTCGTGGATGCCGGGCCAAGTTCATGATTTGCCCGGCTGGGTTCGGAGGTTGGTGACCCATTCGTCTTGCGACGAACGCAGGTGGCGAGCTATGTCTCACGTCAGGTGGGGAGTGGACCATCAAGGTACGTGCGTATGTTGCTTTTCTCCTGCTGATATGTACCCGAGGTGACATTCTCCCATCTCATTAGAGTTGGATTCGCTGCTTGTAGATATCGGGCGGTTCCTCGGGGCGAGACAGCGCTTTTCCGGAGAGGAGATGGAGTCATCGGCCTCCGAGCCGAGAGATGGCAGTAACAAGAGGGACCGGAGCCCACAATGCGAAGGAGCCTTCAGTGGTGTTGGTCGGGCTTGTGTTTTTGGAGGCGGGGCTGTTCCCGGGGCACCTGTTTCTCGGCAAACGGCTCCCTTGAGTGAGCATGTTATGCCCAGGGTCGGTTCTTTTGGGGTCGCAGGAGCAGCACTAACAAGAGCATGTTCTAATCTGGAAGAAATCTGCCGTCTTCACTTTGAGGTGAGTTTGTGCACAATTTTCTCATATCACGCATCTTCCTCTTCTTATCGAATCTTTCCTACGCAGGCCTGTGATAGGCTTAAGTCCGCGTTGTTTCGTCAAAAGGCCAAGTTCCAGAGGATTCTGGATGAGGGAGAATCCCTTAGGCTTCTTTGCAAGGAGAAGGAAGTTGAGCTGCAGCATTGGCGATATGAGGCGTATCGGAGCTCAAACCATGAGAGCTATTTGATGGAGCAGGTAACTTCCTGTAGTGCGTTCTTCGCATCTTTCCAATTTTAAGGCTAATTTCTTCTTGCCATATCAGTTGCAGAAAAAGGCAGAGGCCTTGGAGTACCTTAAAGGTGACGTGGACCGTGTCAGGGCCGCTTGTGAGGAGCTGAGAGCTAAAGTGCGGACTCAAGCTTTGGAGGAGATGAGTGCCTCGGCTAGGATCCCTGCCTTCGAGGTCCAACTTAACTTGACCCGTGGTAATGCCAAAGTTCAGGAGGATATGATCGAGAGACTTGAGTCCGACCTTTCGAAGGTCAGGGCCGAGATAATTGAGGCCCGGGCGGAAGCGGCGTTAAGCCTAACCAAGGCTGATCGGAGATGGCAATTTGCATAAAGGAGGCTGCTGACGCTCAATATGAGTTGAGGCAAGCCCTTGATCGTGAGAAGAGGATCGAGGAGTATGTTCGCTGCCGATCCCGGAGAGAAGTGTTCGAGGAGGTTGGAGCGAGAGGCTTTATTCTCTCGGAGGAGTTATCCCAAGCAAGGGCGGACGAGGGTGACGCTCGGTCACTCCTCATGGACGTTGTAGAGGGCGATCTTGACGGGTTGTAGCCTTCTGGCACAAAAAATAGAGGTTCCATTGTTTTGTATCCTTGTTTCCGGACGTGCCTGTCGGTGGAGAGTGTTTTTTCGCATGTAATATAAGAAGAATTTTAAAGCTTTTATTCCTTTTGTACCTTTTTTCTACTGTTGCTCTCGATCGTGTAGACCGATTTTGGAACTAGTCCCCGAGCCGCATTACGGCTCGAGCCTTGATTGGCCTTCCAGCTCTTTCCCGCCTGCATGGGCGGAGGGTGATGACCCTTTGTGCTCCTGGGCCGAAGCGATTTTGCGGGCGCGCGGCCTGGAGATTTGTCTTGACCATCGATAGCATCGGTTGGGCCATGCCTTCTGGCGTTTTGTGGTTGAATTGCCCTCGGGTTCAGTCTCCGAGTCAGGACCCGACTCAAGCTTAGCTTACCCTTGAGCCCGGGCTGGCGATAATTCTCACTCTGTGCCCTCGGGCGTTTGGCAATTTTCCGGATCCAGTCTCCGAGTCGCATTGCGATTCGAGCTGTAATTGACCCATTAATCTTTTTGGAGGCTCTGATTGGAGACAATGGCATCGATGTCACGCTCTTGGGAGTGTTATGATCTTTGGGTCCAGTCTCCGAGTCGCGTTGCAACTCGAGCTGTAATCGACCCTTAAATCTCGTTTGAGCTCTCGGCCGGCTATGGTGACCTTTCTGTTGCTTGGTCGTTGAGACCTTTTGATACGAGGCCAGGAGGCTTTGCTTAGCCGGCGACAATGGCACTTACGCTGTTTGGTCCCGGGGACCTTTTGATATGAGGCCCGGAGGCTTTGCTTAGCCGGCGACAATGGCACTTACGCAGTTTGGTCGCGGGTTGGATATGAGGCCCGGAGGCTTTGCTTAGCCGGCGACAATGGCACTTACTCTGGTTGGTCGTGGGGACCTTTTGATATGAGGCCCGGAGGCTTTTGCTTTGGTTAACTATTTTGGATCCGGTCTCCGAATCGGCTTACAATTCGAGCTCACTTTAATCCTCAAGTTGTCAATTTTTAGGCTGGCGACAATGGCTCTTACGCTGTATGGTCATAGAGACCTTTTGATGTGAGGCCCGGAGGCTTGCTTAGCCGGCGACAATGGAACTTACGCTGTTTGATGTGAGGCCCGGAGGCTTTTTGTAGGCTTTGTTTCCTCTCGTTAAGGTCTTACTGATTATTTTGTCTGACCCGTCGTTGGTTCTAAAAGAACCTCGATTTCAAGTCTTAGTCGGCGATGTTTCGAGCACCTCGGAAGGTTCATAGCTCGTAGGTCGAGTAGATCGACGTTTTTGCGATTTTGGAGTCGACGTGGTCGGGACTCATTTTTTGCCTGTTGAGGGAAGCCTGTTTTTAACCGGTTCTTTCCGAAGTAGATTCGGAGGATTTTTTAGCAACAGTCGGGCGTCCCCAAGTCGCGTTTTTTGGGCTGAAGCAGCCGTTTTGACCGGAGTCATGTGCATTTGGCCGGAGCCATTTTTGATCCCGAGAAGCAGTTTTAGGCGTCTACGCCGAGGGTATGCCCTTTAGGGATTCCTAAAAATGCGACGTATAGCCTAAACTGCGGGATTTTTCATGCATGTTGAGGTCTTACAGTTTGCCATGCCTGTTGAGGTCTTACAGTGTATGGAGAATAGATCTGGTTTTGTCGAGGCTGCCCGTTAGGGTCTTACAATTTCGGATTTTCCAGTGCGTGGAGATCGGTGGCAGTCTCCGAGTCATCGAGTTGTTTAAGCCTGAAGACCGCTTCTCATGAGCTCGGAGTTGCACCACAAGGGCTTGGTGAGCCCGGCGTTTCGACCCTGGGTTCATACGGATACCGGATTCTATAAGTCTCCGGGTATATCGAAATACATCTGGCGGAGAGGTTTTTTTGATGTGGATAAGCCGAAATAGTCTTCTTCGAGGCGTGGAATGCTTAAAAAATATTCTATGGATAAGCCGAAATAGTCTTCTTCGAGGCGTGGAATGCTTAAAAAATATTCTTTATTGCTTGACGGGAATATAAGCTGTAAATACATGTTGCCCTGTCGCTGTGAGTCTGGTCCACACGGATGTGACTTCCCCGATTATCCGATGTGCTTTGTATGACTCCATACTGGAACATTTCAGGGGAGAGGATCACGATCTCGTCGGGTCCCTTCTTCGGGGATGTGCAGTTCTGCTAATAATCTTGTTGGCGGAACCTTCTTCTTATTACAAACCCGGTCGAGGAAAGAATGTCCGGCGGGCCCCATGGTGGCCGCGGATCCTCGAGCGGGATCCAGAGCTGCTGAATGCCTCAGTTGGCTGCCTGGATACAGATTAGCAACAAGAAGGGAAAGAAGATAATAAAAGGAGGCTGCGTTTCGGGGAATAAGTCCCGCGGCAGTTGTCTTCCTCGTCCGGCCAGGCCTGATCGAGGATGTGATTGTCCTTACCTTTTGACCTCATTCGAGGGTACCGTTGGTCACGGGCATAAGGCGAGGGATCCCCTCTTGTCGCTTGTAGCTAGATGCTTCGGCCCTGCGTCTGTCACGGGGTTTTACACCTTTAGAGGAGCAGGGACGGAATCTCGTCCCGGGCGATGTATTCGCTGTTGTCTGTACAAAGCGTCTGCGCCCTGTGCCGCTTCGGCATATTGGCCTGAGCTCGGGCGGGCTTCGCAGGGGGAGCGATTTGGTCGTCGTGGCAATTGCCATCAGGAACCTATCAGAGATCCGGACCGAGAGCGATGTTGGTCCGGATTGCCCTATTGGATCTGGCCCGACATCATCGGTATAACTTGGCCGATCCACCTGTACTCATAAATGCATGTTTTATTTGAAATGAGTCGAATGAAAGAAGGGATTACCAATATGTTAATGTGATGCCGAGGTGGAATCTCGGCGTCCTTTTCCTCAAGCGAGGGGGCGTCCTTTGAGAGCATTTTCCGGGATCGTCCCTTTCTGGTGATGGGCACTTGCATTCTACATTCTACGGATCTTCGTGGGGTGCCGCCATCCTTCAATGGCCGCGACGATGCGCTGTGGCTCGCCATTTCTATTTTGCCCGATCTCCTTTCGTCCGTGGAGCTAGATCCGGGTTTGCTTGTTTGGCGACACTTTGTGGCGACCTTTGTTGAATGGCGCAGTTGCTGCTCTTTTGGGTCTGTAATTCCGAGCATTTCGTGATTCTCGTGGCGAGCCACAGTTTCCTTGGAGGGGTTTTGGTCGAAAAGATCTGAGCCACCCGGAGTTCCCGGCTTCACTTATGGTGACCACTATGCTTGGAACTGCAACGTTGAAGTCGAGCTCTATCAGGCGAGGTTTCCTTGCCGGCTGTGTCTTGTTGAATCTGGTATAATTGGAGGTTCCTCGAGGGTGTTGTCCTCGGGCTATTGCCTTGTTGTTGCGATATGTGTTGTACCTCGAATCATCCCTTTCGTTCGCGCCGTGTGGATGATGGCTCCATTCATTCAGTGTCAGTTTCTCTGCTGGGAATCTACCTGGATATGCCGAACCCGAGGGGGTTTTTCGAGGTTCGTCTACGGCCCTGACTTGGGCCTGGTGTTGGTCGCTGGCATCCGACCAAGCCTCGACCGGATAATCGATCAAGCTTCGCTTGAACTGCTCTGGAGTCGCCGGGTATGCTTTGTTTAGATTTTGGGCGAAGGCCCGTGCCGCCCCACTACTCGCAATCGGGGGCGGTCTCGTTTGTCCTGTCGGGGAGCGGGGTGCGGCTTCCCGTGATACTTTATTTCTTCTTCTCCCGGCCTTCGGTGCATTGGGCCCTTTTGGCATTATTTTGATGGCATCGGCGTGTGCTTCTACGGACCGCGCTAGTACTGTGAGCGGGTCCTCGAGACTTGAGGTCCTGTCATTCCTGGGGGATTTCGCCGTTTCCGACTTTCGCAAAATGAATTCTGGGGTCGTATCTTCGGGAGACGGTTGCTGTAGGAGTCTCCACGAGCACGATTCGATCTTTACGATAAGGTCCTCCAGCATCCTTACTACTACAGGATAGGTTGTCGGTTCGTCATCGCCCGATTCCTCGGGTACTGGCTCGAAGCGAGGAGATATTTTGGGAGTTGCCGTGCTGGGAGTCTCCGGGCAGCTAGTAGCTGAGAGATAGCCAAATGTTGTTCCTGCAACATTTCAAAAATAATACGAAGATTAACTTCCCGTTCTACCCAGACTGGGATTTTTCGGGCTTCCCGTTGGTTAACGGGCTGTGTGCCGCCATCGGTGCGCGAGGCTTCGCTATATCACTGCGCGGCATGCAGATCCGCATCCGCTCGAACCGATCTGGATGCGCTATCAAGGTCCTGCGGCGTCGCGCCAGCCGTTAGAACGGCCATACTGTTCTCTTTGCAATTTTTGGGGTTATCGCCCTCGATTTCCCTTCTCGAGCTGATCTTTAGCCTGAAATCGAAAGATCTTGGGCAAGAAAAAGTGTGAACGATATCGTGCGTTTAAGTGACGAAACTAATAAGAGAATAATCACTATTATTTTTAGCCCCACGGTAGGCGCCAAACTGTTTACCGTAAAAATGGTAACAACAATTATATTTGTAAATGGGATTCTAAAAATATGTGATCTATTCCCGTGCTAGTTTGTGAGGGTTGTTAGTGCTAAAAGGCGAAGTAGAATAATAAAGATCGAGTTAACCAAAGCAATGATCGAACCAATAAGGGGACGTTTCCCGGGCGCAAAGCAGGCCAGTGGGTACCTCGGAGCTGAGCCTCGAGCCTACCTCGGGCTTATCGAGAATATTCGGGAAGGGGATAACAAGCAAAGATATAGATAAATGAGGCTCTATACTACTAATCTTGAGCCAAATAATGAAGAACAAACGAAGAAACAATAAATTGCTAAGGCGACCTCGAGGTCAATGAAGACAGATATCTTAGAAGAAAGAGAGAGAGAGAGAGAGAGAGAGAGAGAGAGATTATTGCATTATGGAGAAGTGGAGCAACATCAGTCCTTTACAAGGTTGGGTGAGTCCCCCTTATATAGGCGAGGGGACTCGGTATAGTATATGTATATTAATTGTAAGAGTAAAAAGATGGGACGGCTTGACGCAAGACCTCACAGTAGGCTCCAGGTAGGCCGGATTTGTCAGGTGTAGCCATGTGCCTAGGAGACTTCCTCTTTTATCCTAGCTTCGGACCTTGCTTCCTTCGAGCTGGACCTCGATCGTGGCTTTGCACCCTCGGGGTCTCGGGGAGGGCTTCTAAAATATCTTGATAGCAAAAAATCATGTCTTCTGATTTTGCCGCGTACACACCCAAATTTCAAACCTAAGGAGCAGTCTCCAATTACTCCTGAACAGTATAGCAATTGAGAAGAATCGAGAAGGAGAGAGAGGGAGAGAGAGAGAGAGAGAGAGAGAGAGAGAGAGAGAGAGAGAGAGAGAGAGAGAGTATTTCATAAGAATCAAGTCAATGAATCCCGATTACAAAGGAAAGGATATTATATCAAGCTAATCCTCCTAACCACCATTAACTAACTTCTAACAACTTTTATTCCTCATAACCGACTAACTCTTTTGTCACCAATGACTAATTGATCTCCTCATCTTTTCTTTTGCACACTTAGGTCCCCATATTACAATTATCATGTAATAGTTGCAAACGTAATTATGCATTGATGGCATAAATTGATTCAGTACATCCAATAGAATGGTGGCTTGCTTGTTAGTTTAATTATTTTATTGCAGTAGTTTTTCAAGTCTTCTTTCCAGTGGAATTCAGCTATTGTAGAGTCATTTTTATTGAAGAATCAATCTTAACATGAGAAAGAGTAAGAAATTTAAGGGCTTGTGTGAAGCTTAAACTAGGTCTAAGGGGTTGTTTTGTATAATGGTGAGATATTCCATGAGGTGGAATATCCTATGGGATTAGTTGTCCCACCTTCTATATGAAATAACTAATTTCACCATTTTAGTATAAAAGTTGTCCCGGAATTAGTCAATATTACCCCAAACAAACATAGGATAAAGTTAATCCCAAACTTTATCTCGGGATTATTATCCTTATCCCATGTACCAAACGACCTTATGTTTGGCGAGATATATTCCATTTATGTTCTAGATGGGTAGAGTTTCTTAGATAAAGTATCTAAAAGAATTGGATTATATGTCCTATCGGTTTTTTCTCCTTTTGCTCAACCGAATTTGAATACATAATATATATTCGAAAGATTAGATTGGTTAATTGTTGAAAGTCTCAAAAGATGAATTAGAATCTAGAGGGGTTGAAATAGACAAGTTTCAGCTCAGATCCTAAGATATAGAATCCGATATTCTCTCATTTCTTTGTCTTTTCTTTCATATTCAATTTTTTCATTACGGATTTCTCCAGCCCTTTCTATATGCCTTTCTAGAATCCGTCTAAGTAATGTGCGTTGTACAAACTACACAGTTTATGATGCAAAACGCATTTGCCTCATCCTATTGGTGTGTTAAGAATTTTAAAATGACGAAGTTCTTTTCTGTTTATTAGGAGTTTAACTTTTATGTAGCAATAGAGTGTAGCAAATAAGTTGATCTGCAACAACAAAACAACAAGTTGGTTATATCAAGTTGGTAACAAGTGCATATACGATATGACCTAAAAAAATACATATACAATAAATAAGTAAAGGAACTTTTTGCTCATAATTCTAATCCACTTTTGTCGAAACAAAGTTCACACAAATTTTCAACAAAGATTAGTGATGATTTATATTGTTAATTCCAACTTGTTCGGACTATAGGATAGTAACACTTCTTCTTTTAACAAAGATTAGTGGCATTATTGTAAGTGAAAAGTCACTTTACTTTATTTTTTAACGAAAAATTCACTATATTTTGCCCATTATAACTAAAAAGTTACTATATTTTGCCAATTGTAATTGAAAAGCCATTACTTTCAGGGACATTTCTTGTTTCTTTTTGCTAATATAAAATTTTTATTCCCAACCTAACCATTTAAAAAATTAAAAGTATCCATTAAAATCATCTATTGCCACTCCATCATCCGGCTCGCTAGACCCTCTCTCCCTTTCTAAGAAAAAAATATAACATAAACCACACTCGATTTAAATAAAATGGTGCAAGCATATGTATATGAAATACCTCTACGATGTGGTGTTTCATCAAATTGTTTGGTTTGTTACTTTATAAAATTAATTAGCTATTTACTCATGACTTGTAAAACCTCTAACTAGAATGAAATGAGTACAACTGATTCCCAGATAAAGGCATAATTGATTGGTATATATGTCATGTATATATTTGAAAATAGCAGGAGGCTTCACATGCCAAAATAGAAAAGGTAAAAATTGCACGGGGCGCCCTATTTGATCGCCCCCATTTAACTTATACCCATTTTTTTAAGTTTTAACTTGTACCCACTTTTTAAACAAACTTCAGCCCCCTTTCTCCTCCTCCTTCTCCTCCTTCGTTTTCTTCTTTTTCTTCTTCTTTCTTCGTTAATTGTTCTCTTATTCTTAACATCGAATTATCTTCTTTCGATGTTGCAGGTTCTATTGACCGAATATAAGAGCCTGCCTCCCCTATTTCAGGACACACCTAATGCTATCCAAGAGTTGACGATTGCACGTAATATGCTCCATCCTTTTTTATCTGATTTTATTTTACTTCTTTGCTTAATTGCTTTATGACTGACTTTTGAAACATTGATAGGAAGCACATAAAGTAATATGAAAGTTTGTAAGATGGAACTGTGAAATAAATAATTAGAGACGAATATAGATGCTTACACATTTTCATGTGTGAGACAAGAGCAAATCAGAAAAACTTCAGCTCTAGAGCTGAAGTTCGCCAGTTGCAAAATAAAAACTTCAGCTCTAGAGCTGAAGTTCGCCAGTTACAAAACAAAACTTCAGCTCTAGAGCTGAAGTTCGCCAGTTACAAAACAAAAACTTCAGCTTTAGAGCTGAAGTTCGCCAGTTACAAAACAAAAACTTCAGCTCTCGCCGGTTACAAAACAAAACTTCAGCTCTAGAGCTGAAGTTCGCCAGTTACAAAAATAAAAACTTCAGCTCTAGAGCTGAAGTTCGCCTGTTACAAAAACAAGAAGTTCGCCAGTTACAAAACAAAAACTTCAGCTCTAGAGCTGAAGTTCGCCAGTTACAAAAACAAAAACTTCAGCAATTACAAACAAAAACTTCAGCAAATAGAGATCAAAACTTCAGCTACTATGCTTAAGTTCAGCAAGTACAAACAAAAACTTCAGCATACTTGGTTCAGCATACTTGGTTCAGCATACTTGCTACTTCAGTCCCGTCTACTAGAATGCTGAAGTTTTGCGTGATTGCTTTTGCTACTTCAGCCCCGTATGCTGAAGTTACGCGAAAAAGTGGGTACGCTTGCAAATTTTTTTGCAAAGCGGAGAAAAATTTAAATGTGACCCAAAAAGCGGGTATAGATGCAAATCCTCCATAGAAAAGATAGTAGAATCAAACAACAGCCTAGTCTAGCTTATTATTTATATTAGCCCACAAATATTTACTCCATATCTTTTTCTAATAGGAGTATTACTAAATACTTTTTGAATTTGTTATTATTTTTATAGATATATAGATATATAGCCAAGAAATAAATGCTAATAATTCGCACCATTTTGTTTTAACCGAGTGGGGCTTCTTTTATGTTTTTTTTAAAAAAATTAAAAAGAGAAAGGTCTAGCAAATCGAGTCATAGAGTGGGTCGGTAAATGACTTTTAAATTGAGACTTTTTCCTTCCTATACCATATATGAAACCTTATTATCAAAAATATGCATAGTTTCATATTTACCCGCCATGTTCACAGTTATTCTACGAAATATATACCATTCATTAAATACCAATTATTAGGAGCTGATTCCTTCCTAATTAGGCGCGCTACAAATCTGGAACTAAATATTCTTCCAGATATTCCTATTTAGGCGCGCTACAATTATAGAAGTAAATATTCTTCCAGATATTTTCCACCATTGACAACTATTAAAAAGCTTGAAAGCTTTGAATTCAAATTTGGGTTTTTAAAAATCATTATTTGTTTGGATTGGGTGTTGTTAAAAATAATCGGGAATATGGTTTGGAGTTTATATCTCAATTTTGAGGGGTTTTGGTGAAGATTAAACTTGGTTTTGACTGAATTTTGATGAAATTCGAAGAAGAAGAAGAAGAAGAAGAAGAAGAAGAAGAAGAAGAAGAAGAAGAAGAAGAAGAAGAAGAAGAAGAAGAAGAAGAAGAAGAAGAAGAAGAAGAAGAAGACATATTGCAGAAATTATAGATAAATTGTAGATTATTTGTATTCTAATTGTAGATGCTTTATTTTCTGTTTTCCACAAATAAAAAACAGCTAAAACTTCTACAAATCTTCTGAAAAAACGCAATTATGTCAAAAATTACAATTATGCTACAATTGAATGGGAATTGGGATATAAAAATTCAATGTACCCAGTTTGTAGATATTTTGTAGATAAATTGTAGATTATTTGTATTCTAATTGTAGATGCTTTGTTTTCTGTTTTCACAAATCAAACGACTAAAACTTCTACAAATCTTCTGCAGAAAATGCAATTATGTCGAAAATCCCAATTAAACTACAATCGAATGGGAATTGGGTTAAAATTCAATATACCCAGTTTGTAGATATTTTGTAGATGAATTGTAGATTATTTGTATTCTAATTGTAGATGCATTGTTTTCTGTTTTCACAAATTCAAAACGACTAAAACTTCTACAAAATCTTCTGCAAAAAACGTAATTATGTCGAAAATACCAATGATGTAGTTGAAGCTGTGATCATGAAAGAACGGACCACTGGTCGTGCTCGTGGTTTTGGCTTTGTTGTATTTGCAGATCCTTCAATTGCTGAAAAAGTTGTTAAGGAAAAACACATGATTAATGGAAGAACTGTAAGTAACCTTAGAAATTTCTGGACTGCATCCTATACAATGTTCTTTGTGGTATTTTTATTGAAATTCTATGTCAAATTTTTAAGCAAATCCAAGCACTTAGGAAGTATTTCTAATTCTTCCTGTGATATGCACCTTAGGACGCCGCCAAAAAGATCATCAAATCCCAAAACATATCCATCAGTAAAGTCATTAAGCTCTCGCAGCTTAAAACGTGAGAGGGGTGGGATATACGGTACCTTGAATTAAGGAGGGATATATGTTGCATTAATTGTACCCTTAAAATACACTATGGTATAGAATTGGTAATTTGATATACTAAATGTAATTATATCAAACCTTAAACATTGAGGGTAATAAGGTTTCCTATATGGTATAGGAATGTAAAATTCCTTTTAAATTTTACAAATGATTAGGTTAAAAGAAAAATACCATATCAACAAAAAACAACAGAAGATAAAGTGATTTTTCAGTTACAAAGCAAAGTAAAATAAGATTATAGTAATAAAACAAAGTAAAATAAGTTTTCAGTTTCAAAGGACAAAATAGAGTGACTTTTCAGTTACAAAATAAAGTAAAGTGACTTTCTTAAATAATTTTTATTAGTTTAGTTACCTTCAGAAAAAATCAACTCTTATTATTTCTACTGCTTCCCTACTGCTTCCTGATAAATAGAGAGCAAAATAAGTAGTTTAAGCAATATTATTATGCATGGACATGAGCAATCAAAGAAACTAGATGAGGAAGATCAGAGGATAGTCACACCAGAAACAGGAATTCAACAGAATCTAGAACCAGCGCAACTGTTCCATTGGATGAAAGGTATGGGGAGTGCACCAACGATTATGCATGGACATGAGCAGAAGGAATCTGTGGAGAAAACAACAATCCAAGCTCCAACAGTTGCTTCAATTGCAATAACTCCGACAGATCTAGCAGAAAATGAAATAGAAATGGCGATGGCAGCTAGGAAACTGACATTCTCGACTGGACTTGAGAATACAAAACCAACCCTAGCAGCGGTGATACAAGGTAATAGATCAATTCAGCAAGGATTGAAATTGAATTACTATCCTCCTACTGTTAAGGATGGGAGGAAAATTGTACGATTGAACATGATAGAGGTAGAGGAACAAACGAGGAAATGGCAAACCAGCTTGATTGGGTATGTATTATGAGGAACACCTCAATTTAAGGAGATGCTCAATTTTGTGTATGGTGTATGGCAATTTGTATCAACTTCTCAAGTCCTATTGTATGAAGAGGGCTACTTCGTTTTTAAGTTCGATTGTGATGAAGACAGAGACCTGGTTATGCAAAATGGACCTTATACATTTAATAACAGGCCTATGATTCTGAAAAATTGGGAGGCTGATTTCAAAATGAGTAAGGAATTGATGACAAATGTACCAGTGTGGGTAACGTTTCCTGGGCTACTATTATTGGACAGGAGAAAATTTGGGAAGAATTGCAAGTTCAATAGGAAAACCAATATGCACAGATAAGCTAACAGCACAGGAAGCTCGAATTTCATATGCTCGAATGTTGATAGAAATGGACATATCCCAAGCATTGCCTGAGGATGTATTGATTGAGACCCCAAATGGAGAATTGAGACAACAACAACTGAAGTATGACTGGCATCCATCCTTTTGCCAGGATTGCCTTAGTGTAGGACATAACACAGGAGAATGCAAAAATCAGAAAGGAGAAAAAAAGGAAGGAAAGGGACAGCAGGAAGGAAAGAAACAAGGGAAGAAAGTTATTACAAAATGGATTGCCAAAGCTAGAGAGGAAACACAGAACAAGGTGACCACTGCTGAAGAAAACAATGTGAATTCAAATAATGAAGATGAACAAAGACAGGAGGCTGATTTTCAGATAGCAAAATCAAAAGGAAAGCAGGTGCAAAAAGAAAGGAACACAGTGAGAAAGAATGCAATGGAGGAAGCAATACAAATTAGACTACAACAGAACAGATTCACTGCATTAAGGATTCAGGAAAAGGAGGATGCTAGCTCAACATCAAATGGGGTAAGAGTACCTGTAGTTCAACCCCCATGATCATCTGTGCATGGAATATAAGAGGGTTGAATAAGCCCTATAAGCAGAAAGAGTTAAAATCTTATCTGTTTAAGAATAAAGTTATAATAATAGGGTGTCTTGAAACTAGAGTAAAGCAATGGAATGAGAAAAAGGTAAAAAAGAAGATGGGAAGTTTATACTAACTATTCTTATGCTCCTAATGGGAGAATATGGATCTTGTGGAAGAATCAACAGGTGAAAGTGAATATTGTGCAAGCTGGGGCTCAAATTGCACACTGTGAGCTGAAAGATAGAAATTCAACATTCAAGTATTGGATTACCTTTGTGTATGGACTCAATACAATAAATGAAAGGAAAGAAGTTTGGTATCAACTAAAGCAGATTAGTAATAATATGGTGGAAGCTTGGGTGATACTGGGAGATTTTAACACTATGCTATCTACAAGTGATAGACTGAATGGTACTCCTGTCCATTTGAATGAGGTGATTGATTTCCAAGAATGTGTCACTGATATAGGGTTGGGGCTGTTAAACAAGAAAGGGTGTCAGTGGTCTTGGTGTAATAAGAGAGAGGCTAATGATAGAATATATAGCAACATTGACTGGGCACTAGGGAACTACTCTTGGTTCCTGCAATATGGATATATTGAGGCAGTATATGATAATTATGGGGTTTCAGACCACTCTCCCATAGTTCTATGCACTGATGCAGCAAGGAACCACCTACCAAAACCATTCAGATTGCTAAATGTAATCCTACAGGAGAAAGAGTTTCAGAAGACAGTGCAGATAGTGTGGGGTCACAGGGTAGATGGATACACAATGTATTCAATCTGGAGAAAATTGAAAATGCTGGGAAACAAGGTGAAAGAACTGAACAAAACATATAACTCTGTAGGTGACAAGGTGAATAAATTGGAGGAAAGACTATCAGATATCCAACAGAAGCTAGATAAGGATTTATTCAATGAATCCTTGATAAGAGCAGAAAAAGAAGTTCTGTTACAGTTGGAGAAATGGCAAAATGTGCAGGAAAAAGTGTATAGACAGAAGTCAAGGGCAATATGGATCACAGCAGGTGATTCAAATACAAAATTCTTTCATGGACACTTGAAAGCAAGACAGGCTAAAAACAGAATATCAACCATTTACAAAGAAGATGGGCTGAAGTTGACTGATCCTGTACTGGTAGAGAAAGAATTCACTAGTTTCTTTGAGAAGTTACTGGGAACAAAGGCAGCTGAACTACCTTGCCTTGATGTGAATATAGCTAGAAATGGTCCATGCTTGGAGAGGGAACATCAGCTGGAATTGATTAAAGCAGTAACAGAGGCAGAGATACTTCAGGGGTTGAAACAACTGCCTAGAGACAAGGCACCTGGTATTGATGGCTTCCCAGTGGAATTCTTCAGAGAGTACTGGCATATAGTTGGTGCAGAGGTGATCAAGGCAGTGATAGAGTTCTTCAACACAGGGAAATTACTGAGGGAAATATGTAGTGCTACACTCACATTGGTGCCAAAGGTAGCTAGTCCAACCTATGTAAAAGAGTTTAGGCCTATAGCTTGCTGTACTACTGTGTATAAACTCATAGCTAGGATTCTCACAACAAGACTAAAGTCAGTGGTGGATCATATAGTTGGACCAGCTCAATCAGCATTTATTGGGGGAAGAAGCATACTGGATAATGTGATCATTGCTCATGAACTGGTGAAAGGATACAACAAAAAAGGAGTGTCCCCAAGGTGCATTATTAAAGTAGATATAAGGAAAGCTTATGATTCTGTTGAATGGCCTTTCTTACAGATGGTGCTACTAGAGTATGGGTTCCCTAGCAAGATAGTTCAATTAATCATGGAATGTGTAACAAATGCTAGTTACTCTATTCTGATTAATGGAGGTTTGACTAAAAGATTTAAAGCAGAAAAGGGATTGAGGCAAGGGGATCCTATGTCCCCATACCTCTTTGTCCTAGTAATGGAGTATCTCAGCAGAACCTTGAAGACTCTCAAAGATGTTCCAGACTTCAATTTTCACCCAAGGTGTGCAAGGCTTAATCTCACTCATATATGTTTTGCAGATGACCTTATAATGTGTTGCAGAGCTGACAAGATTTCAATCCAACTACTACTAGAAAAATTCAACCATTTCTCTAAGGTGACAGGTCTTAAGGCCAACCTAGAGAAAAGTTCTATATATATGGATGGAGTGAGCCTGGACTTCAAGGAAATGATATGCTCAGAATTTCAGTTTAAAATGGAGAATCTGCCCTTTAAGTACTTGGGGGTACCTCTGTCTTCCAGGAAACTGTCAATACATCAGTGTTTACCTCTGGTGAAAAAGATCACAAATAGAATAAAGTGATGGACTTCAAAGTTGCTGTCATACAGTGGTAGAGTGCAGCTGATAAAAAGTGTACTTTTTGAAATGCAAACATACTGGGGACAGGTATTCATTATTCCAAAGAAGATTATACAGTTAGTCAATGCTGTATGTCGAATCTTTCTATGGACAGGCAACTACAGCCCCTCAAAAAGAGCTCTAATTGCATGGGAGAGAGTATGTATGCCTACTTCTGCAGGGGGATTAAATGTAATTAGTTTTGAATGGTGGAACAAGGTTGCTATATGCAAAATGATGTGGGCAATACACATGAAGAAGGATGCACTTTGGATCAAATGGATACATGCTATGTACATAAAGAAGGAAGACTTTACGGAGATGCAGACACCAAGGCAAGCTAGTTGGTTAGTCAAGAAGATCTTTGATATTAGGGATTGGTACAAGAAGATAGAAACAATTGCAAACATAGATAAATTCTGTGTGAAAGGCAAATTCAGCATTCACAAGATGTATACTCTATCACGACCTAAGTACCCTAAGGTTGAATGGAAAGCATTGACACTAGGAAATGGTATTCCTAGGCACAACTTTATCCTGTGGTTAGCCTTAAACCACAGACTCACTACTATGGATCGACTTGCAAAATGGGGGATTCAAGTTGATCAAGATTGTGTATTATGTAAGAGAAGACAGACTGAAAATATGGAACACATGTACTTTGAATGTCAATATACAAAGTATATTTGGAGCAAGCTGGTTTGGATGGGAGAAAATCACCAGATAGGCACATGGCTTGAAGAGGTTACCTGGATGAGTAAAAGAGCAAGAAGTGGTCGAGCCCAAAACAACATGCTGGTCTTCTTGTTTGCAGCAGTAATGTATCAAGTGTGGACAGAAAGGAATATGAGAAGATTTCAAGGGAAGGAGAAGGAAGCAGAGCGAAAGGTTAGAGACATTGTCCTCCAAGTTCATATAAAAGGACAGCAAAATGCGAAGTGGAAGAAGAGACTTGAGCAGCTGAATAGTTTCCCATAGGAGTCTGTATTTGGTTGCTATTGTATGTTGAATGAGTCAAAAATAGTTTCCAAAAAGTAGTTAAAGTAGTTATAATGATGTAATGAGTCTAACTCTTGAGTCCTAAAGAGTTAGAGGCACTGTATAATTGTTTCTTGGTTAAATAAAATTTATTTTGACCAAAAAAAAAAGTAGCTCCTTTCTTCTATAAATAGGGAGCCAAAACAATTTATTTTGTATAATAATCTCAAGAGAAATAAAATCTTTCATTCTCCCAAATTCTTTTGCTACATCTCTTATCTTGCATTGACGTTAATTACAACATATAGAAAAAATTTACACATCAAAACTAATAACTGTTTTATATTCTTTTTGTTTATAAAATTGTCTCAAATGCATTGCTTTGTATTTATTTGTAGACTGGCTACGGGCAAATACCCTCTAATTAAAGCTACGAGAATACACAAAAGATATTAAGTGATGTATTAAAATTACTGTTACAAATAAGGATAACATTCGGCCATCTAGCACTTTATCTTTATTCTCAATCTTCATGTTTTTCTATTTATAGTCATGTCTTCGGTAAACTAGAGCAACGTTGTATCTTGCCTAATTATCTCTCTTCAATATTTCTTTGGTCTGCCTCTACCTTTCCGTTAGTCTTTCAATATCAATCTCTCACACCTCCTTACCTGTGCATCTGTTTCGTTTTGTACCTAAAAGAAGTCATTTCCAAGTTAAAATCATCATTTACTACTCCCCCGTTCACTTTTACTTGGCACGTTTTGACTTTTCATGCTCCTTAAGAAATAATAAATAAATTGCATAATTTATCATGATATTCATATTAATTGATGCATATTTTATTGGATTTGAGAGAATGATTTAAAATCTATATATCTATATATATATTAAGGCAAGAAAGTTACCATATATAATTGACATTATGGTTAGGCCAAGTGGCAAGCTAATAAATGTCAATAGTATATGGTAACTTTATTCTATATTTGACTATCTTAGATATATATATATATATATATATATATATATATATATATATATATATATATATATAGATTTTCTTCTAAATTAGCTATAAATATGGAGGTAAAAAATTTAATTAAAAAACTATAATAAAAAAATAAAAAAATATAGAAAGACGTAAATTGAGATAACCTCTGACTATTTATACTTTGAAATAAGTTAAAATATAAAATAAAACTAAAATCTACTTAAGATATTAAAGATTTATTGACTTCAAAAACTAAAAAAATTCAAGCAGTAAAACATTCTTATGGTAGAAATCAATTAAAATTGACTCACATTCTTATAGTAAATAAATTTAGATAGCTTTCCAAATATAATTATTCACTAACCACTTGATCTGTTTTCTTTCATTTCATAATTTTATTATTTCAGAAATAGTACGTAGAGAAATAAAATGATAGTGAAAATATTATCATTAGATATAATGTATGCAAACAAATAAGATATTAACTTTTATGATTGATATCTAAATTGGGTGCAATTATTGAAATCAAATGATAATTTTTAAAAATGCAGTCCGATTAAAAAATAGAAGGATATAACTTTTTTCAATTTGAGATAAAAAATTCTTTCTTGAAATATAATCAGAAAAATCATAATTCGGAATATGAGCAGTAGATTCAAATTTACTATTGAAATATTTTTTTATTTGTATTATACTAAAATGAGTGTGGTAGAAATAGATATTAAATTAAACAAGCTAATGAAAGACACATAACAATGTAATAATATTATGTATTAAATAATATAATAGACAAAATAAGGAACAAATAGAGAGAGAAAAATCAAAACTTTCATCATAAAGAAAAATGATAAAACTTATTTAAATTTGAGATGAGAAAGTTGTTATTTTGTATATTATGATAGGAAAGATCATATTGTGGATAATACCATGCAACTTATGTCTAACAAATAAAATAAGAACTTAAAATTATTAAAAATAAATTAGATATAGTGTGAGAATATCTATACTAAGAATTAGTTTAGAAAATAAAATAAAGTGAAATAAAATACTTAAAAATACTATTGATAAATTTAAATAACTTAAGAATTCAAACAATATTTTTAAAATAAAATAGATATTTATTTAAATTAAAAAAAATCTAGATTTATCTATATTATATTAAAGGATAGTAATGAATAATAATATTAAATAAAGTAAAAAATTAATTAAAATCCATATGAAACTATGATAAT
>NC_031991.1:40181372-40234506 GCF_001879085.1 Nicotiana attenuata | reverse complement strand
TTTACTTAATGTTTAGAAAGTTCTTAAAATTATGATGAGAATGCTCAAACTATGGATAGGGCCACCAAAAATAAAGTCTTACTGGATATAGAATTAAAATTTTAAAAATATAAAATAAATATCTAATATAAGTAATTTTATTAACGAAAATTAAAAGTTAAATTTTGTATCTTGAAACTAAAAGAGAAAAAAAATTTATTGCATGTAATACAAAAAATAAATATAAGAAAACTCAATAGATTGAATATAATAATCAAAGAACTTATATTAATAAGGTAGACTAATCAAAGTTATAATTTTCAAAAAATATGATATTATTTTGATTACAGGTAAAATATTAATATAAAAAATTAATTAAAAATTTCTTAATAGGGAAGAGACCGTATAAGAAAAAAAAGATAATGTAAGGATATTTACACTTTAAATTAATATAAAATAAAATAAAAATATGGATTGGACAATGAACTTTTTAAAAATGGGTCAAATATGGATAAGAATCATAATATCCATTTAGAAAATGGATAACCAATAGGTCTAGCTTTTACATTTGTAAAGCCTCAAATTGGGGGCTTAAGTTAGGGAGACTAAGAATTCTCCCAAAAGTGATCATATGCAAGAAGTCATGGATAATATGGTTACTCATATTATCCGCCGGTTAACCCGTTTCGACCCGAACCATATCCGACCCCACCCGCCCGTTTGCCACTCCTACATGAAAGTATAAAAATATTAAATATAAATAATATAATAATTATAAGCAAAGAACAAAAAAAATTGTGTAAAATTTGAAAGATAAGACTTATTTAAGCTTGAGATAAAAAAAAATAATACTAAGAATTTTATTAAAATAATATGATCTAATATGTTCAAACAAGACAAATCACCACACACACTTAGTATTTTTAATATTGATAACGAAACGAAATTCAAGTACTAAAATTAACCGATTGGATTATATAAATATAGAAAAAGAAAACAGATTATCTACTATGAGATTTGCGAGATGGTTAGCTATTGATTATAGAATCTTATGAATCAAGCACGACACAGTGATCAGAAATCACTCGTCGGTGATGAACCTGTACGCACTTAGGATAGCACTTCATGTCTTGCTTCTTAATTAATAACTAATGATTATCTATAAAATTTATCTGGAAGGTTTATAATTTAAAGTTACTTATGTTCAATTAATCCAAATCACAATCCGACATGGTTTGTGTCCGCGTATCGTGCGGGTACTAATACTAGTGAGTAATAAATATTGTGTATAAGAGGAAAAAAGTTTTATTTTCTCTTAATATACGTAAGTGACAAATAAAAATAAAATTTATTTTCGATATACATGCAAGTAAAAGTGAACGGAGGGAGTATTAATTTTGTACTTCCTAAAATAGAATATTACTATATCTATCATTATCTATTCCCTTCCACTAAGTTATTAAGTCACTAACCATTGGATCAACCAATAGTGATCATATCCAACGGCTATGATTATCATAAGAATCTTACCAATTAAACCACATAAATTCCCTCGATCTTTTCCTTCTTCCTCTTTCTGCTTTTCTCCCCCACTTTTGGTCTCCAACAATGGCCGAGACACCCATCTCAGTCCCTGGTGCTCCAACCGGGTTGGACCCTGATTACTGGTGCTACCAGTGTGACAAACGGGTTGCCGTTGAAACCCTACCTGATCTTCCCGATCTGATTTGCACCGACTGCAAGAACGGCTTCGTCGAGTCCATACCCTCACGCGCTGCTGTTTCCGTCACTCCGGTTAGGGGTTCCGATCAGATCGATGATCCTGCTTTCGGCAACCAGTTCATCCGGGTCCTCCGGCTCATCGCTGAGGCAGCGCGTGACAACGACGCGCCCCCTCCCCCGCCATCTGAGCACGCTGATCATTATCCCGGTGACGATTTCCTCCGTGTCGAGCTGAACGGTTGGGACGACGACGACGATGACGAGGAGCAGAACGAGAACGACATCGAGGTTAGAAATGTTGTTGACGAAGAGAATCGCGGGAATCGAAGCCAATCTGAGGACGAGGATGATGATGAAGAAGATGATGGAGGAGAAGACGATGATGTTGATGAGGATGAAGGAAACGAGAATCGCGGCGGCGGCGACGAAGAGGATCTCCAGCGAAGGCGGCGGGAAGTGCTCCGTCTCCGACTCCGTGACTTTGCCGCCAGAGCCGCCAATCGGCGCAACCGGATTCTTGATTGGGCAGAGATTCTGATGGGACTTGAAGACCACTCGATTGAGCTCCGATTACAAGTTCCCGACGTTGACGGCTACGTCGGAAACCCTGGGGACTACGTGGACTCGGCAGGTTACGAAGCTTTACTGCAAACCCTAGCTGAGAGCGATGGTAGCGGAAGGCGAGGAGCTCCACCAGCTTCCAAGAGTGCAATTGAGGGTCTTGTTACATTGGCGATCAAGGAAGAACAGGAAGTTATGGCATGTGCTATTTGCAAAGATGTAGTTAACGTGGGCGAAATGGCGAAGAAATTGCCCTGTGGTCATGGTTATCATGATGATTGTATAGTTCAGTGGTTGGGTTCGAGGAATTCTTGTCCAGTGTGTAGGTTTGAATTGCCTACAGATGATCCTGAATACGAAGAGGAGAGAAAGAAGCGAGGAGTATGCATTAGCAGCAGTGGTTCTTCGAGCTCAGGGGAGGCGGCTGCCACTGCTGCTGTTAATGATAATAATGCTAGTTGCCTCTGATTGATCCTATTGTGGTAATATCAGCCATTGGCATACTTTTTAGCTTTATTCTTGCTTTTTTTTTTTTTTTTTATCTTTTCCTTTTCTTAATTTTGAATGCTCTGGTGATTGTTTTTAGTGTAATTTCACCCTCTCTCTCCCCTTGTATTGAATGTAATAATCTGTTTATCTTAATGCTGATATGAATTTTCTATTGCACAAATATCGTTTTTACTCTATTATGTGGATAATTTTGTGAAAGCTAATTGAAATGGTGTCACATTGTGCAAAAACAAAAAGGGAAAATTTTGGTGCACATTTGCATTGTTTTGCTGGAATCTTCACCAGACTATGTAACTGCTTAATGCTTTAAATATGTTTCTGGGGACTTGCGAATTGAGAAAGCTCAGAATGAAACAAGAGAGTGGAATTGGCTGGATAATCATTTGGAAAGATGATTAGCTGTAGATCACATTTTAGAGGTTGAAGTTAATCCTTTTACGGTTGAAGTTTGCGGACTGATGCTGGTTTTATATTTAAACTTTCTTAAGATCAAACCTTGGAGCAATTTATTTGGAGGAAATGTATTGCCAGTGGAGTAGTGATATGGCTGGAGTTGGTAAGGATTCATCAAGGAGATAGGAAGTGCAAACTGAAAGGATCTACGTCCACAAGTTTGTTTCCTTTAAGTTGGGGTACGAAGTTGATTAGAAGTTCTAAAAGTTGCTCTCATCAAAAACATTGTTGCTGGTGTATTCAGTTTAATCATTGGTGAACAGTCCAATCTTAGTAATGTTTTTGGGTTTTTGATGGCTGTTGGCTGAATAGTGTGTTCCTAGTTCTAGAAGGACAGCAAGAGTGGAATGCAGACCATTTATTTCTACTTGCAGTTCATCAGTGATCATTGACTCTGTAGCGCAGAATGCTTCTGGAAATGGATGCTTCTATGTGAGATCTGTTTACATGGCCCTATGAAATATGTCCTCATTCCTCTCAACCTCGACATATTGAAACTTATCCTTGCTTAGTGGTCTCCAACATGTCCAAATTTTCTTGTGCCTTGAGTTGGAGAATATCTGGAAAGGAAGATTCCTTGGCAATGATACGTTGCTTGTTCATTCACTGCAAATGGGGTTCAGTTCAGCTGTTTGGAGTTGATAATCTTTAACTTAGATGGGTACTCCCATTTACTGTTCTCTTCTTAATGCTGCTGCAGAAATCTGGTTTAGCAGATTCAGAAGGTTCTTAGGATACACAAATATCTTTTGAGTGTGCTTTGTAGCTGGGAGGTTTAACTAGAAACCTCTAGTTGGAAAGAAGAAAAGGAACCGAAGAGTGTCATGCATACCTTTTTATGTGCTGTATGGAGGAATCCCTTACCTATTACTGCAACTGTCATTTTGTTTAAAATATCTTTTCACTGCATTTTTGTTGAAGGTTTGCTTGAGGCACGCCTAAGTCCTGATGTTGGTTGCATAAACATTGCGCCTCCTCTAGGCAGCGCATTAAAAGGTGTGCCTATTGCCCATGGATTCTACCTTGGAGATGGCATCATTACAAGTATTTTACAACATAAGGAAATGTTATGAATCAATGGTTTTGTTTACAGTGTATTACGTAATTCTTTTCTTCGTCTGCGTCATTCTTCACTTAAGTTTCCTCAAGGTCTTCTCTTTTTCTTTTGCCTCTGCAAGTTAAATATTTATCCAGTGATTTTCACATTAGCAGCTTCCGTAGCCTCTACCAAGGTCTTCGTCCTTGAGATTCTTTTAGCTTCCGTAGCAACTTCCTTTCTGTAGTTGATTAAGGCTACCCTTCCAATCTCCACAAATCTCTTGAGCGGCATTTTCGGCAATCTGAAGGTGTAGAAGCGCGAGCAAAATATAGATCATCCACGGATACATTCTCACATCAAAATTATTTTTAAAAAGCAAGAGACAATAAAACATAAAAATAAAAATTGATCTACAAGTTTCTACGTGGTTGAGATAATTTTTGCGAAAATTATAACTCAAATGGTAATTTAATGAGCGAATGTAGGGAAAAAAGATTATAATTGCATCTGCTTTTTTCCCCCAACAATATGTTAGTTGTGTCTTGAATTATATGACTCCTAGTTATATTAGATTTCCTTGTATTTTTTAGGAATCCTTATAGGTTTGGAAAATCATTGTTTTAATAGATTCGGGAAAGAAAAACTTATTGTTATTATGTGTTTTCTCTTATAGGTTTGTAACTACTTCGGATCTAGGGGATGTAATTGGGGACTCGTTGTATGGTACTTTTTTCTCATTCATAGTGAAAAATTCTCTCTGCTTTTGTGTCGAGGATTAGACTTAGCCAAACCTTGTTAATACCTTGTATTACTTTTCTTCTCTATTTTTATTATGTGTGATTGTATGCTAGTTAACTCATGATCTTGCAAAACAATTGGTACCAGAGCTAGGCTCGGGTTTCTACACATAATCTAGAATTAAGATGTCTTTATCATCTTCAACAAAGCATGAAGTAGAGAAATTCGATGTGGGGTCTAGTATGGAAGATTATGGTGAAATCGTCCATGGCGTTACAAGAGTTATAGAAAACAATTGACGAGGTTTCCTGAAGATAGTCAAAGAAGGAAGACCTGAAGAAGAAGGTTGTAAGTGCGATCTTTATAAGCGATAAGGATGGCATTTTTCAGAAAATTGCTGAAGAAACATTTGTAACAATGCAGGGAAGAAGTGGAAGATTTGTATTTAAGAAATCACTGACAAACCACATTTACTTCAGAAAAGAGGTTATACAATCTCTGTATGAGCGAAAGCACACCGGCTAAAACTCACATTAATGAGTTTACTTCAATTACAATGGACCTAAGAACATAGATATAAGAATTAAGAGCGAGGATCAGACCTTGATTGTGTTATGTTCTATAGAACCTTCTTACGATACTTTTACTGATAAGATACTATATGAAAAGAAAGTAGTATTTCACTGGAAGATGTTAGTAATGCACTAAAATCTAAAGAGTTGAAAAGGAGCTTTTTAGACAAGCAAAACTGCGTGTGAGGGTCTTGTGAGTAAATGAAGAACACCACAAAAAGACTTTAACAAGAAAAAATATATCGCTGGATCAAAGTCTAGAGTAAGGAAGCAGAACTGCTATGAGTGAAAAAAAAAAAGAAAAATGGTAACCAGAAAGTAGATAATTCTGCAATCTGATGATAGTGACTGTAGGGAAAGTTTGCGCCGTGAATTCTAGTTATAGGTATAATTCCCGGGTTCTTGATTCTGGTGCAACTTTCCACATGTGTCCACATAAAAATTAGTTTATACAAGCAGACGAGTGGAACTATCTACTTAGGAGATAATAATCCGTTATCGATAGAGAGGATTGGAAACATCAAATCGAGAATGTTCGATGAAATTATCAAAAATATTGAGTATTGGCATGTTCCTCAGATGAAGAGGGATTTAATTTCTCTTTCGACTTTGGATAATCAAGTGTTTAAGTTCCACTCCGAGAATGGAATATCTAAGTGTATAAGGATTCATGGTACTCATGAACGGTAGTTGAAGGTAAGTTGATGTAGCTTCTGCAAGAGTGATCTGAATTAGTCTTAGTTGTGACACTTGTGACTTGGTCATATGAGTGACAAATGATTATCTTTGTTGATCAAGCATAATTTGTTGGATGGGTACAAAAATAAAGCTTTGAATTTTTATGAGCATTATGTGTTTGGTAAACAGACAAGTGAGAAATTCAGTAAGATGGCAGAGTACAAGAACAGACACAAGTTACATTATATACATTCAGACTTGTGGGGTCGAAACAGAGTTTCCGCCAAGAGTAGTGTCAGGTATTTTATGACTTTGATTGATGATTACTCAAGAATTGTTCTGGTGTATTTTTTGAAAATAAAAGATGAGACACTTTCGATATTTGATAAATGGAAGACGATGATGAGAAGCAGACTAAAAGAAAAGTTAAGTTTCTTCGTACTAACAATGGGTTGAAATTTTACAATTCACAGTTTAATAATTTCTGCAACAAAAAGGACATAATGAGACATAGCATTTGTCTTGGAATACCATAATAGAACAATATTGCAAAACGTATGAACAAAATACTTTGTGATAGGGCAGGAAGCATACTTTTACACTCATGTGTTAGCAAGGTTTTATGGAGCTGCAACAATCGATACAGCTTATTACTTCGTCAACAAATCTCAACCTACAACTATTGAGTTCAAAACTCCTTTTAAGGTATGGAGTGGTTCACCTACTAATATTCATATTTAAGAATATTTTGGTTGTCCAACTTATGCTCGTGCGATGGTAGAAAACCTGAGCCGAGGGAAAAGAAATGCATATTTCTAGGGTGTGCAACAGGAGCGAAAGATTACAGGTTGTGGTGCACATATTAGAAGATTCCAGGGAGTTAGTTATCAGTAGGGATGTGACATTCAATGAATATTCCTCATTGAAAAGTTAGAGGGAGAAGGCAATAGCAGAAATAGATTATGATGTTAGCGACCGCATAGAGCTAAAAAATTGGATCTCCTCTAGCTCTTTCCGGTAGTTCAAAAGTGGAGGAGATACAAAATATTGATCAAAATGATAATGTTAATGCACCTATCCAATATAAATTGTAATTCGTTGCTACAAATAGAGAAAAAAGAGTGATCAATCGACCGCAAAAGTTTGCAAACATAATTGATGAAAATCTTCTTGAATATATGTGATTTTTTTGTAGGTTGTTGTAACGACCCGACCGGTCGTTTTGAGAGTAATAGCCCAGATACCCTATTTACTTCTTCCCACGTATCATTTTTTTCTTATGTGACTTGCCGGGAGGTTTTGTTTGTGGTTTCGGAGTTGCGACACTTAGTCCCTAAAATGGAAGCTTAAGTTATAGAATTTTGATTGTAGTCGGAACTGTGTGAAGACGACTCCGTAATGGAGTTTCGTCGATTCCGTTAGCTCCGTTGGGCGATTTTGGACTTAGGAGCGCATCCAAATTGTGTTTTAGAGGTTTGTAGTTGAATTAGGCTTGAAATGGCGAAAGTCGAATTTTGGGGAAGTTTGACCGGAAGTGAACTTTTTGATATCGGGGTCAGATTCCAATTTCGGAAGTTGGAATAGGTCCGTAATGTTAAATATCACTTGTGTGAAAAATTTGAGGTCAATCGGACGTGGTTTGATAGGTTTCAACGTCGGTTGTAGAAGTTTGAAGTTTCAAAGTTCATTAAGTTTGAGGGTGATTCATGTTTTTAGCGTTGTTTGATGTGATTTAAGGGCTCGACTAAGTTTGTATGGTATTTTAAGAGTTGTTGGTATTTTGGTTGAGGTCTCGGGGACCTCGGGTGAGTTTCAGATGCTTAACGGAAAGAAAATTTGGACTTGTGTTATTGCTGAAGTTTTCAGACTTTTGGTGTTTTCGCACCTGCGGTGGGGAGACCGCAGGTGCGGGATCGCACGTGCGTGAGGTCAAGCACAGAAGCGAATTGGAAGGAGATTCCAGGGGTCGCAAGTGCGAGAGAAATGCCGCATCTGCGATGCCCGCAGATGCGCTTAAGGACTCGCAGGCGCGAATAAGACAACAGAAGCGGACGAAAGTTTGCATGCGCGCACTCGCAGGTGCGGCCCTTTTATTGCAGAAGCAGAACCAACCTTTTAAGTTATTTCCGCACCTGCGATGGAATTTCTGTAGGTGCGGCATCGCAGGTGTGACTGGAAGCCCCCAGAACCGAAATCGCTGGGCAGAAAAGGGCCAAGTTGGAGGGTTTTATCCCATTTTTAATTTTGGGACTTTCAGAGCTCTGATTTGGGCGATAATTTGGGAGATTTTCAGAGGAAGCTTATGGCTAACGATTCTTAATCCATTTATGATTCCACTAATCTATAGTTGATTTTATCGTTTAACTAAGGAATTTGGTTGAGAAATTTGGGGGGAAATGGGAGAAGTATTTCTACTAAGTTTGTGAGTTTTGATTGAGATTTTTACATCGGATGTGGATAATTTTTGTACGAGTGAACTCAGGAGTGAATGGGTGTCCATATTCTGTGACGTTTACCCAATTCCGAGACGTGGGCTCGGTTCGACTTTTTGGGGCGATTTTCTAATTTCTTGCTTAAGCCTTGATTTCATTAATTAGATTAGTTTCTTATAGTTATATTTATGGTATGTAATTACTTTTGTCTAGATTTGGGCCATTCGGAGTCGGATATTCTTAGAAAAGGCATTGTTATCGATTGATTGAGCTTGGTTCGAGGTAAATGGCTTGCCTAACCTTGTGTGGGAGAACTCCCCTTAGGATTTGCTACTGTTGTGATACGTGAGCACCGTGTACGTGAGGTGACGAGTGCGTACACGGGCTATTTGTTGTAAAATATGATTTTTACTGCGTAATAACCTGTTTCATTTTAATTGAGTTATACCTGCATGTTTAGTTATCATGTTTAGCCTAAAATAGCATATCTACGTGTCTTAAATGCTTATCTGAACTCTGTGCAGCATGCTTAGTGGATTCATGCTTCTTCCTTGACTTGTACTTAGTCTAAACTGTAGGATTTCTTGCCGTAACTGTTATTTCCATTGTTTTGAGCTGTGAATTTACTTTGGGACTACAGATGGTATCCAGGGAGATCCCCATACTTATTTACTTTGGGACTACGGGAAGGTATCCCGGGAGACCCCCTGCATATTTACTTTGGGACTATGGGACGGTATCCCGGGAGATCCCCCTGCACATTTACTTTTGGGACTACGAGAAATATCTCGGTAGATCCCCTAGTGTTATTCCTGTGTACTGTATTGTTACTCTTCTATGATTTCCTTCTTGTTAAATTTCAGTCTCTTATTATACTGCGATATTTTTGTTCTGCCTTATTTAATTTATATATACCAGTAGGGCCCTGACCTGACCTCGTCACTACTCGACCGAGGTTAGGCTTGGCACTTATTGGGTACCGTTGTGGTGTACTCATGCTACTCTTTTGCACATATTTTCGTGTGCAGATCCAGGTACCTCCTACCAGCCTTGCTATTAGTTGTGTACTTGCTGCTTCTCCGGAGACTTCAAGGTACTACTGCCCGCGTTTGCAGATCTCGGAGTCCCCCTCTATCCCTTTTATGTTGTCCTCCTTTACTCTTTCTAGTTATTGACGTATAGAAATAGTTAGACAAGTCTTAGAAGCTTGTGACTTATGGTGTTCCGGGTCTTGGGAGAATTTTGTGTATATTTGAGAGTTGGTTATTGTACATGTCGAGCGGCATTTCTATCGGTTATTGAAATATCTGTTGTTGTTAGTTGTTAAGGCTTTGCTTTCACTATTTGTTATTTTCCACAAACGTTAGGCTTACCTAGTCGTAGAGACTAGCTGCCATCACGACATCTCACGGAGAGCTCTAGGTTCATAGGTATCGTGAGTCACAAGCAGGTTTAGTAGAGTCTCGCGGATCAGTACAGAGATGTCTGTACTTATCTTCGGGAGGCTATGGAACTGTTAGGAAAATTTCACTTCTTTTGATTCCTTGTCGTGTGAAAATGTTGAGATCGAAATTCTAAACTTCTGTCTTCTATTGTCTCACAGATGGTGAGGACACGTACAACCGGATCAGATGACCAGGCACCTGCGCCCCTTGCTAGAGCCACCAGGGGCCGAGGCTGGGGTAGAGGTCGAGGACGGCCACGTGGTGCAGCCAAAGCACCCGCACGAGCTGCCACAGAGGATCCACCAATAGCCCCAGTCGGAGCGCAGGCACCTGAGATGCCTACTACTACACAATCTCTTTAGGAGATCCTTGCACAGTTCCTAAGCATGTTCGGTACTCTAGCTCAGGCAGGGTTGATTCCCCTTGCTCCTTCCATATGTCAAGCCGGGGAAGGAGCACAGACTCCCGCCGCCCACACCCCAGAGCAGTGGTTTTAGGTCGATCAGATTCTAGAGGTTATACCGGTGCCACCTGTAGCCCCAGTTCAGCACGAGGGTAGGGCAGTAGTTTATGAGGAGGAGTAGCATAGGCTCGAGAGGTACAAGAAGTACCACCTCCTTCTTTTAGGGGTTTGACGATAGAGGATGCTCAAGGTTTTCTTGAGGAGTGCCACCGTATCCTCCATACTATGGGCGTAGTAGAGTCGAGTGGGGTTTCTTTCACTGTGTTCCAGCTTAGAGGAGTAGCCTATCAGTGGTGGCGTGCTTATGAGTTGGACAGTCCGGCTGACGTAGCTTCACTTTCATGGACTCAACTCTTGGATATGTTTTTGAGGGAGTATGTTCCCCAGAGCCTCAAAGATGCATGGTGCGCCGAGTTTGATAGTTGCGGGGTGCTATGACTGTGTCAGAGTATGTTGTTTATTTCAGTGACTTGGCAAGACATGCACCGGCCTTGGTTGCTACAGTTCAAGAGAGAGTTCGTCGGTTTATTGAGGGGCTCCATCCCAGCATCAGGATTAGCATGGCCCGGGAGTTAGAGATGGATATTTCATACCAGCAGGTTGTGAGTATTGCTAGGAGAGTGGACGGCATGCTTGCTCGGGAGAGAGAGAGGAGAGGGAGGCCAAGAGGTCGAGAAAGACTGGCACTTATACTTGTACTTATGGCCCAGCTGCAATTTGACATAATAGGGGCTATGCGAGTCGCCCTATTCATTCAGCTCTTCCAGCCGCCAGGGGTATTTCGGCTACTCGTTGGCTCCATGAGCCTTATTATGCACCGCCAATATCTAGTGTGCCTCCTACACGGGGCGCTTTCAGCGGTCAGTCCAACAGACCTGGCCCGAGCCAGCCACAGTAGCCACGTCCTCCGAGAGCTTATTTTAAGTACGGCAACACTCTCCATATGGTGAGGGATTTCCCCAGACTTAGGAGGGGTTCACCTCCACAGACTTCTCAGGCACCGCGTGCTCCACCGAGTCGTCAGGCTATGATAACAACACCAGTTACCACTCCACCTGCCCAGCCAGCTCGAGGTGGAGGTTGGAGAGGTAGAGGTCACCCTAGAGAAGGAGGCCAGACCAGATACTATGCTCTTCCTGCTCGCACAGAGGCAGTTGCTTCTGACTCTGTCATTACAGGTATTGTTCCTGTCTGTCATAGAGATGCATCGGTTTTATTTGATCCAGGCTCCACTTATTCCTATGTGTCATCTTATTTTGCTCCGAATTTGGGTGTATCCCGTGATTCTATGAGTTCTCCTATTTATGTGTCTACATCCGTGGGAGATTCTATTATTGTTGACCGTGTGTATCAGTCGTGTTTGGTTGTTATTAGTGATTTTGAGACCAAAGCCTATTTATTATTGCTCAGTATCGTAGATTTTGATATTATCTTGGGCATGGACTGCTTGTCGCCCCATTATGCTATTCTTGATTGTCACGCCAAGATCGTGACACTGGCTATGCCAGGCTTACTGCGGTTAGAGTGGAGAGGTACCTTAGATTATACTCCCAGCAGAGTTATTTCATTTCTTAAAGCTCAACGGATGGTTGTGAAGGGGTGTGATGCATATCTAGCTTATGTGAGAGATGTCAGTATTAATACCCTTACAGTTGAGTTAGTCCCAGTAGTGAGGGATTTCCCTGATGTATTTCCAGCTAATTTTTTGGGCTTGCCGCCCGACAGAGATATCGTCTCTAGCATTGATTTGTTGCCAGGCACTCAACCCATCTCTATTCCTCCATATCGTATGGCTCTTTCTGAGTTGAAGGAACAGTTAAAGGAATTGCTTGATAAGGGCTTCATTCGTCCTAGTTTGTCACCTTGGGGTGCTCCGGTCATGTTTGTGAAGAAAAAGGATAGTTCTATACGTATGTGCATTGGTTATCGCCAGTTGAACAAAGTTACAGTGAAGAACATGTATCCTTTGCCTCGTATTGATGACCTATTTGATCAGTTACAGGGTGCCAGAGTATTTTCCAAGATTGACTTGCATTCAGGTTATCATTAGTTGAAAATTCTAGAGCCAAATATCCCGAAGACTACTTTCAGGACTCTATGGTCATTACGAGTTCTTTGTGATATCATTTGGGTTGACCAACGCCCCAGCAACATTTATGCACTTGATGCACAGAGTATTTCGATGCTATCTTGACTCTTTCGTCATTATGTTTATTTGATGACATTGCATTGTACTCCGGGAGTAGGGAGGATCATGAGCAGCACCTGAGGACTATGCTTCAGACCTTGAGAGAAAAGAAGTTATATGCAAAATTCTCAAAGTGTGAGTTCTGGTTAGATTCAGTGGCATTTTTGGGTCACGTAGCGTCGAGTGGCGGGATCAAGGTGGATCCAAAGAAGGTGGAAGTAGTGTAGAGTTGGCCCAGACCGTCCTCAGCTACGGAGATCTGGAGTTTCCTTGGTTTGGCGGGATATTACCGTCGATTTGTAGAGGGTTTCTCATCTATTGCAGCACCTATAACCAGGCTGACCCAGAAGGGTGCTCCGTTTAGGTGGACAAAGGAGTGTGAGGAAAGCTTTCAAAAGCTCAAGACAGCTTTGACTACAGCCCCAGTATTGGTATTGCCTACAGGTTCGGGGTCTTATACTGTTTATTATGATGCGTCACGAATTGGTCTCGGTGCGGTGTTATGCAGGACCGTAGGGTGATTGCCTATGCGTCCAGATAGCTGAAGGTCCATGAAAAGAACTATCATATCCACGACCTTGAGTTAGCAGCTATTGTTCATGCCTTGAAGATTTGGTGGCACTATTTGTACGGTGTCCCTTGTGAGATCTACACTGATCACCGGAGTTTGCAGCATTTGTTCAAGCAGAAAGATCTTAACTCGCGTCAGCGGAAGTGGTTAGAGCTGCTTAAGGATTATGATATCACCATTTTATACCATCCCGGGAAGCCCAATGTGGTGGCTGATGCCTTGAGTCGCAGGGCAGAGAGTTTGGGGAGCTTAGCATATTTACCAGCAGCAGAGAGGCCATTGGCATTGGATGTCAGGCCTTGGCCAACCAGTTTGTTAGATTGGATATTTCTGAGCCGAGTCGAGTTTTGGCTTGTGTGGTCTCTCACTCTTCTCTTTATGATCGTATCAGGGAGCGTCAGTATGATGACCCCCATCTGCTTATCCTTAAGGACACATTTCAACAAGGTGATGCTAAGGAGGTCACTATTGGTGATGATGGAGCATTGAGGATGTAGGGCAGGCTATACGTGCCCAATGTAGACGGATTGCGTGAGTTGATTCTTCAGGAGGCTCACAGTTCGCGGTACTCCATTCATCTGGGTTCCATGAAGATGTATCAGTTGGTAGAGGAGAATGAAGAAAGACATAGTGGAATATGTAGCTCGGTGTCTAAATTGCCAACATGTGAAGTTTGAGAATCAGCGGCCAGGTGGGTTGCTTCAGAGGTTAGAGATTCTGGAATCGAAATGGGAGCGGATCACTACGGATTTTGTTGTTGGTGTCACGATCCAAACCGATGGGCCGTGACTGGTGCCTGAGTCCTACCTGTCAAACACCTCTAAGCATGCGTCTAAGATATGAACCTGAATAACATCTGCTGAATTACGAAAATAACATACAAGCAGGAAACCTGCCAACAAGGCATATGTACGTATACATGCAGAATACTGTGGGCGAGCTGGCAAGGCTGCTATAGACAACTATACATCCAAAACTGAAAGCCGACAAAGACACATACAACCCAGCTAGACATATTGTCTACAGACCTCTAATAGAAACATAACTGTAGAAAAAGGGACTGAGCCACGTCATGCCCATATATATATATATATATATATATATATATATATATATATATATATATATATATATATATATATATATATATATCAAGTGAAGCACGCCAACTCTCACTGATTGTGGATCCTAAGAAGGGGGACCGTCAGCTTGCCTACCTGCACCTGCGGGCATGAAATGCAGGCCCCGTGAAATAGGGCGTGAGTACGAAAAATATACTGAGTATGTAAGGCATGAAAATTAGTACGTAAAAGACATAGATGAAACATGGAATAAAGAAACACATCTTTAAATCTGAATAACTTTGTAAATTCTGAAACGTTTATAATGTCATGCACGTGCGTATAAATGTCGTGTCATGCATAGGTATGGGTGTACATAATATCATCAAGCCACTGACGGCATCCCATCATATCGTCTCGGCCACTGTGGGCAACATCATCAACATATACCAGCTGATCAGGTGGTGGTGCGTACATAACGCCATAACCTTTTCCCATATCCCATATACATATATTTACATATATACGCGTATATAACGCCATCTGGTCATGGGTCAATGCACATGTATAAATGGGTGAAATGCATGAAAAATACGTAATAATCTCAATATTCTTTCCGGATAAACCTTTTCAACTGCGTATTATTCTGAGACCCATGAACAAAAGATAATAATAATTCTCATGGGGAATCAAGAATATAGACACCTCTATTATTTCTATGAATAGAGTAATTTATGGAAACTGTGTGTTTGCTCGTTTCTTCTGTATAATTTGGACCATGCCAAAAGAAAAAATAGATGGACTAAACATACCTGGAGTAGGGAAAACTCCGTATAATATATCGTTAGAAACCTTCGTGGATTGAACTTAGAACCCAAAAATCGGATTAAGCTTCTGCGTTTTGAAATAGATGAACGAATTTAGCTTCTGTTCTTGGCGTTGAAGTGTTTGAACGTTGGAGCTTCTGTTCTTGACTTCGAAGTGTTCAAACAAAGAAAGGAAAAGTCTTTAGGAATTACTAACGTTACTTTGTTCTCATTTCTGCTTTGGATTCATTGAAAGTTGGAATGAATTTACTTCTGAATGAAGCTTTTGTTGAAATGAAATTTTGCTTCTGCTTCAACGTTTCTTTTGAGCTAAGGTTAATACATCAACCATGATCCATGTTCTGATCCTAAAATGAAATAAGATTCCTACTGAAGTCTTATCTTGGTTACATGTTACCTTAGGTGGCCACATGGGCTTAAATGACTATGAGTCATGTTTAGCCTTTGTGGCTTTACGCCACATTTTTGGGGGATATAATTTATAAATTTTTATCCACTTATTAGTTAACTGGGTAATGTCCTGTTACCCGATAATTAATCAATTACTCGCATAATTTATAAAATTATCTCAAATTACTTAAATTCTATTTATTTTTAATATACTTTATACATCGTACTACCGCGGTCATATGGTACCTTACATGGTACTAGTCCATAATTATTGGGTATTATGGCTCGACCCGTATTTTATTCCAAATTGAACACTTTCAACGAAACTCGTTTTCTTTAATTCGTGTACCTCTTTATCCTTCATAACACTTATTTATCGCTTGTTATAAATAGCGTAAATACGTTAATGTCAAGATGATCTCGTCCCCGAGTATACGTCAATTAACTGAAGACGAAACTTTTAACATACGAATACGCGAGATGTAATATCCTTCCCCCCTTTGAAACATTCGTCCTCGAATGTTCAACTCCCCGTGATCTATATAACTTTGGTAGGGTCGCCTTTGTAACAACTCCACTACCAACTCTCCCCATAGAAGCTTAATAACCCAACGCCACACAGGACCATAATTATGAATAACGACAATAACCAACACAAGAATTTATACACGTACCTTATGATTATGACGTCTCAGTCGGACCCTTCTCTGGAGGAGGAAATAAGTAGGGATATCTAGACTTCATGTTTACCTCGGCCTCCCTAGTCATTTCTTTCACATTGTTGTTCCTCCAAAGTACTTTCACGGAGGCTACCTCCTCGTATGACAAGTCCTTTGTAATCTGTACATCATCCGTGGGCACCACTCGGGTAAGATCGCCAATGTACTTCCGTAACATAGATACGTGAAAAATCGGATGGACAAACCCCAATTACGAGGGCAATTCTAACTCATAAGCTACTTGGCCCACTCTCCAAATGATCCTATAAGGCCCAATATATCGTGGGCTAAGTTTGCCTTTCTTGCCAAATCTCAGCACACCTTTCATAGGTGACACCTTTAAGAATACCCAGTTATCAACCCCGAACTCTAAATCTCGTCGCTGCACGTCAGAATATGACTTTTGACGACTATGAGCTGTCAACAGTTGATCCCGGATCAATTTTACTTTTTCTATGGCCTGCTAAACCAGGTCTTGCCCATATAATTCAGATTCTCTAACATCGAACTACCCTATAGGCGACCTACACTTCCGTCCGTAAAGAGCTTTGTATGGAGCCATCTGAATATTGGAATGGTAACTATTATTATATGCGAACTCAATAAGCGGCAGATGATCATTCCAGCTACCTCTGAAGTCTATTACACAAGCTCGTAACATATCCTCCAGTGTGTGAATAGTACGCTCAGCCTGTCCATCAGTCTGAGGATGAAATGATGTACTAAGACATACTTGAGTCCCCAATCCTTTTTGGAAGGACCTCCAGAAGTTAGCTGTAAATTGAGCTCCTCTATCCGAGATAATAGATACAGGGACACCATGCAGTCGTACTATCTTCTTAACATAAGCCTTGCATAATCCTCTGAGGAATATGTAGTTCTAACGGGCAGAAAATGGGCTGACTTTGTAAGCCTATCAACAATCACCCATATCGAATCAAACTTACGCTGGGTACGAGGTAAGCCTACGATGAAGTCCATATTGATTACTTCCCATTTCCAAGTCGGAATCTCCATAGCTTGCAATAACCCACCAAGTTTTTGATGCTCAATCTTAACCTGCTGACAGTTAGGACGCTGAGCAACAAACTCTGCTATATCCTTTTTCATTCCGTCCCACCAATACACTTCCCTGATATCATGATACATCTTTGTTGCTCTTGTATGGATAGAATAACGAGAATAGTGAGTTTCTCCCATAACCTACCGACGCAGCCCTGCAACATTAGGCACACATAATCGTCCTCGATATCTGAGGACCCCATCTTCTGTAATTTCAAACGGCGTCTTCTCCTTCTAAAGGGTGGTATCCCTATATTGAACTAACATAGGATCCTCGTACTGGCGTTCCTTTACTTCAGTTACTAAAGAGGATGTTGCCGTATCCTGAAGAGTAATTCCAATGTCACCTGAGTCTAGGAACCGAACTCCAAGACTAGCTAGCTGATAAACCTCATAGGCTATTCCCCTCTTTTCTGGTTGTAAATACGACAGGCTACCCATAGATCTACGGCTGAGGGCGTCGGCTACTACGTTCGCCTTCCCAGGATGGTACAAAATATCAACGTCATAGTCTTTAAATAGCTCCAACCATCTCCTTTGACATAGATTCAATTCCTTTTGCTTGAAGATGTACTGGAGGCTTTTATGATCCGTATAAATATCAACATGAATNCCTCATTCTGTTTTTCCACCAGGAGTAGTAGAGGCCATTGAAGAGAGGAGGCCTGACAGTGGATTGCCCTTCCTAGTTCCCAGGTGGTGCACTCATGTTGATCTTTTCCTAAGGTGTTAACCTCTTCAAGGATAACCTGCTCTGATACCAATTGATGTTCTAAACGTCAATGCCACACAAGAGGGGGGGTGATTTGTGTGGTACCTAATTTTCGCGTTAGAAGAACCTGGTTCTTCTAAGTGTTCTAACTACAGCAGTTTGCGGAATAATAAATACTGAAAGTAAAGTGTACAGAGATTTTTACGTGGAAAACACTTGGCTCAAAAGGTGAAAAAATCACGACCTACTACTCAGTAGGATTTTCCCAAACTCCACTAAAATCACTGAGCCAAAAACTGCATTTACAAAACTCTTTGTAAACCTAAGGATTAACTCTAATCCCAGTGTAGCACACAGCCTCAACTGTTGCGACACTTTCAAGTTAACTCTAACTTGAATACTCAGAGTACCTAATACAATTGCTTCTAAGAAAGCTGAAAGGTACAATATGAAAACCCACTACAATTGAACTAGACTTAGAATAAACACAATGATGAAACTGGTTCTTCTATCTTAGTTCATGTAGCTTCAGACGTACACACTTGTATCTCGCATATGTTGCTTGCAAATCAAACTTGATCTTTTTGCTCTCAAATATGCTTAACTTCTGCTTATGTGCATTCACCTGTAAAAGAGAACAATCATTATATTTATAGAGTTAGTAATCAGAGTTTGATAAGAACTCGAATTGTGGATCCTTTGACAATTCTAGTCCAAGAACAACTCTAACTCCTAATCCATATTCTTGATCCGGATGTAATTCTCTTTTCATAAGGAGACTTCAACTTCTTATCCTATATGCAATCTTTCGATCAGTTCAGAAGATATTCATCAAGATATTGCTGCTTGATCTCAAGGACTTATCTTCTTCACGTGCATCTCATGTGTATGGGCCATAACAACTGTGTCTCCTTAGATGAACCTGGTCCTTCACTGAGTTCGTTTGTCATTCTTCAAAACTTCAACTGATCTTGGGCCAACAAGAACTGATTGAAAACTGTAACCAAATGTGGGTTTGGTTATGTCATATTTGCAGACGAAGGAGGAAGGGGTGGTGATGTCCGGTGATGGGGGTAGAAGATTGAGAAATGGAATAGTGGAAGAGAAAGGACTGTTTGGGAATTTATTTTTTGGAAAAAAGGGGATGGGTTTGGAATTTTTATAAAAAAATACTATATTTTGTAATAAATAATGATGCGGCATTAATTTAGCTGAGGTGGATATGATGTGTCTTTCATGTCAAGCGAGTGAGCGACGGAGGTGTTTAAAATTTACATTTTGATCGAGTTCAAGTATCCGATTGAAACTTTGTAGAGTAGAGGGACCGGGATGACAAAACCAAACTAGTACAAGTGTCTCTCAGGCTATTCTGCCTTAGAAGTAAGAAAAATAAGCCATGTGAACAAGGTGTTCACTGAGAGTCCCAAAAATGATACTTCAGAGTTAATAGATCGTGTTTCACATAACGAATCATGGCTGATTCTTTTTCTGGGTAGTCACAGGTATGTGCATCAACATGATAAGAAGCTCACAATAGCTCATGAGGTTTTAGTTATTGAGAAGTCTGTCTCTGATGACATTTTATTTGTTGAGTCTGAAACTCCAAATTGGGATGAACAGTTTGCGTTGATAATTAAGCAGCCATCATTATGTGATTTTCGACTTCTAATTTTGAGTTTCATACTCCTAAATGGCTATGCTACTTTACCTTATGGTACTAAGAAGACAATTTTGACGGATGACAAACTTTCTGTTTTTGGTGATGTTATCATGGTAACATGTCTGCTTTCTATTGATACTAGTGAGTTGGTAGTCTCACCTTCCAGTGCGAGATCTATTCGACTTGTTTATCCATTTCCTTGTGGTGGCCGAGAACCTGTAGTATCCCTAATTAAACAAGTTGTTGGAACTTTCGCATGGGATGACCGCGATCCATGGACTGGTGGTGCACTGGTTTCCACAATGCATATGGAGAATTTTCGGACTCCGAAAAGTAAGGCATTACTACTGCTGGTATCCATTAGAAAGTTTTGCTCACTTGCATCTTCTTACTCTATGATCAAGGTGTAGGATCCCGAACGATAATGGTGTGTGAATTTCTATATATGCGAAATAATCGTAAATATAATGTTTGGTTTGGAGATTAGTGATATATCGATGCGCGCAACTAAATGTGACAATATTGATTCACAAGTAGCAGAACTTTCTTGTATTGAATTACACTCACCAACAATGCCTTGGCATGGGTACCAGCTGAACCTTTGAGTTCATCTTTCATCTTCCACCATTGCAGATCTTGTGGCCACCTCAACCCAAAACCAAACATTTGGTTCCCCGGATATCTTCTGTAATACTCTTAGATATTCTATTCATTTTCTATTTGCACTAGACTTGAATAGTTGTTCTCCAACCACGAACAAGATAGGGCAGCATCATCCTAGTGCTCATGATGAACAACGAGCTAGCCAAATATCCTTATTCATTCAGCACATTAGCACATGTATTGCTTCCAGATATGTTGTCGAGGTGGTTGATAAGCTTTGTGTGAAGAAGGTCAATGAGGATTCAAGCCTTGTACAACTTTCTCATGGCTTTTATGTGGAAACTACACAATTCTTGAGAGTAAGAGCAATTACAAGTTCATGTCATCCTATTGTCTCTTATACTACCCTCATTCATGGGATTTGCAGGAATGATAATCTGGATGAGCCACTCATTTTGAAGGAAGCAATGATATTAAATGGCAAAAGGTCAATAACTGTCATGTATAGGATGCTTATTCCTCTGAAATTTATGAAATATGATGAAGTTGAGTGTGTGTTGACAAACATATCTCACAAAAGGGCTTGTTCCAAAAGTAGTACTGTACAATACCATCCTTCCTATCCATTGCTCAACAGAATATATCCTGAAGGATCTGGTTACCAAGGAAAGGATACTAAGGTGTTTGAGGCAAATTGATGGGTTGCTGATTACATTACACATGGTGCTTTTGTGGGGATTTGCTTCTGGAAAGTTTGCCTTGGTTCACTCATTTCGCTCTCCGCTATCTGCTTCGCGAAGAGGGCAACCAATATTTTGTCTATGCAGGGCAGGTTATGATGGCACTCAAGTTGATAACATTTCTAATGTATGAGAGCCACAAAGGACAATGTTTAGATTGGTTCACTGAAGGTGCATTTGATCCTATATTTTCCTCTAGGCACAAAGAACACCTTAGTATTCATAGAATTGGTTGGGAGCTCGTGAGTATCACTATTCTTGACTTGAACCTTGGGGACAAGGTTCTCATTGAGCACGGGAGTATTGTTATGAATCAAACACAACCCAATAAGGATTTCAACACACACATAGCTATTGGGCTGAAAAGAGCTATTGGGTCGAGAACAAATAATATGGTCAGACTAATTTGGGATCCGGGTTGAGTAGTGAGCCCAAGAACTATTCTATTAAAAGAGGAGAAGTCCGTGATTCTAGGGATTATGCCTATTGTTGAAGAAAAATGTCTGTCCTCTCAACCTCTTTCTCAAGTCTAAGCTTCTCATCTCCCTTCTTCTAATTGTGTGTCTTCTCCTATATCCACAACTATCTCAATTTCTGTATTTCCTTGGTTAGACTGCAATTTAAGTGTTAGTCCGGCTACTAGTAATTGTAATAGAGGTTAGTTCTTATCAATTATACTTGAGATTGTAGCATTTGTTACACCCCATGGTTCAAATCCAGCCAGAGCCTCTCTGCCTAAGTTCAGGGGCGGAAGTAGAATGCTGAAAGCGGGTTCGGCCGAACCCAGTAACTTTAATTCGAACTCTGTATTTGTCTTATAAAATTCATTAAATATGTATAAATAATTAATTTAGAATCCAGTAACTTTTAACGATTAGAATCTTGAACCCATAAGCTTGAAATCCTAGCTCTGCCTCTGCCTAAGTTAGCTCTGCTGCTTTACGAAAAGTTGACGCTTCGGCATGGTTCTCACTAAATGATACCTGAATATTTTTGTCATTTTCTTCTGTTACCGTTATTGTTATTTTTCCTATGGAATTGCGTTAGCATGTGCTGCTAAAATTGTTGTATTCTGCGTGTTAATAATGTTTCTTTGAAAAAATATGATTACTTTCAAAGATTTTGCACTTTTTCCCCTTTTCCAATTGTTTATCATATCATTTAAATGTCTGCACTGCATACGTGAAAGATTTACAGACTAACTTTTCACCTAAAAGAATTACTTCTCAATTCAGACATTATCTCCAAATTGTAAGAAAATCTGATGTAAAATGCATAATTCGGGTTCATTCACTTCATTCGACTGAGTATAACAGAATCAAAAGACAATAAATTACTATATTCATGTATAAGACGGTACTGATAGATGTACATTCAGAAAACTTTTGCTATACGTATGGCTAATGATAAGTTTGATTGGACTTCTCCTCATTTCTACTTGAGCTATGATAATTTGGCTCCCATACTGAAAATGTTCTTCTAGTTTTTTGCCATTTTACTTGAAGACATGTTATGCTGAAAGAGTTGTTTTAATACTGTGCCAATTTTCCTTAGCACAGTACACACACACACACACAAAAAGTCTAAGTTGCTTTAGGATTAATACGTTGCGTGATTTGCCAAGCGACTGTGCAAGACTTGCCTTCTCCTCAAGTCTTTAAGAGTTGAAAGAAGTGCAATTGTATATATATCTATCAAAACTCTTTTCCTCCACTATGGGACAATGTCCCTTTGTAAAAGAGTGAAATTCAAAATTTCATTTTATTCTCCATTTCCCATTCACTTCATTTAGCTAATTTAAGCTTAAACCCTTACAGTCATCTCATCATACCTGAGGGTGTGGTGCAGTTTCTGTTTTCTTTCATGGAGATATGTCGATTGGAGTGCAAGATACAAGCAAAAGATATCTTTGTGAGCTGATGTGGTCATTGTTAAACTTTATTCTGATTTCCCAGTTTTTGGTTTGTTTTGTTTGTAGCTAGATGTCAGTTTGATAGATAACTTTAAAATCAAAATTTTTGATTACTCTGCAGTCATCTTTTGCACTATATATGTCTCGCCAAGGATGTGATACTTGGATTCTTGAAGTTCGAGGAGCCGGCTTGAGCGCAAAAATAGTGTTGATGGAAATATTATCCCTCAACATATAAAATCAATCAATTCCCGTTTGGAGTTGGCTTGTAATAGCAGACACTTGTGTTGCATCTTGTAAACCTGAAAATTTTACCCAAATAAAGGGGATAATCCTTTACTGTATATTAAGGGAGACCTACCCTTTTAAGCATTATTTTACCACCTCTATAACAAGAAATAATAGATTCAGTCACCACTCTGTATACCTTGACAATGTTATGTCGAGGAAGAGGCAAATCCGAAAATAAAGAAGATAAAGAACACCAAATTTTAACGTGGAAAACCCTTCAAATCGAAGGTAAAAACCACGGGATCACAAAGATCCAAAAAGCTCCACTATAACAATAAGAGGGTTACAAAAGTTCTCCAAATTGGCTACACAACAAGGGCCAAACACGGAGCAACAATAGCAACAAGAGCAACAACTAATCAATGAAGAAAGAGTATAATCCACAAAATGAAGCTGCTGTTCGAGGCTCAAAATCAGATGCTACGAGCTTCCAAATCCGATCTCACCGTTCAAATCCAAGACCAAGATGTTACGAACACTCAGTTAAAATTTCAGCCCGATCCAACGGTTAACGAATCGGAAAGCGTGATTTGAAGTTGGCTCGTCGGAATTAAAATCTGCAGCAAAACAAATACTTTTTTTCTCTCTTCTCTCTTGATGAAAGCTCTCTCAAAACCCACTCTTATGTGCTTAAGTCTTTCAAAGACTTGTATCAATGAGCATAGAATAATTCTCCAAGGTTGTCCTATTTATAGATCATGAGTGGTGCTTTCTCTTAAAGCCAAAATCCACTCAAAATAGGAATAAACCGAATCCAATTCCAAATAGGATTGGAAACCAAAAGAGAATAGGATTAGGCCATTGGGCCTTTGGCTGGACAACATGGGCATGTGCCCAACAAACCCCCCCTCCAGCCAAGGGGCCAAATGTGTCTTCAAGTAGAGGAACTATTGACAGGCTTCATGCCTGCCAATTTTCTACAAAATTCAAGTTTATCTGCAACCACCGCCTTTGTCAGCATATCCGAAGGATTTTCATCAGTGTGTATCTTCTCAACCTCAAATAATTTCTCTTCCATGGCCATTCTTATCCAATGATACTTTCTATTTATATGTTTGGTCTTAGAATGAAAAGTGGAGTGCTTGGTGAGACAGATAGCACTCTGATTATCACAAAATAAGATGTACCGTGGCTGCTCAAAGCCAAGATCATTAATAAACTCCTTCATCCATAATAGTTCTTTGGCACCTTCTGTGACAGCAATATATTCGGCTTCTGTGGTGGATAGAGCTATGCACTTCTGTAGCCTAGATTTCCAAGAAACAGCTCCCCCTGCAAAAGTGATCAAATAACCGGAAGTGGATCTTGAATTATCAAGATTGCCTCCTAAATCAGAGTCTGTGTAACAAACAAGTTCAGGTTTGCCATTGCCAAAGCACAGCTTCAAATCTGCAGTACCTTTTAAATACCTTAATATCCATTTTACTGCATCCCAATGTTCTTTTCCAGGATTGGAAATGAATCTGCTAACAGTGCCAATGGCATGTGCAATATCTGGTCTTGTGCAAACCATAGCATACATCAAGCTACCAACGGCAGAAGAGTAAGGAATACGAGACATCTCCTTTTTCTCTTCATCAGTAGATGGACTCTGACTAATACTCAATTTGAAGTGTTTAGCAAGAGGAGTTACTTACACTTTTTGCATATGTCATAATTGAACCTCTTGAGTACCTTCTCAATGTATTGCTTTTGGGACAGAAATAACTCATTTCTATCTCTGTGTCGGTGGATTTGAATGCCCAAGATTTTCTTTGCTGGCCCAAGTCCTTCATCGCAAACGATTTGCTCAACTGCTTCTTAAGGACTGCAATTCTGGATTTATTCTTTCCAAAATAAGCATGTCATCCACATAAAGCAATAAAATAATAAAATCATCATCAGAGAAACTTCTGGAAGAATACACAGTGGTCTGAAGAAGTTTTCTTGTACCCTTGTTCTTCAATGACAGATTCAAACTTCAAAATACCATTGCCTTGGAGCTTTGTTTCAATCCATACAGGCTCTTTTTTCAATTTGCAGACATAATTTTCTTTTCCCTTAGTTACAAAACCCTCAGGTTGCTCCATATAAATCTCCTCATCTAAATCACCATGAAGAAAAGCAGTCTTGACATCCATCTGCTCACCTCTAAATCTAGACTTGCGGCTAAGCCTAGAACCACACGAATAGAAGACATCTTCACAAGAGGGGAGAAAATTTCATCAAAGTCAACTCCCTTCTTCTGGCCAAAACCTTTAACAACTAACCTCGCCTTGTATCTAGGCACAGAGGTATGGTTATCTTGCTTTATTCTGAATATCCATTTGTTAGATAAAGCTCTCTTACCTTCGGCAATTCACTAACTTATATGTGCCATTCTCATGGAGTGACTTCATTCATCTCCATCGCTTCGATCCAATGATCTTTGTGATTATCTTGCATGGCTTCATCATAATTCTCAGGTTCTCCCATGTCAGTCAAAAGTACATACTCATCAGGAGGATAGCGCATGGATTTTTGCTTCTCCCTTGTAGATCTTGTAAGAGAGGTTTCAGGAGCATTCGTAGTAGTTACCTGTGCAGGAATTGGTTGCTGATCAACCACAACTTCATCAACTGGAACATCCATAAAATCTACACCATGATGATCATTTTGATCTTGATCACTATCTCCATCATTGTCTTTGGGTTCCTTCATGTGCAATAGGTGCCTTAGCAATTGAAACTGGATCAATATCAACTAAGCTCTCATTACTCTGAGAATCTATCTTCTCAGCTTTGTCAATATCTTCAATAGTTTGGTCTTCAAAGAATATTGCATGACGACTTCTAATAAGTTTATTATTAACTGGATCATAAAAACGATACCCAAACTCATCTTGACCATAACCGATAAAGATGCACTGCTTAGTTTTGACATCCAGTTTCGATCTCTCATCTTTAGGAATATGCACACAAGCTTTACACCCAAAAACTCTCAGGTGATCATAAGAAAACATCTTTGGCAAACCAAACTCTGTCTGGGACATCACCATCCAAAGCAACAGCAGGAGACAAATTGATAACATAGGCAACAGTGTTAAGTGCTTCTGCCCAAAATGTATTTGGAAGTTTAGCCCTCTGAAGTAAGCATCTAACTCTCTCAACTAGAGTTCTATTCATCCTCTCTGCTGCAAACCGTTCAATTGAGGCGTCTTGGGCGGCGTTTTCTGATGACGAATTCCTTGTTCCTTGCAATAGTTATCAAAGGGACCACAAATATTCACCACCATTGTCAGTGCGAATACATTTTAATTTCTTCCCCCGGCTGTCTCTCAGCTAAGGCCTGAAATTCCTTAAACACGCCAAGTGCTTGATCTTTAAGATTTCAAAGGATAACCCAGAGCTTACGAGAATGATCATCAATGAAGGTCACAAAGTAAAAGTGCACCACCTTTTGACTTTATTCTTTAAAAGGACCACACAAATCAGAGTGTACTAGCTCTAATAAATCGGGCTTTCTTGAGGGAGGATGCTATGAAGGAAACCCTTTTCTGTTTGCCAGCTAAACAATGTATGCACCTTTGCAACTTTGCTTGTTTTACTCCAGAAAGCAAACTTTTCTTAGCCAAACACGTAATCCTCTCTCACTCATATGAATCAATCTTCGATGCCACAATTCTGACAAACTATCACTTTCCACCAGATTTATTGAGTCATTAAGAATAGAGCCTTGTGTCACATATAATTGACCAGACTTGACTCCTCGAGCCACTACTAACGAGCCTTTGGTGAGATTCCATTGGCCGTTAAAGAGAGCATTATGGTAACCTTCATTGTCTAATCTTCCTGCGGAAATCAAATTGAAAGGAAAGTCTGGAGCATGCTTCACATCTTGAAGAACTAACGTTGAACCATTATTAGTTTTCAAACAAACTGTGCCAACACCAAACACCTTAACTTCACTGGCATTGCCCATCTTTAACACTCCAGAATCAACATGAGTATAAGATGAGAAAAAATCTTTTCTTGGTGTGACATGTGTGGTAGCTCCAGAATCTACTATCCAGCTCGTCTCATGGGATACCAAATTGATGACGTTTTCATCATAAGCAAAAAGAAGGTCATCTTGAACAATAGCAGCAACATTGTTCTCGTTATTTTCAACTTTCTTTCCTTCTCTAGTGTCTTGATTCAACTTGCGGCAAAACTTTTTGATGTGTCCTTTCTTGCCACAGTGATTGCATGTAACATTATAGTATTTGGACCTTGACTTACTTCTACTTTTACCTCTATTCCTTGAGTCTCTTGTTCTATCTCTCCCCCGGTCTTCTGTAACCAAGATATCTACTTGTGAGGATGAACCCTGCGATTTTCTCCTTACTTCCTCGTTCAACACACCACTCTTGGCATATTCCATGGTCACCTTACCTCCAGGAGCTGAATTTGTCAAAGAAACACGAAGAGTTTCCCAAGAGTCTGGCAGAGTATTAAGAAGCCAAAGTCCTTGTATCTCATCATCAAAATTAACCCCCATTCCAGATAGCTGATCAAGGACGCCCTGAAAATCATTTATGTGATCAAGGATAGGGCTGCCTTCCTTGTATTTAAAGGTCATCAATTGCTTTAGCAGAAACAATTTGTTGTTCCCGGTTTTTGAAGCATAAAGAGTCTCTAGCTTTTCCCACAATGATATCGCATGTATCTCGTTCGCAATATGGTTGCGAACATTATCTTAAACCCATTGCCGTATATATCCACATACTTGTTGGTGCTCGAAATCCCAATCTTCATCGGATATACTCTCGGGTTTATGAGCTGAAAAAACGGGTAGATGCATCTTCTTCACGAACAACAAGTCTTTTATCTTGGTTCTCCAAACATTATAATTTCTCCCATTTAAACATACCATCTTGCTCATATTCGCCTCCATTCCGTAATAACCCGGATAAATAACCAAGGCTCTGATACCACTGTTATATCGAGGAAGAGGCAAATCCGAAAATAAAGAAGATAAAGAATACCAAATTTTAACGTGGAAAACCCTTCAAATCGAAGGTAAAAACCACGGGATCAAAAAGATCCAAAAAGCTCCACTATAACAATAAGAGGGTTACAAAAGTTCTCCAAATTGGCTATACAACAAGGGCCAAACACGGAGCAACAATAACAACAAGAGCAACAACTAATCAATTGAAGAAAGAGTATAATCCACAAAATGAAGCTGCTGTTCGAGGCTCGAAATCAGATGCTAAAGGCCTCTAAATCTGATCTCCACCGTTCAAATCCATGACCAAGATGTTACGAACACTCAGTCAAAATTTCAGCCTGATCCAACGGTTAACGAATCAGAAAACGTGATTTGAAGTTGGCTGGTCGGAATAAAAATCTGCAGCAAAACAAATACTTTTTTTCTCTCTTCTCTCTTGATGAAAGCTCTCTCAAAACCCACTCTTATGTGCTTAAGTCTTTCAAAGACTTATATCAATGAGCATAGAATAATTCTCCAAGGCTGTCCTATTTATAGATCATGAGTGGTGCTTTCTCTTAAAGCCAAAACCCACTCAAAATAGGAATAAACCGAATCCAATTCCAAATAGGATTGGAAACCAAAAGAGAATAGGATTAGGCAATTGGGCCTTTGGCTGGACAACATGGGCATGTGCCCAACAGACAATACCACTTTCTTAGTTTCTTCCAATTATCTCTTTTCTCTCCAAGAGTCTCATTTATACCTTCTTGGATTAGGAAGTAACTCTTTCCAAGACAGTAACCTAAGGTGTGAAGTTTGATTTTCATGAACATTTTCCTTTATTTTTATAAATCGTTATTAGTTGATTTCTCATAGTTAGAGGTAAATTAATTATATTTTAGTTCTCTAAGTGCCTGCACGGACTAAAAGGAAACAAAAACCAACAACAGTTTGGGTGTAGATGTTGCTCCCAAACGCACACGCAAGTATACGTGGTCGACAAGTAATATAGGATTGTAAGTCCAGATATCGTACCCACAGGGACTTGTGATTAACTATCAACTAAATTAAACCAAACAATTAATCTATTCAACCAAATCCTAAAGTATGAATATTTAACTAAAGATAATCTAGAGTAGTAAACTAAGAGATTAAAGAAAATAAGTTGGCGAATTATAAAGACGAATTCAATGTGAGTGAATATTCTAGAGCTATGGGTTAGCTAACAATTCCGTTGAGTTTTTTTACCTAAATTATCTAATTAATTTATCTAGTTTATTGATTGACGGGGTTAATATTGCTCGTAGCCTTCTCCCGAAGTACAACTAGCCTATTCAAGCTAACCTAACGCCTATATTCCTATGGAATTAGGATTAACAAGAACGCATTTATAATTCCCGTATAATAACCAAGCAAGGCGATTAGGTATATTCCTATCCTAACCGCAAATCCGCTCCCCCTAAGAGTTAAGATCTTGCTCTACTCAATCTTATATGCAATCTAGAATTCCCTCTCCCGAGTTCAATCCTAGATTCGTAGATAGTATTCAATTGGTGATCAAGCAATCAAATAATTAAGCGCAAGATTGAATAAATAAACCAATATGATAAAATAATAAGAACAATTCAAGCTTCAAACTACAACGTTCATGTAGCACCCAACAACTCTAGAACAAATAAACTATGAAACTAAAAGAAGGGAAGAGAAGAAAAACTAGTTGGAAGCCTCCTCCAAGCGTGGTGTGTGTTCCCCCCACGTGAATTCTCCTCCAAAATATCTTAGATATCACCAAAGTGGCGTCCACTCCTTCAAAAATAGGTTTTGTCTTGCTTTTATACGTGTTGGGTAGGTCTAGGGCCGAAATAACCTTGTCCCGGGCGAAATATGACACATTTCACGTCACCGGCGCCCAGCACGGCGCCAGGCGCCCTCCATAGCACCCAAATATTTGTGCATACTATTTTTGGCGCCACAGGTGGCGCCAGGCGCTGTCTGTGGCGCCCAACTCGCCCTTTTTTCCCGGTTTTATTCGTTTTGGCTCAAATCTTGCGCGTTTCGCCCCGTTCCGTTTGGAATTTGGAAAAACGTAAAACATAAAAGTTGTAGCCCTTTGAGTTAGCTTTCCAACCATATATTGTGGACCCAAATGGAGTTCTGAGCAAAAAGTTATGTCCATTTTACTCGACAGTACGCAATATGCCTACTCGAGTCTTCGTTTGTTCTTAACTATCAAAGTTGACCCCTGACACGATCCCGGCTTAATTCCTTGGGCTTTTACTCAGACTTCAAAGCTCCAAATCACTTGAATTCATTCCATAACATCTATATAGCTCGGAATCACTCCTACAAGGCATAAAACACACAGTTAGTGCAAGACACTAGCGATTAATGCTCAAACTCAATCAAAGTGCAGTAAATTTGAGTGTAATAATCAACTAAAATACGTAATTATAGCCTATCATCAGCAGACAATTAAGACCAATTTACAGAAAACATGACAAGCTAGTAGAGGATTTCCCATATATCTTCTTACAGAAAGCAGCATATTACTTTATGTTTCACCATTTTCAGCCACTTCTGAAGCTTTTTTATTACAGAAAAGGCTCAAAAATGTCCCTCAACTATTCGAAGTAGGACAAGTTTTTTTTGTTTTGTTTTTGAGAAGGAAATAGGACAAGTTTACCCTCCGTTAAAAGTTGTCATCATTTGTGCCCTTGTCGTGACCTTTGGGTCACCCTCCTTCACTGACATACGCAATTTCTGAAATTTTTTTATTTTGAAAAAATAATTTTCTCTTTTTTAAATCCACCTGGCATGCCCCCCCCCCCTTTTTTTTTCCTAAAAAGGATCGAAAACTGCCCCTTAACTATACAAAATGGGAAAATTATACCCCCCAGGCGTCTTATTTTAGTTTTGTTTTTCCTTTTTTCTCCCCTTCATTTTCTTTCTCTTTCTTCTTCTTCTCCTTCAACCTCCATTAAAGAATCTCACCCAAACCTCCCAAAGAATTCCAAGCCAACAAAAGTTGCATTTTTATCTCCTCTCTTTCATTTTCCTTCTCCTTTTTCTTCTTCTCCTTTCAACCTCCATTGTGAGTGGAATCTGTGTATTTTTGTTTGCACGTATTATAGTTAAGATAGATTGGTTCTCTTAGATATAATCTCTTAAACTCTGATTGGTTCTCTTCGATAAGTTACTCCCTAATGAATTTAAGTTATGGGATAGGGTGATGTGGGATCACCCCCGGGTATGTGCATAATGAGTATACATGGCGATTTGATGACTTTTGAAACAACTCTGGGCACGTTCGAGGACGAACGTATGTTTAAGTGGGGGAGGATGTAACGACCCGACCGGTCATTTTGAGCATTTGCATTTCGCTCGTCAGTTCTCGGGCATGACTAGCCCCGATGTATTACGACTTATGTAAATCGTCGGTTTTGGTTTTCAGGTTAATCAGAATAGATATGGAAGGATGATTCTCAGCTTGAAGCTTTAAATTTGAAAGGTTTGATTCAGTCTTGAATTTTTAGTAGTCGATCTCGGATTTGGATTTTTTATGATTTGTTAGTTCCGTCGGGTGATTTTGGACTTAGGAGCGTGCTCGAAATATATTTTGGATGTCCGTGGTAGATTTAGGCTTGAATGGGCAAAATTGAAATTTTGGCGTTTTCCGGTTAGTAGTAGAAATTTTGATGTAGGGGTCGGAATGGAATTCCGAAAATTGGAGTAGGTCCATTGTGTTATTTGTGATGTGTGTGCAAAATTTCAGGTCATTCGTTTTGATCGTTTGCGGAATTTGGAAGTTTTGGAATCCTTAGGCTTGAATCCGAGGGTGATTTGGTGTTTCGGCGTTGTTTTGAGTGTTCCGAAGATTGGTATTAGTTTGAATGGTGATATGTGACTTGTTTGTATTTTTGGTTGAGGTCCCGGGGGCCTCGGGATGATTTCAGATAGTTTTCGGAAAGGTTGAACTTGAGAAATTGCAGCTGATGTTGCTCCTTCTGTCATATCCGCACCTGCGGATTGGGGACCGCAGGAGCGGAGGAGAGACGCAGGTGTGTGGAGGACCGCAGGTGCGGCTTGCTAACCGCATCTGCGATGCCCCAGGAGCGGTGAGGCGACCGCAGATGCGAGGCCTGGTGAGATAAGTGAAATCCGCAGAAGCGGATGTTGTTCCGTAGAAGCGGAAGCGCAGGTGCGCTTATGGGATCGCAGGTGCGAGAGTGCCGGGCAGAGAGTATAAAAAGGCCCCTTCGCGATTTTCAGTCATTTGTTCATCATTTTTGTGCGATTTTGGAGCTCCAAGCTGTGATTTCAAGAGGGAATCAAGTGTTGATAGAGAGGTAAGCTATTTGGGCTTTATATCTTGTGTTTATGGTGATTATTTCATTGTTTAATCATGAAAATTAGTGGGAAAAGAGAAAGAGTTGGGAAATTAGGTCTTGAAATTGGAGAGTTAAATTGGGCATTTGAGGGGCCATTTGAGGTCCGATTTTGATGATCTTGGTATGTATAGACTCGTGAGAGTGTGAGGATTCTAGTTTTGTGATTTTTATCGGAATCCGAGACGTGGGCCCGGGGGCCGAGTTTGGTCAATATCAGGATTTTGGGTTTAATTTGATTATTTTCGCTTGAGCTTTGTTCCTCTAGCGCGTATTAATGGTATGAATCTGGTTTTGGTTAGACTCGGAGCATTTGAAGGCCGATTCGAGAGGCAAGGGCATCGCGGGCTAGAGTTTGGGCCGGATTGAGGTAAGTAATGATTGTAAATGTTGTCCTGAGGGTATGAAACCCCGGATTTCACATCGTTCTGCTATTTTGAGGTGACGCACACGCTAGATGACGAGCGTGGGGTCGTGCACCGTTGGGGATTGTGGCTTGGTCCATACCGTACGACAATTAAGTCACGTATTTGATTGAAAACTGTTTGATATTATTGTGCTTTTGGGAAGTATTACTGTGTTTGGGGCTGAATGCCGTAATTGGGCCTTGTGCCGACTGTTTGGACCCTTAGGGGCTTTTTACGACTGTTTCCTCACTGTTTTTGATAATATTTACACTTAGTCATGCTATGCTTTCACTGATTTCATAACTCAGATTTTATTTACTCCTTTTGATTTTATAAATGATATTTTGAGCCGAGTACCTATTTTTATTGTTAGCCCGAGGGGCTTGATTGAGATTTGACTGAATGAGGCCGATGGCCTGTGTTGTGAGGATATCATGGGATCAGGCTGCGCGCCGCAGTATGTGGTACTGATTTGTGATACATGAGAGGCCGAGGGCCTGATTTATTATGCCACGAGGTGACTTGTTATTATGAGGCCGAGGGCCTGACTGATTTATGCCACGGGATGGCTTGTTATAGCGCTTGGGCTGTAGGAGCCCCTCCGGAGTCTGTACACCTCCAGTGAGCGCGGGTACCCAGTGTGTATGATGTGATATTTCCCGAGGGGCTGATGTTGTTTCATGTTGTTGCCCGAAGGGCTGATACGAGTGATTGTGAGGTTGCCCGAGGGCTGGTTCTGTTGGTATTATGCCCGAGGGGCGGTTTATGGTACTTGTTTTGTCCAAGGGGCTGTTTACATTTTTATCCTTTTTACTCACTGTTTTCATCACTCGTTTGAAACTATTGAAGGATGTTTTAAAAGGTTTTACTGAATTGAGTTGTTTTTTTACGAGTTTTATTGCTTTACTGAATTGTTTTGGACTTATGCTGATTTGCTGTAGCGTTATGACGTGGATTACGTGTTTTCTTACTGCTCAGCTACCTTTACTTTTATTACTTACGGAGTTAGCGTACTCACATTAGTCGCTGCACCTTGTGTGCAGATTCAGGAGTCTCGAGATGCGATAGTGAGTGCTGATCAGTCTTCCAGCAAGTCTCCGGAGTTGATTAGGTAGCTGCTCGGCGTTTGCAGCCCGGTGCTTCTCCTTCCTATCTTCTTCAGACTGTCTTAGTATTTTATTTTCAGACTATGTTGTCATTTCTTATTCCGAGACGAGTTGTAGTTGCTCATGACTGGTGACACCCCGATGTCGGGCTGTGTTATGTTTCCGCAGTGTCTACTTTGACTTATATTATGGAATTTTTAGCTAATTAATGACTTTAAATGACTTATTATGAATTTCTGGTTGATTTGGGGTTTGTGTCGGCTGGCCTATTTTCACGATAGGTGCCATCACGATTGGGTCTTTTTTAGGTCGTGACATAGCGTCCATGAACAAGTGCAATTATGCTGCCAATATATGACTGGAATTTATGGTTTATTCGTATAACATACTAGTAATTACAGAAGAATTACTAATTTTTTTATGATGTCTTTTTACCGGTGTTAGGATCTGTGGATGCTTTTTGAAGTACTTCCTCCAGTCCAAAATAAGTGATTTTTTGGTTGTTTTCACACATTAAGAAATTCACCTTTAACATTATGTAGTAATGAAATTGACCATATTAACCTTTACTATCTCTTCACATAAACACTCCTAACACATACTCCAACATTATTTACTCCAAGGGCAATGTAGGCAAAAAAATTAATTCATTCTTGAAATTTGAAAATATCACTTATTTTGGACCACAAAAAATCCAAAAACTCACATATTTTGGACCGGATGGAGTAGAAATTAATACAGTAGCATCTTTGGATATTTTTATGATGTCTTTTTATTGGTGAATTAACATCTCTGGGTTCTTTCTGAATTAGAGATTTATACAATAATGGTGCTATAGCATTTCCCAACCAATAGAGTAATCAATTATTGGCATCTAGAGTATATGTTGGTACCTGAAATTGGATAAATTTTGATTACTCTGCTACCGATATAGCAATGCGTATGGTAATAAAGAGTTATTTCATGTATAATTACACGTGATATATAATATGTATAAATTACACACTATATAATCGGCCTATTTTGATGGTATAAAACCATAACACGGTATAGCCAGTTTTAGAAATGGTCATTCAAAAATAGCCAGCGTTTACCAAGTCAATGAAAAATAGCCACTATTTTGCTGCAACAGAGACCGTTCCAGCATAATATACTGGAGTTCGGTGCACCTGTGTATGAACTCCAGCATAGTATGCTGCACCGGTATACTTTGCTGGCTCCAGTATAATATACTGGAGACTGGAGCACCGGTGCTCCAAACTCCAGTATATTATGCTGGACCAGTATACTTACTGGAACTCCAGTATATTATGCTGGAGTTCTAGTGTACTTATGCTGGAACTCCATCATATTATGCTGGAGTTCGAGCATACTTATCCTGGAACTCCAGTATAATATGCTGGAGTTCAAGTATACTTATGCTGGAACTCCAGCATAATATACTGGCGTATTTTTTCGGATTTTGAACAGTGTTTTTGCTCAGATTTATCTTTACATGAAAAGTGATTAAATTTCGATTACTTTCGAAACTGGGCTATTTTTGAACGACCAGTTGTAAATCTGGCTATTTTTGAATTTCACCCCAATTTAAACTATTATGAAATCCATTTGGGTTATTTAATTCTTGAGTGAAAAGTGTAACTTAATGACATGTTAACTTTTACTAGTTAATAGTTATCAACAAGTGCTTCACATGAACATCCTCTTATGTGCTAGTATGAACAACTTTAACTTAGTATTTATTTCACTTTCGAGAACTCCATCTTTAGGATATTATTGTCAGTTAAGATTAACCCTCATTGATATAGTTGAACCAGTGGCGAAGCCAGGAAATTCAATAAAGGTATTCAAATTTTAAACACCCTTTATCAGTGTGCTATGCAAGGGTGTTCAAAGTCCATTTTTAATTAATAACAAATACTAATATTTTACCTTATACGTAGTATAATTTTTGAGCGAAGGGTCAGTTGACCAGTACCCTAGGGCCAACATAACTTCACCCCTGAGTTGAACCAAGATTTATATATTTTGGTCAAACACGAGGCTAATGCCACTCCAAGTATATGTACATTTTCCCCCTGTATTGTTGCAGTGCTTTATAGATTACATATTTCCTTATCGACATTCCTTATGGTTCATGGAATTTTTCCCATTTGCCACTACATATGAACATCGATCATTATGATTCTAAAATTGTTAAGATGCGTAAAAATCTCTTCGTATATTTCACGGAGAGGTCTTATACCTAGTGTCAAAATATATTGGTTCCTTAATATTTCATCGGTCAATAATGTATTATCATACATCTTATACTATACTTTATTGTGGACTCCAGTGTATATTCACTTGACAGCAATGGCGAAGCGAGGAATTTTCTCTAGGGTGTTACAAACTTGAAAGAAATAAAAAAAATCTCAGTCAAAGGGTGTTCAATATATGTTATATACCTCTAAAACCTAATAATTTACCTATATACACATTGTAATTTTCTGACGAAGGGTGGTCAATTGATCGCACTTACCATAGTGTAGCTTCGCCCGTGCTTGACAGAGAGCATATCTACTATTATGCAATTTTAATGAACTTTTACATTAAAAATTTTTCTCTGCGTCGAAAGTTATGAGTTCAATTAAACCCGTTGAGTATACACTACATCCGCCCCAGACACCACGTATCGCCTCCCATCATCAACGACTGTATACAAGTATTTTGAAGGTGTAACCTACATTTTACAAAATTGTTAAATAGTATAATATTAACTTTATTGCATGATATAGTAGCACTATATGGAATAACATGCCTAATCGATATCTAGAATTACACTAAAATATATTACCACTGGACTAAAATTATCCACTTAAGTTTGATTGAATATTTAATCTATGTATGTACGCGTACGTGATTTGTTCTCTTTTTCAAGTATATTACAAGTCACTTGAAATACTCCTGATATCAATATTATAATTTATACAGTATCATTCCATATTTCCAACGTATAATTCTTCCATAAAAACTATATACTGAATACATATGTCATTAACAGGAAAACACATCTGAATACATGCTATATACCCCTATTATACAAGTGATAATTCGACATAGCATACTTGCTGATAGGGTGTTCGTCGGTCGGTACGGTACGGTATCTAGACATTTCGGTTCGGTATTTTCGGTATTCAGTTTCGTAAAATGCTATAATAACACCGTACTTATATAAATTCGGTACAGATCGGTTTTCCTCCTTTTGGTTTCGATTTATTCGGTACAGTAACTTCTGTTTTAATAAAAACTAGTGCATAGAGTCATAGACGGTAATATACTTAATTATAGTACTCAAAACTCAAAAGTAAAAAACTAAAAACTTTGTTGACAAAAGTTTTGTGCAAAACCAACATATACCAATCTAGAGAGAAAAAACTTAGATAAATGTCTTGTTACTTGATTAGAGTTAATTGATGAACTTAGAGAATAAAGGGAAGTAAAATTTTAGATTTCTTATATTTATGTTATAATTAATAAAACGTGTATTGTGTAATATAATATATATTTCGGTATGGTATCGCTATTTTGAATACCATACCTAATACCAATTTTTTTTAAAACTTAAACCAAATACCACACCGAACACTAAAATATCGAATACCGAAATTTTCGGTTTCAGTACGGTAATTCGGTTTTTACCAAATTATGCACAGCCTAGTTGCTGGTATACTACATAAATACTTTGTATGAAGTAAGAATTATACATAAAATAATTTATATTATAGTTACAGCTTAATAACACATTATAAAATCAAACTTAACACTTTCTGACAAATCAACATGCTATTGTTATATTATACCGTTATCAAACCAAATGGGGAAAACCCCACAGGACAACTGAACCACAAATTATACATGAGACAGATACCATTAGTAAATCGTATTTATACCATTATTATTAAGCCACATGAAAACTAACACATTAAAACTAATATATAAGAATTATATTAATTATGAAATCAGATATAAGCCATCCATAATATGCTTGTGTTGTACATAATTATATGGAGAAAAATTACATTAATGATACCTGGCTTTATTTGAATATTCAACCTTAAACTGGAACTTCTCCTTCACTGTTATACATAGAGGATAATTGGTGAATGTGTAATTTTTTTTCATTTTAACTCCTGTCTTTGTATATTTTCATGGGTACTAGAGATTCTTTTTAACGTGATTATAGGTCAGTTATTTTATGTTTTTGTCAAGGAATGACATTAATTAAATAATTAGTTGTCCCTGTGTTAATTTTTCTTAAATTTTGCCTACTTATCTTTTTTCCTCTTACTAATTCTAGTCGAAGAATAAGACCAAGAAGTTTTAATTTGAAAGTTAAAATTGAAGTAAAATACATAAATTTCATCATTTAACTACTAATTACTACATAAATAAAAACAATTAAATCTTTTTTGTATATTGAGAGTAAAATTATACAAATGAAGTGTGGTCCATGCCTCGTTAAAATGTAAAATAAATTGGTGGGACTATGACGTTTAACTATTTGTCTACCAATTTAATTTTTATTTCTTTATCAATTGAAATGGGACTACTAATCTATATTTTGCCTTTTATATTTTATTTCGGCATGTAATGGTTACTTTTTTTCTCTTTGTTTTACTCAATGTTGTAAAAAGAGCTTTCTACGCCAAATGCCTATGCAATCCTAATTTATTACTCTTTTTCACCAATTTTTATTTTAATTACAAAACATACCCACCCCACTAAAATTTATTACCCGTCTACCCAATCTTCAATCTTAAGTCAGAGAAGTCTAAAGTCAAAATGGCAAACTTTCCTTGCTATTCTTTGGTTAATCAACCAAAACGAAAGTAATTTTCTTTATATTCTACTTTTTATTAAAATTGTTGGTTCTCAAAAGAGCTAATTTTTTTTATTTCTCTCCGATCCCTCTTTCTTTCTGTTTCAGTTTTAAATTCAATAATGAATAGCTGCTAATTTGTTTAGTGTTTGAATTAGCTAAGCACATAACTCAATTATTTCAAAATTTCATAGCTGAAAAAAAAAGAAGTTAAACTCCATGTGTATGAGTTTAAAATTTTAGACCTAAATTTTCATGTGAGTTTTGAAGTATTTTATTGTTGGAATTCATTGGGTGTTGTACTATGATGTGTAAATTGTGGTGTTAATGATAATTTTTTGAGATTTTATTGTGATAAAAATCAAATCCACTATTGAAAGAAGACCTTGAAGTTTGAAACTCCTAGGTATATTAATCACCAAGTTGATATTCATAAATGGGATTCTATGACTATAGGAAGAAAAAACTCAAAAATTTCTCACTTGTTTTTTGCAGATGACCTGACATTAATGTCTAAAGCAAAACAAATCATGCCAAGCCATCAAAACCGCTCTAGATTATTTTTGTAATATGTCGGGACAAAGCATAAATGCTATAAAATTAAAAATCCATTTTCAAAAAATTGCTTGCCTCACACGATTAATGATATTACGAATAGTCTAGGTGTAAAGAAGAGTGAGACTTTTGGTACCTACCTAGTATTTCCAATATTAAATAAAAATCCAAGACCGACGGATTATCAATTTATAATTGACAAAATGAGGGCAAAATTAGCTTCCTGGAAAATGAGATTTATTAATATAGCGGGAAGAACAACATTAGCTCACTCCTGCCTAAATTCAATACCAAACCACTACATGCAGTGTACCCTTCTACCCAAAAAAGACCCTAAAAAACATTGATAAAGTTAAAAGGGATTTTATATGGGGCACTACCACAGGAAAGAAAAAAATTCACCTAATAAAATGATCAAACGCTTGCCAACAAAATTCCAATGGAGGCCTAGTGTCACACCCCGCATTTTGGGGGTCATGTCATCCATGAGTACTGCGTGCTATAAGGCGGCAGGACGAGTGTCAGTCGCGTAGGTGATGTGTCCTGACGATGCGTTGTGAAGGAGCATCAGGCAGAGGGGCTATGCATGAGGCAACAACCATCAAGATATGTTGTGTTGCATGTCCTAAGAGTGCCAAGAGAGTTTAGCGAGGACTTGGGATGAGACCAAGGGTCTAGCCTGCGGGCGACGACCACGTACGTGCTTGAATGTCACAACCGTACATTTCCAAGCTACAAGTTGAATATAGGGATTTCGGTAGTAGGCCATGTTCCTATTATGCTCTTATATATGCTTACCAAGTTTGGCGTCATTTGGAGTTCGTTTGCCTATGGGCTTGACTTTGCCAAGGGCAGTGGCATTGTCGTAATTTGCTGAAGTGTCCGAAGGCTATAACTATTTCCACGAGTATGGGAATGGGGTGAAACTTCATGGAAGTGTGAAGGAAGTCAAGAGAAAGCCTTACGAACAGACGATACCTTATTCGGAGTTCGGATGAGTGAGAAAGAGTCATTATGATTCTATGGTCAAAACATGTCTACTAGGGGATCATGGGCTTTTTTATTTTAAGCATATATAAGGGGGCTGAGGTGTTGAAGCTCAGCCAGCCTCCCCCGTGCGTGCTGCCACCAAGCCGCACCAAGTGAGCTACCTTGAGGGGGAACCTCAAGGGCCTGCCTAGGCATCTCAAAGGAGTGTCATAGGTATCCATACGAGCTTGGGAACTCTATGGACGGCGCGACGCCTCAGGGCTAGCGTTGGGCACAAAACGGGCATCGGAGGCTTGACGTGTGGGATGATTATGCCCTGTGGGCTACCGAAATGGTGGATAAAGACCTCCGTGCCGATTGGATACTTGAAGAACCTATCTTAGGGGCCTCATGTATCAACTTGTGAGCTTGGCTTGGGTTCAGCTAGGCAAGTAAGGGTCCTTTGGCCTAGACGTGCAGTTGTGGGGTGACACTGCACTATGCGGAATGGAAGTATGTCGCGAGGGCTATATTTGGCTATTCCATAAGACAACCGTGGGCATGATATGAAAGACGCACATGACAAAGGCCAAGGACTAAAGGTTGCCCTACTCGGGCGAAACACAAGCTGGGTGCGGATGCACGAGGCGAGTGTCAAGCTTGAGGATTGGACTGTGCACGCAAGAGCGATGCTCAGTGCTAGGCGAGGGACGGACATGTCCTTAGCCAACCCCGGGTGTGCGCATGGACAAGATCCAGCAGATGAGAAGTGCCATAGCTAGTCAAGGCTTTGAGCCTAAATATCAGACGGGCGGCACAGTTGGAGTCAGCCTCCTAGGCAAGCTCCACCACAGGCACAGGATCGTGCTAGAAAACCTGGGAAAGATGAAAGGCTGGCCTGTAGTGTGGGGTGACTACAGGCGCCGCACGGGCTATTTGGTGCCGGTAGTGTCCGGAAAAATGTCGGCCCGTGACACGTGGTATCAGAGCTGGTTTAAGCCATCTTCTCTCTGATATGTGGTATCAGAGCATATTTTTGTGCCATTTTTGCCCTAATATGTTGTTTCAGAGCAGAAGTTGAGATGGCTAGTGCATTGGATGTTAGTGCGGAGATCATATCGAAGCAGAGATTGATGTTCATATGCCACCAGAGATCGAGGAACCGATACTACTGGTCAAAAAGGGAAGTCTTCCGTGCAGCAGATGCTGTTTTCAGAGGGATACTATTGAGGCACGTTTGACTTGGAAAGAGAGACATTGTACGATCCTGTTGGGATAGTTCCACAAGAAGGGACAGACGATTAGCAGAAGCTCAATTGTTCTTGATTGTGATGATCCGACAGTGTGTCAGAAACTCTGTTAGTAGTTGGTTAGCAGCTTTGCTAAGCAAGGCGTGGACGCAAAGAATGTCGTATGTAGACTGAGAGCGTTCCTTATGCGGGTTGAATACCGTTTGCACTAAGAGAGTTCAGTTGCATTGGAAGCTCGTTAGGTTGAGATGTTTTGTTCATGTTAAGCAGCAGGTTGGAGCTGTTGGCCGTTTTGACGAAGGAAATGGAAAACCCCAGTTTCTTTCAAAAGTCTGGGCTTCAGTTGAAGGTGATGATATGCCGATGTGTCGGGTGGTCAGGAAAAGGCCATGTGATCACGCCCAACTATGCCTTATAAAAAGGACAAGCGGACGTTGCAAATATAGTCTGAGTATTTAGCCTAGAGTCGAATCCACAGGGAATTAACCTATCAATTACTCTTGTTAGACTCACTAAATTCTTCGTAATCAACTTCCCAAATATTTTGAATAACAATTGGTGATATTTTTACTTACTACGACATTAAGTAAACTAAAACCTAACTATGATTGAGTTGTAAACAGTTAGGAGAAGGATCTAAGGTTGTGATTTTCCCTACTGATGGAATCTCTTCCTGTTATGTTTCATATAGATTTTCATAATCATCTCTATCGATCATGAGCATTCTTACTACCGTAAATCTCTCCCGAGTAATTACGACAATTTACTAGACGTGTAACTATCCAACCGGTCGTTTTGAGTACTAGCGCTCCGTTCAGCAGTCGGAGGCCATGAACAGCTTCATTTGAGGTATTACGACTTGTACGCGTGGTCGGAATTTAATTTCGGGAAGTTCGGAGTTGATTTGGGAAGAGAATTCTCATTTCAAGCTTAAAGATGAAGGAATGAACTAGGATTGGAATTTTGAGTAAACGACCTCGGAATCGGGATCTGAAGGTTCCAGCACGTTCGTATGATGATTTTGGACTTGGGCGTGTGCCCGGATTGGGTTTTGGATAACCCGGGGGCATTTTGGCGCCTATTGTGGAAGTTAGTATTTTAGAAGGAATCTCATAAATTTGGTTTGAAGTGCATTTCGGTGTTATCAATGTCCGTTTGGAATTCCGAGACTAGGGGTAGCTCCGTATGGTGATTCTGGAGTTGGGAGCGTGATCGGAAGTGAATTCGGAGGTCCGTAGGTCATTTTGAAGCCATTTGGCCAAAGATAGAAATTTGAAGGTTTTTGGGAAGTTTGACCGGAGGTTGACTTTTTGATATCGGGGTCGGAATCCAATTCCGAAAGTTGGAGTAGGTCCGTAATGCCAAATATGATTTGTGTGCAAAATTTGAGGTCAATCGGACGTGATTTGATAGGTTTAAACATCGGAAATAGAAGTTTGAAATTTTAAAGTTCATAAAGCTTGAATTGGGGTGTAATTCATGATTTTAGCGTTGGTTGATATGATTTGAAGCCTCGAGCAAGTCCGTAATGTGTTTTGGGACTGGTTGGTGTGATTGGTTGGGGTCCCAGGGGCCTCGGGTGAATTCCGGGTGGTTAACGGATCGAAATTGGAATTTGGAAGAGACTGAAGGCATCTGGTTGCTGGTATTTTCGCTTTTGCGGTTGGTTGACCGCAGAAGCGGCACCGCAGAAGCGAACGGGGAGCCGCAGATGCGGTTTTTGGTCCAAAGCTTGAGGACCGCAGATGCGGTCGAAATTCCGCAGAAGCGGAACCGCATCTGCGGAAGGGGCATCGCGGAAGCGAGAAAGGGCGGCATGGAAAGGAGCCGCAGAAGCGGCCTTTGGACCGCATAAGCGGAACCGCTGAAGCGGCATGGCTTCCGCAGAAGCGGAAATGACTGGAAGCAGAACCTTGTTTTAAATCGTGGGATTGAGTTCATTTCTCCCATTTCTTCATGGCTTGGGCGATTTTTGGGGAGCTTCAAGAGAGGATTTTGTCGTCAATGTTGAGGTAAGTTATCCCCACCACTTTTGAGTTAAATATATCAATTATACATGGATTTAGGCATGAAAATTTGTATAAAAATTGGGATTTTGGTGGAAAACCTAGAAAATTATAATCTTGGATTTTAGCCATGATTTTGAGCATGGAATTAGGAGAAAATTATATATTTGAGTTCCTAAGGTTATGAGTAATCTTTATCTTCGAGAAATTATGGATTCCGGGCACGTGGGCCCGAGGGCATTTTGGTCATTTCACTAAGAGGAGCTGGGAATTTATATAATCTGAATTTTTAACAAGTATTTGAGCATGTTATCATTAATTTGTCGTTAATTGACTAGTTTTGGTGCATTGTGTGTTGGTTCAAGCCTTCGGAAGAATGTAGAATGCCGGTTATGAGTCTTCGGAGCGAGGTGAGTCTCCTTTCTAATCTTGTGAGGGGGAAACTACCCCATAGGTGAGTTAAATTGATTATGTGTCCCTAATTGTGGGGGCTACGTACGCACGAGGTGACGAGAGTCCGTGCGTAGCCACTATTATGCTATTGTCCGGGTAGTCTAGGACCCAAAGCATGTTATACCTGGGATATTTGGAACTTTATTGACATTTGAATTGTTAAAAATCAAGTTGAACTAGTAAATGAATTTCAAAAGGATTAAACATCGTTTTCTTGAATTGTTAAAAGAGGATTTGGTTTTTATTTGATAAAATAGCCCGGTAAACTCTTAATTTCTTACTTGAGCATGTATTTTATGTGTGCCTGCGTCGCATGGATGATTTGCGAGCAGGATATATGTTTATTTATGGAACGGGCCGAACGCCTCGGTGAAAATAGATGCATCTATGGTTCGTGCCGCTCGACCCTCGGCAATGCACATTTTACATTCCTGTTGGGTCGGGCCGTCGCCTCGGTGTGATTTGCGCATGTTATTTGTCGCTTGAGGATTTTTAATCGCGAAACTTGCCCTTCGTGGCTTGATATAAATTGATTAGATAATAAAGAATAAACCTTGGAAGCCCTTGAGTAATTGTTGAAGGTGTTTAACTGTTTTCCTGGCTTCGTGAATTAGAACTACTATATGAATCCATGATTATCCTCGCATTATTTAACATATTGATATTGACCTCTAGTGAGTGTCGAAGTTGGCCATCTCGTCTCTACCCCTTCGGGATTAGGCGGGATACTCACTGAGTACACGTTGATTACGTACTCATACTACACTTCTGTGCATTTTTGTTGCACAGGTATATATACCTCTAGCAGCCTACTGGGAGTAGCAGCACGGATGTTTCTGGGACTAGGTGAGCTGCATCATTCGAGGCGACCGCAGCTAGTGTAGTTCCTTTCAGCATTTTATTATTTATTCCCTGTCCACTGTATTTCGGACAGATGTTGTATTTTACTTTCCTTATCGATAGTTGCTCATGTACTTGTGACACCGGGATTCTGGGATGGGTTTCAACGGATTTGTACTAATTGTTATTATTTAAATTTGAATTCAAGTAGTGAACTTTTATTTATGAAAATGGAAGGAAAAACCTTAGATTTTCAAAAGTATTAAAAGAGGAATTAATTGATAATCTAGTTGGCTGGCCTGACAGAGGTGTCCGGCGCCACCACGACCCTTTGTGGATTTTGGGTCGTGACAACATGGTATCAGAGCACTAGGTTTCCGTCGGTCTCACGAGTCATGAGCAAGTCTAGTAGTCTCGCGGATCAGAACGGAGACGTCTGTACTTATCCTCGGGAGGCTGCAGGACTGTTAGGAGTACTTCCTTTCTTGAATTCCGTATCGTGCAGTTCGATTCCTTTGAGGCTTATGCCTTTGATTCCTTTCCACTCAATCTTACGCGACGCGAGCGCTTGTTATAAATCAAAAATTGAAGGATTGTAATGGCACTATGAGTGTGGTGCGGGATGATTTACCCGGTATAGTTGATTGGACTATTATAGTCACATTACGGTGGGATATTCCATTGTTTTAGCTCCGTAACCGAACTTCTGAGAGCCTTGAGGCTAGGCACAGGTTGCCATGATGCTTATGAGTGATTATTCCACAGTGTTGTTGTGATGGTAAGGTGTTTGCCCACGTGTCGGGGCAGTGAATGAATTGAAGGGAGGTTTACTCAGTATGTAATCAAAGGGATTCAGTATGTTATTCCCGGCAGGGGAAAGTCTATCGAACTAAGGATGGTCAGATGTGGACTAGTGGAAGTAATGGAGCGTGGTAATTGCAAGCGTGAAGGAGTTCTCTTCTTTATTGTGGTGATGTTGTCCTAATTGGACGTATTAAGCTTATCGGTGTTATGATCTTCTATGATTAGCCCTTGGGGCAAGATATTGTGAAATGGTATTGGAGATACAACTACCAGATATCGCGGGATACGGTGGCTCCGGACTGAATCAGTATTGCAAATGCTGATGGTTTGATAAAGACGACCTTTAGAAAGGTTTGGGATTAGCAGCAAATTGTGGATTCAAGTTCTATGAAGATAAATTTTATTAAGACAACGACTGAGCAGCAAAGGATGAGAAAGACATGTGAGAAGTGTCAGGCGGAGATTTAAACTTCTAAAGGGCCAGGTATAAGAAGCGTAGGTCGAGCAGCTGGTTAAAGGAGCGAGTTTGCCCAAAGTGGGAGAGTGGCGGAGCCATATAGGGCTTAGTAGTAGTAGGATGGCTACACGCCTAAGGAGAGTTTGGAATGGTCTGGGATTTTAGCGACGGGTAATTGAAGTCTGCAGGTTTAATTCGAAGCATGGGTTGTTATGCGGCAGGAGATTCGGTATGGAGGAAAGGAGCTGCGTGAAATAAAGAAGGATGCAGCATAACTCTGAATTTGGGAAGGCGTTGCCGCGCATTTGATTGATGTTCACGAGGGGTGAATGGACTCGTGCAGCTGGAGAGTGAGCTCGGAGTCAGGATGGGTTACTGATGTCGTAGTGATGGTACCCCATGCAGCAGCGTTGGAAGATGCCGGGAAGTGATTTCTACAGGTGGGGTATTCCTGTGAGCAGGTTAGCGGTCGCGTGGTTGGCGAGGCTTCTGCAAAGAGTTCTACTGGATATGCAGCAAAGGGTATTGTTATATGAATGGTGTTAATAATTTAGAGTATCAATTGGGGTTCTACGGTAAGATATCGAGAAAGCTGGCGATTGATTGCACGAGGTTATGTCGGCAAGAGATTAAGAATAATGGTGAACTCCAGAGTTTTGGTAATAATGGATTCAAGCTAAGTGGGAGAGTCCCACTGCTTATGATTTGGGTTTCATGGTTAGCTACTTGCGAGGTTTCCAGTTATTAATATCTTGGTGGGTTATCTCAGCTACGAAAAAAGACCATAAGTGAGCAAATGACTTGTTGGAGGCATGCTATGGTTGGCCTTATTAGCTCATAATCGAACTTGGGAAGGGATTCAGGACTTATGCCTTGTATAGATACAGGTTTCGGAGGAAGTGATTTCGCCGGGTACCTCGTCGAGAGGGTATTCATGTGCTATGAGATTTATGGAGCTGAGTATATTCGGGACCAAGTCAGGGCGGGTGGCTCTCAGTAACAGTCCTAGTGAACTCAAGAGGTAAAGTGTGGTGCCTAATGATGTCGAGCTTATAGGTACAATCAAGAATCAAGCTTTGTAGCAGCTTATGAGAAGAGGCACAGAATGTTCCGTGATGGTTGGCTTGTGATGTAGCAATTGGGAAGTACGAAATGGTTCGTAGGAGTTGAGACAACATGGTCTCGTGATTCAAGGTCACTCGGGATGAGTGTAGATGGAGTATGTTATGTGTTGAAGAGAGTCAGTATTATTTCTAAAGCACTCAAGGATACATTGGAAGGAAAGGGATTGATTAGCCGCAGTTGAAATTGGGCATGTTGGGATTTGTGATCAGTTCATTCAGCGTGATCAAGTTGTGTGTATGATTTGTAGTGGTACGTGTGAGGCTTGTCGGCCGCCACAATTGATGTTATTCAGAAGCCTTCTATTGTTATGGCTTGTTGTGTGGAAGCAGATTCCGGAAGGGGTTATGGTGGCATGGACCACTACTCAGAGATTTGCATATTCTACAGTCATGAGAATTCGCCTGTGTGTTACTATGTTCCTCCTGAAGTGAGTTCAGTGAAAGCTTTTATGTGACAAAGTGTTAACCTATTAGTGGTTCCGAGTTATGATGAAGAGTCGTGTTCTATCGTATATTGGCATGTCGGGTGCAGTGAGTAGTATGAAATTTGAAGTGAGAATCAAGGTCGCAGTTCGGTGTTGACAAGGATGTCACGGGCTCGGATGATCAAGGAAAAAGGTTGAATGATTAAGTGAATTGGTGTTGTCTTCAGCGTAAGCCTGAGATCGATGTTTTGTGAAGAAGGCTTTGCATCCTGGTAAGGATTCTTGATCACTTTTCGGTGCTAATGCAGCCGGTGATTCAGGTGTGCGGACTCGTTGTTTATTTCGAGAGGTTGTGGGGGCGTGTCCCACGGGAAGATTGCATGAGTGTGACATGTAGTCACTCGATTGAGTAAAGATTTAAACCGAGTATTAGGATTGTGGTAATGTCACTAAATTTGAGAATTTTTGCCTGGAGGGCACTTAGTTTATTGGGTTATGAACTGAGGAGGTTGCTCCGGTTACGATGGTTGTTCTTACGTGTTATGAGGCAAAGGGGAGTTACTATGGACCTTTGAAAGGTTATTAGCCAAGCTGGTGCAATCAGAAATCGGCTTGGGATCAGTGGATTGATTTATATGTAAACAGGGCTTTATATCAGGCTAGTTGTGTATGTTTCAGCGAGCGTTCCTTATGGAGGGACAGTCGGGGTGTTATTTTGTCATCAGCTATCCCAGGTAATGATGTATGGCGTCGTATGAGTTGTGAGACGGCTTGGTAAATTCGTACGTGTTAAGGTTCCGAGTGGCGATGATGTTATGTGAGCAGGATGGCTCTTGAGATTTAGATCTTGTATCGCACCTCAGTTGTGCTTGAGTTTTGTAGCCTATAGCGCTATGTGTTTTCTCAAGGATGGTATTATGTACTTAGCATGCTTACGATCGAAATTCGATATTTTATTGTAATGAGCAGATTTAGCTCGAAGTGCAATCTCCTTATGTGAGATCTATGTGTGGATCGGGTGGCACGCCGCCATGGGTATGTTATTTGGATCGGGTTGCGCGCCGCAACAGTGTGATGTCGAATCTAGTTTTCCATGTGCTATTCCTTTATGTGTTTCGCTTCCTATCTTCTAAGGAAAGTCCGTATTAGTGCGGGGTTTAGATAATTCCTTCCAGAGTTCGATTTCCTGTTTGTGTTGTGTTTGGATTGGTGGCCTATTGGCGCATGTTAGCATCATATGAGATTTTAGCAATTTCTAGGGTGGCTTATTGCCTGAGCAGCTGCATCGGATGAGACGAGATCCCTCGATCTAGGATTCTGTGCAGTCCAGCTATGTGAGGTATGTTATGGAGATAAGACCATTATTGGGTACAGAATGAGGTGAAGGCCTTGTCAGGAGTATAGACCTAATGATTTACTGGCTCGGCAATTGATTATGAATGTTGGTACATCTCTTCGTCATGGCGATATGGTAGTTAGAGTAAGACCTGTATACGTCATGAGGTGCAATGGGAGCACCAGATTAGTATGATTTTGACTAAGTGGATCAGAAAAAGGTTATTGTGGCCCTACGAGTGGGTAATGCTAAGTGTGAATTCAACAAAGTTATGCAATCGTTTTTGAGTACAGCGTGTAGTGATTGATATAGTGATCGTATGTTGGAAACAGGCCTGGCATAGGGTTCCGGATGTTGGAATCGGGCTCTAAGGCTTATTTGCTCGAAATAAAGGGAATATCTTCAGAATTTATCGAGATTATGTGCTCAGCTAAGTTGTGGTAGCACGAGAAGCTGCATGAGGTGCTAAACAGTAATTTCAGACCACTCCAGTACAGTTCTCAGCACGTTCGAGGACGAACGTATGTTTAAGTGGGAGAAAATGTAATGACCCGACCGGTCGTTTTGAGTACTAGCGCTCCGTTCAGCAGTCGGAGGCCATGAGCAGCTTCATTTCAGGTATTACGACTTGTACGCGTGGTCGGAATTTAATTTCGGGAAGTTCGGAGTTGATTTGGGAAGAGAATTCTCATTTCGGAAGCTTAAAGATGAAGGAATGAACTAGGATTGGAATTTTGAGTAAACGACCTCGGAATCGGGATCTGAAGGTTCCAGCAGGTTCGTATGATCATTTCAGACTTGGGCGTGTGCCCGGATTGGGTTTTGGATAACCCGGGGGCATTTTGGCGCCTATTGTGGAAGTTAGTATTTTAGAAGAATCTCATAAGTTTGGTTTGAAGTGCATTTCGGTGTTATCAATGTCCGTTTGGAATTCCGAGACTGGGAGTAGCTCCGTATGGTGATTCTGGAGTTGGGAGCGCGATCGGAAGTGAATTCGGAGGTCCGTAGGTCATTTTGAAGCCATTTGGCTAAAGATAGAAATTTGAAGGTTTTTGGGAAGTTTGACCGGAGGTTGACTTTTTTATATCGGGGTCGGAATCCAATTCCGAAAGTTGGAGTAGGTCCGTAATGTCAAATATGATTTGTGTGCAAAATTTGAGGTCAATCGGACGTGATTTGATAGGTTTAAACATCAGAAATAGAAGTTTGAAATTTGAAAGTTCATAAAGCTTGAATTGGGGTGTAATTCATGATTTTAGCGTTGGTTGATATGATTTGAAGCCTCGAGCACGTCCGTAATGTGTTTTGGGACTGGTTGGTGTGATTGGTTGGGGTTCCAGGGGCCTCGGGTGAATTCCGGGTGGTTAACGGATCGAAATTGGAATTTGGAAGAGAGCTGAAGGCATCTGGTTGCTGGTGTTTTCGCTTCTGCGGTTGGTTGACCGCAGAAGCGGCACCGCAGAAGCGAACGGGGAGCCACAGATGCGGTTTTTNCCGGGTTTCTGGGATGGGTTTCAACGGATTGTACTAATTGTTATTATTTAAATTTGAAATTCAAGTAGTGAACTTTTATTTATAAAAAATGGAAGGAAAAATCCTTAGATTTTCAAAAGTATTAAAAGAGGATTCAATTGATGATTTAGTTGGTTGCCTGACAGAGGTGTCCGGCGCCACCACGACCCTTAGTGGATTTTGGGTCGTGACAACATGGTATCAGAGCACTAGGTTCCCGTCGGTCTCATGAGTCATGAGCAAGTCTAGTAGAGTCTCGCGGATCGGTACGGAGACGTCTGTACTTATCCTCGGGAGGCTACGGGGCTGTTAGTAGTACTTCCCTTCTTTGTTTCCTTATCGTGCGGTTCGATTCCTTTGAGGCTTATGCCTTTGATTCCTTTCTACTCAATCTTACGCAAGTGCTGTTATAAATCGAAGATTGAAGGATTGCAATGGCACTACAAATGTGGTGCGGGATGATTCTCCCGGTTTAGTTGATTGGACTGTTATAGTCGCCTTATGGAGGGATATTCTATTGTTTAGCTCCGTAACAGAACTTCTGAGAGCCTTGAGGCTAGGCACAGGTTGCCATGATGCTCATGAGCGATTATTCCGCAGTGTTGTTGTGATGGTAGGGTGTTTGCCCACGTGTCGGGGCAGTGAATGAATTGAAGGGAGGTTTACTCAGTGTGTAATCAAAGGGATTCAGTATGTTATTCCCGGCAGGGGAAAGTCAATCGAACTAAGGATGGTCATATGTGGACTAGCGGAAGTAATGGAGCGTGGTAATTGCAAGCGTGAAGGAGTTCTCTTCTTTATTGTGGTGATGTTGTCCTAATTGGACGTATTAAGTTTATCGGTGTTATGATCTTCTATGATTAGCCCTTGGGGCAAGATATTGCGAAATGGTATTGGAGATACAACTACTAGATATCGCGGGATGCGGTGGCTCCGGACTGAATCAGTATTGCAAATGCTGATGGTTTGATAAAGACGACCTTCGGAAAGGTTTGGGATTAGTAGCAAATTGTGGATTCAAGTTCTATGAAGATAAATTTTATTAAGACAACGACTGAGCAGCAAAGGATGAGAAAGACATGTGGGAAGTGTCAGGCGGAGATTTAAACTTCTAAAGGGGCAGGTATAAGAAGCGTAGGTCGAGCAGGTGGTTAAAGGAGCGAGTTTGCCCAAAGTGGAAGAGTGGCGGAGCCGTATAGGGCTTAGTAGTAGTAGGATGGCTACGCGCCTAAGGAGAGTTTGGAATGGTCTGGGATTTTAGCGACGGGCAATTGAAGTCTGCAGGTTTAATTCGAAGCATGGGTTGTTATGCGGCAGGAGATTCGGTATGGCGGAAAGGAGCTGCTTCAAATAAAGAAGGATGCAGCATAACTCTGAATTTGGGAAGGCGTTGCCACACATTTGATTGATGTTCACGAGGGGTGAATGGACTCGTGCAGCTGGAGAGTGAGCTCGGACTCAGGATGGGTTATTGATGTCGTAGTGATGGTACCCCATGCGGCAGCGTTGGAAGATGCCGGGGAGTGACTTCTACAGGTGGGGTATTCCTGTGAGCAGGTTAGTAGTCACGTGGTTGGCGAGGCTTCTGCGAAGAGTTCTACTGGATATGCAGCAAAGGGGATTGTTGTACGAATGGTGTTAATAATTTAGAGTATCAAGTGGGGTTCTACGGTAAGATATCGAGAAAGCTGGCGATTGATTGCACGAGGTTATGTCTGCAAGAGATTAAGAATAATGGTGAACTCCAGAGTTTTGGTAATAATGGCTTCAAGCTAAGTGGGAGAGTCCCGCTGCTTGTGATTTGGGTTTCATGGTTAGCTACTTGCGAGGTTTCTAGTTATTAATATCTTGGTGGGTTATCTCAGCTACGGAAAAAGACCATAAGTGGTAATTTGAGCAAATGACTTGTTGGAGGCATGCTATGGTTGGCCTTATTGGCTCATAATCGAACTTGGGAAGGGATTCAGGACTTATGCCTTGTATAGATACAGGTTTCGGAGGAAGTGATTTTGCCGGGTGCCTCGTCGAGAGGGTATTCATGTGCTATGAGATTTATGGAGCTGAGTATATTCGGGACAATTCAGGGCGGGTGGCTCTCAATAACGGTCCTAGTGAATTCAAGAGGTAAAGTGTGGTGCCTAATGATGTCGAGCTTATTGGTACAATCAAGAATCAAGCTTTGTAGCAGCTTATGAGAAGAGGCACAGAATTTTCCGTGATGGTTGGCTTGTGATGTAGCAATTGGGAAGTCGAAATGGTTCGTAGGAGTTGAGCAGTATGGTCTCGAGATTCAAGGTCACTCGGGATGAGTGTAGATGGAGTATGTTATGTGTCGAAGAGAGTCAGTATTATTCGTAAAAGCACTCAAAGGATACATTGGGAAA
>NC_031991.1:40149028-40181352 GCF_001879085.1 Nicotiana attenuata | reverse complement strand
TGGCTTTAGATATAAATTGATTAGATAATAAAGATAAACCTTGGAAGCCCTTGAGTAATGTTGAAGGTGTTTTAACTGTTTTCCTGGCTTCGTGAATTAGAACTACTATATGAATCCATGATTATCCTCGCATTATTTAACATATTGATATTGACCTCTAGTGAGTGTCGAAGTTGGCCATCTCGTCTCTACCCCTTCGGGATTAGGCGGGATACTCACTGAGTACACGTTGATTACGTACTCATACTACATTTATGTGCATTTTTGTTGCACAGGTATATATACCTCTAGCAGCCTACTGGGCGTAGCAGCACGGATGTTTCTGGGACTAGGTGAGCTGCATCATTCGAGGCGACCGCAGCTAGTGTAGTTCCTTTCAACATTTTATTATTTATTCCATGTCCACTGTATTTCGGACAGATGTTGTATTTTACTTTCCTTATCGATAGTTGCTCATGTACTTGTGACACCAGTTTCTGGGATGGGTTTCAACGGATTTGTACTAATTGTTATTATTTAAATTTGAATTCAAGTAGTGAACTTTTATTTATGAAAATGGAAGGAAAAACCTTAGATTTTCAAAAGTATTAAAAGAGGAATTAATTGATAATGTAGTTGGCTAGCCTGACAGAGGTGTCCGGCGCCACCACGACCCTTAGTGGATTTTGGGTCGTGACAAGACGCACTCTCCCGAGTGACGCTAGCTGGCTTTTTTACAGCTCACTTTAGATCACACCCACGGCTTCGTTATCCCTAATCCCGCCTTTAAACCCTCGGTTATTGATCTCTCATATACTTTGGGAGTGGTGTTGTTCAACAATTACCTAAATATACACTCTCTCCCGAGTAATACATACTAAATAGGCACAGCTAATTGAGGATCCTATTAATTAACTACAACAAGAACGTAGTTGAACAATTAGAGATTAAACTGGGCAAACTATATTAACATAACACGAAGTTCATCCTTCAACAGGTTCCATCAAAACCCTAGACAAAGTAATTAGCTACTCATAATCATGTTCATCGTAGCATCAAAATTCATCATAAATGATAAATACAAAAGGAAGAAAGGTAGAACTCGATGTCGAATTATCCTCCTTTCCTCTTGCCTCTTCTTGCCTTCAACTCAATTGTAAAAACCTTGATAATGTCCCTTTGGGTGAGCTGGACCTCTTATAGGTTAAGTGGAATTACCCCCGAACTTCCAAGTTTACCCCTAAAATTATATGCTCCGAACTGGACTAGCGCGGCCGCGCTCGTGCCCGCGCTAATGGCTGCGCATATAGCATAGTATTCTGCCTCGAGGTTCTGAACTAGCGCGGTCGCGCTAAGGGTGCGCTAATGGCCGCGCTAAGCTGGTCAACATTTTATCTCTTCTTTTCTCTCATCTTTCACTCGTACTCAGCTCCGAGGGGCTTCCCTTGCTTTAATTTAGCTCCAAACACTGTCCTGCGTCCTCATAAGTGCAACTCGCTCCTACAAAACATGAAATTCACAATTAGAGCCAATTTATCGTCATTTAACTATCCTAGAACAGTGAATCATAGTCAAGTTGGGACATAAATAGTCGCCAAACTACATAAATCTATCCTATTATCACCATGTTTGCTAGGTCGTGCATCCATATTGCAAAGAGTGAGCTGTGGACTATAAACTTTGGGCATGATCGTGCATATATCTTGCCGTGGATGCGAGCAGCGCATCGATTAAGTTTCTTTCTTGCGGGATAGACTTATGGACTGCCTGAGGGCACTGGGAAGGGATCTTCCAGAGAGTTAGGCATAGTGATAGATGCCAACCGTCACCTAGCCATCTAAAGGGTTGCGATGAATGGCAGGAGAGTCCCTTAACAACCGCGAAGAAGGGCCTGTGTGCAGGCTTCTTAGCAGGAGAGTGTGAATGTCACAATGAGGTGGAGTCCGCCACTAAGATTGTGGAAAAGAGCCGAACCATGTGATGGAGAGGCATGGCGCTGAAATGCCAAGGTGAGGAGACAAGTTCGAAGGAAATAGCGAAGCTTCAGAATTGAGTGAATTTCCAAGTTGGAAGGTGTCATTCTGGAAAGGGGTACGACGAATGATCGGAGACCATTCAGATGGGGCCATGTGCGAGGCACACCGAACCGGAAAGCCGTGCTAGCAGAACTGGGACGGTTCTTGTCTATAGGGCGAGTACGAGGTACTACCAGGAGCATCGGGTACTTGCTGAGGAAGTGATAGTTGGAAAACAAAGAGCTTTGTTCTTGAATGTGACGATGCTATAACTTTAAGGATGTAGTACTCACCAGGAGTACGTCCCAAAGAGCTTGTTGAGTGCCAAAGGGTACGAGGTAGTGGATGAGTTGCCGAAGGTGTCATGTAGCATCATGAGTTTCCAGAGGCCGGGCTAGTATGCCAAGCGGGACAGGTACATCAATTTGTATCCTCCACATTGAGTGTGGGAGAATTCGCCTATGAAGAGGCGAGAGTCCAGAAGCAAGAGAGTCTTCCAAGGTAACCAGGGCGAGAAAAGGGCTACGCGAGCTATTGAGCTGCGTGAGCTAACCCTGAGTGCACGAAAGGGCTTCGTGGGATGTTGAGCCACGGGAGAGAAAAGGGGCTACGTGAGTTGTTGAACTATGGGAGCTGCGCTAGAAACAGCACGCTGATGTGCTTTACCAGTGTGGGAAGAGCTTCGGACAATGTCAAAGCCGCGAGGGTCATGGCGTGGTTGACTAGTGTGTGTCACCACAAAGTTAGTCACCAGAGGGTGCAAGTGCGGAGGCACTTTCCGAGCAAACACCGACAGGAGGTGTAGTGCAGAGGCACGCTTGGAAGATACTTGGGGGTGTGATTACCCAAAAGGTCATCACTTGCTTGTAAATTAAATTCTGTGTTTCCGAGGCCTTAAAAACCTATTTTATCTTTACCTCGATTTGCGTGCTCAGTTCGGGCGTGTAGCCGGAAAGCTGTTATGTGAAAAATCTGTGAAATATTGAAATTTTGACTTAAAAAGGCATCTAAGTTGACTTCGGTCAACATTTTTAGTAAACGGATCCGGACCCGTGATTTGACGGTCCCAGAGGGTCCGTAGGAAAATAAGGGACTTGGGCGTATGCCCAGAATCAAATTCCGAGGTCCCAAGCCCGAGAAATAAATTTTTAAAGAAAATTGTTTTCTGAAATAGTTTAAAGGATTTTGAAATGAAATTTGATTAGAACATGATGGTATCGGGCCCGTATTTTGATTTCGGCGCCCGGTACAGGTCTTATATATGATTTAAGATGATTCTGTGAAATTTGGTGAAAAACGGAATCCGTTTGACGTGATTCAGACTTAAAATGGAAAATTTGATGCTTTATGAAGTTTGAGAAAAATTCTTTGATTTTGAGGTTTAATTCGTTATTTGAGAGGTTATTTTGGTGATTTGATCGCACGGATAAGTTTGTATGATGTTTTTGAGTTAGTACGTGTGTTTGGTTAGGAGCCCCGAGGGCTCGGGTGTGTTTCGGGAAGTTTTGGACTTAAGAAAAGTTGCGAAAACAGCTGTTCTGGTGTAACCGCACCTGTGGTTCTTGGGCCGCAGATGCGGACTCGCAGGTGCGAGAAGTACATCGCAGGTGCGGAATTCTTTGCAGATGCGGACAATTTTCCGCAGATGCGGTTCTGCAGGAGCGGATCCTTTCTCGCAGGTGCGGCCCCAGCGGGGCCTAGCCATTTCCGCAGAAGCGACAATTCTTCCGCACATACAGTTGCGCAGATGCGACCCCCGAGCCGCATGTGCGGAAGTCGGGCAATGAGTCTTTTTAAAGACATAACTTCAGTGATTTTCTTTCAAACTTTCACAAAAATAGAAGAACTAGGGCGATTTTCTCAAGAGATTTTCCTCCCAAATCACAAGTAAGCACTCACTAACTGATTTCTTTCAATTATCTAATGTTTTTCATCAACTTTTATCAATAATCTTAGGATTTTAATGGTAGAAAATTGGGGAATTGGGTAGAGTTAGGGCTTTTTGATTATTTGGGATTTGACCTCGTTTTGGGGTCGGATTTTAAAACAAATGATATATTCGGGCTCGTGAGTGAATGGGTGATCGGGTTTCGATCCGAACCTCGTGTTTTGACCAAGCGGGCCCGGTGTCAATTTTTGGATTTTTGGGAAGAATGATTAAAAAGCTATAATTGAGCATTGGAATTGGATTGTTTAGCATTTGTTGATGTTATTAAGTCGATTATGTATAGATACGATTGTGTTGGAGCCAAATTCGAAAGGAAAGGCGGTATTTGAGGATTGAGTTGGCCGTGGAAGTTTGAGGTAAGTGTTCGGTCTAACCTTAGCTTGAGGGATTAGGAGTTGTGTCCTATTTGCTATTTGCTTCTTGTTGAGTACGACGTATAGGCATGGTGACGAGTATCTATATGTTGGTGTCGAGCATGACCGTGAGTCTTAAATTGTGAATTGTTATGTTCTTAAATGATACTACGAATGCTTTAATTGATGATCCTCGATATTGAGCAAGGATTGAGTTTGTTTTTCGTGGAAAGTACTTATGATTGGGTATTGGTGTTATCTGAGATGAGTAGAAGTTGAGTTAAGATTGGATATAGCTGATTCTCCCTTGCCGGGGCGTGTTTATTCTTTTTACTGTTGAATCCCTTGCCGGGATAGAGTAGTTATTGATGATCCCTTGCCGGGATACTCGGTATGGTTGTTGTTGATATTATATATATATATGGATCGGGTTGCACGCTGCAATAATATATATATATGGATCGGGTTGCATGCCGCAACAATATTAAATATGGATCGGGTTGCACGCCGCAACAATACTATATATATTGGATCGGGTTGCACGTCGCAACAATACTATATATATTGGGTCGGGTTGCACGCCTCAAAAATACTATATATTGGATCGGGTTGCACGCCACAACAAATCTAAATGTTATATTGGATCGGGTTGCGCGCCGCAACATTTTTATTATTGTTTGGTTGTAGATTCTGAGCTATTCTTCCATATCTCTCTTTAGTTCCTGTTGAATTGACATGTTCCCTGTAGCATGTACCCCCTCCCATTTAAACTGTTATTTCTGTTATTTTCCGCTGTATATTATATAACTGTACAGGTTTATCTGGAGTCTGGTCCTAGCCTCGTCACTACCTCGCCGGGGTTAGGCCAGACACTTACTAGCACATGGGGTCGGTTGTGCTGATACTACACTCTGCACTATGTGCAGATACCGGGGCATCATTTGGGCATTAGCACTTGGGGAGCCAGCCTTCAGTCCAGAGATCCCGAGGTAGTCCTGCAGGCGTCCGCAGGCCCGACGTCTCTTCTATCTACTTATATGTTCTGTTTTCATTTGTATCTGAGGCAGACTGTATCCCTTTTCTTTAGACATCTGTATGTAGTATTCATAGACAGTCCGTGAATGTTGTGGCACCGGTTTCTGGGTAGAGGCATAGGTTGGCATTTTCACATTTATTTTGGTATTATATTAGTCTAAGTCTTCCACTTGATTTCATCTTTCGCAATTATTTTAATGTTGACCTCCTGTTTATTTTAAGTTGTTAAAAAGGATTAAAATGAACGAATTAAGATTTCTGCATTTCGTGGCTTGCCTAGCTTCTACGAGTAGGCGCCATCACGACCCCCGAGGGTGTAAATCCGGGTCGTGACAAGGGGAGAAGTGCAAGGGGCACGACTCCATTTTGAGAATGGACTTTGAGGAAGTCCGACCAACAAGGACTGAGGGATCCGGTGTACATCCCTGAGGGGGCAGACTCCGGGTTGTCGTGGGCGTTGTTGTGTCATCGGGGACGATGACAGTTTGAGTGTGGGAGGATGTCACCCCGCATTTTGGGGGTCATGTCATCCATGTGTACTGCGTGCTATAAGGCGGCAGGACGAGTGTTAGTCGCATAGGCGACGTATGCTGACGATGCGTTGTGAAGGAACATCAGACAGAGGGGCTATGCATGAGGCAAAAACCATCAAAATATGTTTTGTTGCATGTCCTAAGAGTGCAAAGAGATTTTAGCGAGGACTTGGGATGAGACCAAGGGTCTAGCCTGCGGGCGACGGATACTTATGTGTCTGAATGTCACAACCGTACGTTTCCGAGCTACAAAGGGAATCTAGGGATTTCGGTACTAGGCCATGTTCCTATTATTCTCTTATATATGTTTACCAAGTTTGGCGTCATTTGGAGTTCGTTTGCCTATGGGCTTGACTTCTCCAAGGGCAGTGGCATTGTCGTAATTTGCTGAAGTGTCCGAAGGCTATAACTATTTCCACGAGTATGGGAATGGGGTGAAACTTCATGGAAGTGTGAAGGAAGTCAAGAGAAAGCCTTAGGAATAGACGGCGCCTTAGTCGGAGTTCGGATGAGTGAGAAAAGTCATTATGATTCTATGGTCAAAACATGTCTACTAGGGGATCATGGGCTTTTTTATTTTAAGCATATATAAGGGGGGCTGAGGTGTTGAAGCTCAGCCAGCCTCCCCCGTGCGTGCTGCCACCAAGCAGCACCAGGTGAGCTACCTTGAGGGGGAACCTCAGGGGCCTGCCTAGGCATCTCAAAGGAGTGTCATAGGTATCCATACGAGCTTGGAAACTCTATGGACGACGCGACGCCTCAGGGCTAGCGTTGGGCACAAACTGGGCATCGGAGGCTTGACGTGTGGGATGATTATGCCCTGTGGGCTACCGAAATGGTGGATAAAGACCTCCGTGCCGATTGGATACTTGAAGCACCTATCTTAGGGGCCTCATGTGTCAACTTGTGAGCTTGGCTTGGGTTCAGCTATGCAAGCAAGGGTCCGTTGGCCTGGACGTGCAGTTGTGGGGCGACACTGCACTATGCCGGATTGAAGTATGTGGCGATGGATAAGTTTGGATATGCCATAAGACAACCGTGGGCATGATATGAAAGACGCACATGACAAAGGCCAAGGACTAAAGGTTGCCCTACTCGGGCAAAGCACAAGCTGGGTGTGGATGCATGAGGCGAGTGTCAAGCTTGAGGATTGGACTGTGCACGCAAGAGCGATGCTCAGTGCTAGGCGAGGGACGGACATGTCCTTAGCCAACCCCGGATGTGCGCATGGACAAGATCCAGCATATGAGAAGCGCCACAACTAGTCAAGGCTATGAGCCTAAACATCAGACGGGCGGCACAGTTGGAGTCGGCCTCCTAGTCAAGCTCCACCACAGGCGCAGGATCGTGCTAGAAAACTTGGGAAAGATGAAAGGCTGGCCTGTAGTGTGGGGTGACTACAGGCGTCGCACATGCTATTTGGTGCCGCTAGCGTCCGAAAAAATGTCGGCCCGTGACACTTGGCATTCACAATGCTAGTGCAATAAATATGTGCATCTTAGCTGGCTTGTATGGAGACTACTCACAAATGCTACAACTCCCTAGGCAAGACTTATTATCACCTCGTATGGTATTAGTACTTCTAAGTTCAAGCACTCCTTCATTTGGAGAGGCATCCTAAATGGGTGGGCGATCTGTTCATAAGGTATTACATGGTCACCCCATACCAAACTAATATGAACATATAGCGTACTAATTGGATTTCCAATATAAAGAGCCTTAGGAATTCGATTGAAGGCCCTCTCTCGATTAATGATCACTCCCTAAAAATTAGGGACATCTATAGTGATCACAAATGTGACTACACTAATTTTCTATTAATCTCCCAAACGACATCAAAGAAAGTATTTCTAAGGTTAGAATTCGTTCAAAGGGCTCAACAAGTGATATTCCTATATGGTCACTAATAACAAAGGGTATTTTCACAATAAAAACTTGCTATAACCTAATTGATCCCCCTTTAAATAACCAACTGGACTCTAAATGGATTTGAAAACTAAATTTTCCCAATAAGATAAAACTATTCTTATGGCAATGCCTACACAATAGGATACCATGCAGAAAATACCTAGCTAATATAGGTATTAACATAGACCCTATATGCCCTATTGCAAAAGAAATGAAGAAGAATCCATCACCTACATTTTCTTTAATTGCAAAACCACCATCCCTTTTGGGAAAGTATGGGATGGACAGACTTCTATAAACCAACGGCAACCACTGGCTTCTTCAATTAAAGGATTTTGACTGCTTACTAAAGAATAAGTATATTAATTGGAAGTCTATCTTTTCGTTTGCCCTCTGGTATATCTGATTAAATAGGAATAGCAATAACCAAAACAAAACTGACATCCCTATTAACATAGACCAAATTAAACAAAAAGCAATCGAATTCAATCTTCTTACTGAAAACAGCCACAACCCTCTAAAGAAGATCACTGTCAAAATAAAATGGCATAAACCACCGAAGTGTTGGTTCAAATTAAATATAGATGCAAGCTTCAAGAACAACAACCAAAAAAGTGGCTTGGGAGGTGTATTCAGAAATACAAAAGGAAGTTGGATGGTAGGTTTTGCAAAATCTACTCATGCAAATGGATCACTAGAGGCAGAAATTAAGGCACTCCTAGAGGGGCTTCAAACAATGCAAGAATGGGGAATGTTCCCACTGGGTATAAAAATAGACTCTACGGAGGTAATCCACTCTATACAACAAGGCAATAGACAATATGAAGATATTTTTAATGAATGCAGGATGTTAATGCACCAGGAGAAGGAAGTGGTCCTTCGGCATGTCTTCTGGCAAGGGAATAATGTAGCACACCAACAGGCAAATGAGGCTAATGCTCAAGCAAAGGGGAAGAAACATTATGTACAACCTCCATCTTATGTTGAAACTTTTGTAAAGAATGATAAAAAAAGAACATTGTATTTTTGTTAAGTACTTAGCATATGATGTATGACTGGGGTATGACTGTGATGTACTTAGCAAGCCTAGGAAATCAATGTGTCCTAAGTGACATGGGGTATGACTGTGATGTACTAAACATTATGTAACATTAGTATACATATTTTCTGTTTGCTAAAAAAAAAGAAGTTTGAAACTCATAAATCTAGATTTTGGAGTTTGTAGTTATTTTGATCCGATTATAGCAGGGGTATGTTAGAAATGTTAATTGGAGGAAATGGATATATTGCGAGTCAATTTGGCGAAGATTTTCGATTAGATTTTAAGAATTGGGTTGAAATTGAGTTAAACTAGCAAAGAAGACAGATTTGAACTGTATATCAAAATGATATACTGTATGCCGTATTGGTATACAATAATTAATTTAAGAGTATATATTAATTACAACTATACTACTAATTTCTTGAATGAATGAACCAATCTTCTAGGATACTCTGACAATAAATGATATACCATGTGGGTACCATAGATGATTTATATTTGTTTTTTGAAGTAATAAACCAGTCATCCATGATATCCTGTCAGTATATGATATATACTATATGGGTATCATAGAGGACTGAGTGTATTTCTGGAAGGAATGAACCAGATCTCCATGATACCATGATGGTATATCATATATACCATATGGGTATCATACATGACTGATGAGTATTTTTTTTGTTGAACAAATGAACTAGTCCTATATGATTACATGTCAATATATACACACACACACTGCAATAATATACTTCAACTGCTATTAATATATTATTTTTTGTATACTATATGTTGGAATAGTTTATTTTTAATATTAATATATAAAAAAGTAAAAATAAAAAAATATGTAATATATCGATTTTTTTTATATAGTAAAAAAAAAGAGAGAAAATAAATAAATAAATAAATAAATAAAGGAGTCAAAGATATGCGCGGAATTAGATTATGTAAAAAAGAATATAAGGAAAAATATTTGGAGAAAAATGAAGTTAGAGAAGGAGAAAAAAGAAAAAGGGAAAATAAACAGAAAAAAGAAGAAGAGAATACATATACATTGTATAAGTTGATCTAATACTTATTAGAGAAAAAGAAAATGAAAAGACAAAAGGTATATTATGTCAATTATATTAAAAAAAAAGTGAATGTTTACTGTATCAGCTACCTTTTATTATTACACAAAAAATAAAGAAGAACAAAGAAAAGGACCAAAAAAGTGAATAAATTAAATTATGTAAAAAAGGAAATAAATTAAAAAAAGTGTTAAATGAAATTAGAAAAGGAGCAAGAAATAAAGAAAATGAACCCAAAAAAAAAAGGAGAAAAAATAAAAAAAGAATACAAAATTGATAATGGAATCAGATGATGTCGAATTTTTTTTAAAAAAAAATATTGGGGAAAAAACTAAATGAACAGAAAAGGAGAAAAATGCAAAAATAAAGAAAAAAATAAGTGTTAACCCACAAAAGCTACAATGGGTAGAAAGGGCGACAAGTTTGATAGGTAAAAGAGCAAATGGGTTAGAAATGGTAATTAGTTTGATTTCTATAGGTAAAGCTATAAAAATCCCATTTTAAAGTATGGACGAGAGGCAAGGTATTTTATCTAACACAGCGTTGCGAAAGCCCTGAGGTGCGGGGTGTAAGCCCGATGGGTATTTGATTTTTAATTTAATTATTTTTCTTACTTTTCTATTATGTTATCATATACTATATGGTACTAGTATTAGTACCCGCACATTGTGCGGATAATATTATAATCCTGCTAAATTCTATAAATTAAAAAGAACAAATTATATGAATAACTATTGACATAAACTTAAATATTATGACCCCATATATAATCGGTGATACAAACACATAAAAATACAATATGATTCAAAAATAAATACTCATTCCCTTTCAATTTACATAAAATATTTTTCTTATTAGTCTGTTCCAAAAGAATGACACATTTCTGTATTTGAAAATAATTTAACTTTAAATTTTTTATTTTACTCATTTTACCTATAATGAGAAGTTCTTACACCCATACAAATATCATGGCCCCACAAAATTGTTAGGACCATAAGTTTCAAAAGTCTTCTTTTTCGTTCTTAAACTCCGTGTCAAGTCAAATTATCTTATCTATATTGAAACTGAGTGAAGTCATACTATACAGAGTAATAACTAATAAAAAAAATATTTAGTAATATCTTAATTTAGATTATAAAGTTATATTATATTATTATCTTAACATAATAACTTCTCACATCAACATCAACATCAACGTCTACCAACCTAAGATTACACAATGATAAATTAATATATACATATATGATAATTTATTAACAACCAATATATTCTAACTTTTGGGAGTTACCAACTTATAAAACAGTTGGATCGTAATTTGCTCAATAATTTTGCTAGGTACCTCAATTTTAACCACACAATTAAAATCACATTGTTTTTAACAATTTAAATGATACTTTTGCGATATAGTTAAGATTAATATATTATAGTTAAATAAATATTAACCTACTTTAAATATTTTTCTTCCACGATGTACATGTACTAAAAGAAGATGAGTTCTTACATGTAATTCTTAATTAAATGAATCTTACCTTATGAATTTATGATTCACTTTATTTTGTGTAAATAGCAATCCCAAATAGTGCAATTATATCCATCTATGTGTTTACCCTATCCAAATCTATTTCATTCTAATTGACACACACACACACACACACATTATATATATATATATATATATATATATATATATATAGATATATATATATATTTCCATCGGTTGCTCGATCCNATATATATATGGGGACCCCATCGGTTGCTCGATCAATTGGCTCATACAATTTGAAAGAACATAAATATCAACAACGGGCTAAAAAGTCATTGTCCATACCTGAGCCATTAGAGAAGAATCTATCATCCCTTCTTATCTATTTTAGCATAGCAATTGCTAGCACTAATAGAAAATAAAAAAACAAAAAAAAATGTGTGTATTGCTTCCAAACAATTGAGATATAAAATAAATTATATAATATTGGATAATTAATTTTACCGTAAGGCAACACAATTGACATTTGTTCAGCCGATGTCTGAGTCGATTCATAATTTAAAACATTATCCCCACAGAAATGTATGTCATCAGTTCCTTTAATCTTGTGTAATATTTTGATTGATCAACTCCCTTACAACATTATTGGAGTTGCTTTAAAATTGATCGAATCGAACTGCATTTATGTGACCATTCTCTTTCTAAGAAACATTTTAAAAGTATTCGACTCCATACCACATACATCACACATCTTGATTCTCAAAACTGAAATGCTAATTGAGCAAGAGATATATATTTATTTTTAAATTAACGAAAAGTATCAATTTACTCACACTATCTTTATTCCCCCCTCTTTCTATATTGTTCTCCCTACTATGAAATTTTATATAATTATTTCATTGATATGGAAGTTTGACTTTAAATTTTCATTTAAATTAACTATATAAGAATTTAAATTATATTTAAATTTTTTAAATTTATTTCTCAAAATTATGTCAATTGTTTATATATTTTTAGTTTTATCTACTATACGGTTTTAAATACGTGTATCTTATTTATATAGTATGACTTATGTCACGACCCAAAATCCACTAAGGGTCGTGATGGCGCCGGACACCATTGTCAGGCAAGCCTACAACAAATAACTAGTAACTTCTCGTTTTAAATATTTCTGAAAATCACTTCTTTTATACGTTTAAACAATACATAATAAATTCCACTGAATAAATAATGAAACATTTAACAATTTTAAATTTCCGAATAAACCCATAGACATCCCAGAACCCGGTGTCACAAGTGCATGAGCATTTACTAGGGAATGAAATAAAATACAGTAACTGTCCGGTATACAAAGTGGACTGAAATGAAAATACAGTACAATACTCTGAAGGAGACTCTGTTGGCTGCGGGTCGTCTCGGTAAGTGCAGCTCACCTAAGTCTCCGTATCAACCATGCCGCTATGCCACTAAGCCACTAGTCGCAAATAAACCTGTGCAACAAAAATGCACAGCAAGTGTAGTATGAGTACGTAAACAATGTGTACTCAGTAAGTATCCCGCCTAATCTCGAAGAAGTAGAGACGAGATGGTAACTTCGACACTTACTAAAGGTCCAGTAATAATATTATTAATGCGAAGACTCACAGATTTATTAAGAACAACAGTAGATTCAAATGAGTCACTAAACAGGTAGAAGTTCCTTTTTATTTAAAGTCTCCGGATTCATAATCCATTAATTAACAATTATCTCAAGTCGGGAGAGCAGATAGCAATATCAATAAATCTCAAGGCAAGCAATACAAGCATGCGCAACTCATGCCGAGGTCGTACGGCCCGATCCAACATAAATGTAAAATGTGCACTGCCGAGGGTCGAGCGGCACGAACCATAGATGCATCTATTTAATCTACCGAGGCATTCGGCCCGTTCCACAATAGATAAATACATTCAAACAATCAAATCAATAGTTCATCAAGGAGAAAATATTCAGGAAGAAGGCAAGTTTCTCTTTTAAAAGTCAAGTAACGATATCTAGTCTTTTAGAAATTCATTTACACGTTCGATATGTTTTAAGCATTCTTAAATTTGTCAACAAGGTTGCATTTATTACAAGTAAGCATGGTTTTGGGTCCTAGACTACCCGGACATGAGCATAATAGTAGCTACGCACGGACTCTCGTCACCTCGTGCATACGTAGCCCCCAACAAATAGGAGCACATAACCAATTAACTCACCTATGGGGACAATTCCCTCTTACAAGGTTAAGAAAGGAGACTCACCTCGCTCCGAAGTTCCATAACCGGCAATCCACGCTCTTTCGAAGACTCAATCAATGCAAAATGCTCCAACACTAGCCAATAATTATGTAAACCCATTAATATGAAATCAACTACTCGTCATAATCCAATTTATAATAATTCCTAACCCCGATCGAAAGTTTGACAAAAATGGCCTCGGGCCCACGTGCCCGAATTCCGAAATTTTTCGAAGATAAACTTTACCCATAACCTCACGAACTCAAATATATAATAAATTCTCAATTCCATTACCAAAATTGTGGTCAAAATCCAAGAACACTAAATTTCTAGGTTTTCCCTCAAACCCCAAGTTTCTACAAATTTCCATGTCCAAATCCGTATATAATCATGTATTCAACTTAAAACTAGCATAAATTACTTACCTCATGCTTGGTGGTGAAGATGGCACCTCAAAGTTGTTCCAAAAATCGGCTACAATGGAAGAAATGGGGTTGGAATGAACCCAACCCCCGATTTAAAAGAACCTCACTACCTCCAGCACTTCCGCACCTGCGGTCCCTTGACCGCTTCTGCGGTTCCGCAAGTGCGGCCTCTATACCGCTCCTGCGGTCCTCTCTCCAGGCTGCCTTTTTCGTTTCTGCGCCCCAACACCCACAGGTGCGGTCCCGCTTCTGCGGCGAGATGACCGCATGTGCGGTCCCAGCTCTCCCCCGCCAATACCGCATCTGCGACCACAGGGCCGCTTCTGCGGCTCCGCACCTGCGGCCCAAGTCTCGCAGGTGCGATTATTCCAGCAACCAGCAACTTCAGCCTTTCAAAAATTCCATTTTCGATCCGTTAACCACCCGGAATCCACCCGAGGCCCCCGGGACCCCAACCAATCATACCAACCAGTCCCAAAACACATTACGGACTAGCTCGAGGCCTCAAATCATATCAAACAACGCTAAAACCACGAATCGTCCTCCAATTCAAGCTTTATGAACTTTAGAATTTCAAACTTCTACTTTCGATGTTTAAACCTATCAAATCACGTCCGATTGACTTCAAATTTTGCACACAAGTCATATTCGACATTACGGACCTACTCCAACTTCCAGAATCGGATTCCGAACCCGATATCGAAAAGTCCACCTCCGGTCAAACTTCTCAAAAACCTTCAAATTTCTATCTTTAGCCAAATGACTCTAAAATGACCCACGGTCATCCAAATTCACTTCCGATCGCTCCCAACTCCAGAATCACCATACGGGGCTACTCCCAGACTCGGAATCCCAAACGGACATCAACAACACTGAAATGCACTTCAATCCAAACTTATGAAATTTCCTCCAAAATGCTAACTTCCACAATAGGCGCCAAAACGCTCCCGGGTCATCCAAAACCCGATCAGGGCACACGCCCAAGTCCGAAATCATCACACGAACCTACTGAAACCTCCAGATCCCGATTCCGAGGTCGTTTACTCTAAAATCCAATCCTAGTCAATTCTCTCAACTTAAAGCTTCCAAAATGAGAATTTCCTCTCCAAGTCAACTCCGAACTTCCCGAAATTTAATTCCGATCGCGTGTACAAGTCATAATGCCTGAAGTGAAGCTGCTCATGGCCTCAAACTGCTGAACGACGCGCTAGAGCTCAAAACGATCGGTCGGGTCGTTACATCCTCTCCCACTTAAACATATGTTCGTCCTCGAACGTGCTAGGAACTGTGCTGGGGTTGTCTGGAATCGCTGTTTAACACCTCGAGCACCTACCCGTGCTACCACAACTCAGCTGGGCGCCCTAGCTCGATCCATCTGAAAGATATCCTTTTTCACTTAAGCAAATAAGCCTTAGATCCTAATTCCAACATCCGGACTTCTCTACCAGGCCCGTTTCCACCATACGAACACCGTATCAATAGCTACACAGCACCAAAACACGACCGCATACCTTAGCTGAATCCACATCTTGCACCTCTTTAGTCGCAGGACCACAATAACATTCTCAGATCGAATAAGTCGAAATTCCACGAATCTGATGCTCCTATTGCACGTCATGACTTACATAGGTCTTGCTCTAACTCTTACAATACCGCCACGACGGAAGAGATGTGTAGAAATTCATAACCAATTGCCGAACCAACGAATCATTGGGTCTATACTCCTGTCAAGAACCATCACCTCATCTTGAACCAAATAATGGCCTTAGCTCCTTAATGTACTTCATATAATCCGATCGCACTGATCCCAGATCCAATACCCTTGTCTTACCCAGTACGAACTGCCCAGGTAATAAGCCACCCCGGACATGATCAAAAGTCCCATATGATGCCCCAACGTGCCAGTAGGCTATGAACTCGAACGTGACAAATGGAAAACGAACTCTGAAAAAGAAATCCAATTACCCCGCTCGCGAATCATACATGCGATGCGGGCACACAGCTAATATGAGTTTTCCTTAGAAGAATAGGAAACAAAACACATAAAAACAGATATAGGGAACTGTACTCAACATCGCACTGTTGTGGTGCGCAACTCGATCCAAACAACATACCCATGGCGGCGTGCCACCCAATCCACGCATAAAAGTCACATAAGGAGGTACACACCAAGCTAGGTTACTCATTACAACAAGATACCGAATATCGGTCACAAGCACGCTAAGTGCATAATACCGTCCCTGGGGAGACATATAGAGCTATAAGCTGCAAAACCCAAGCACAACTGAGGTGCGATATACGATCTGAATCTCAAAAGCCATTTTGCTCATATAACCTCATCTTTACGCGGAACCTCAACACATAAGCAATTCACTAAGCCGTCTCACAACTCTTACGGCAATATATCATTACATAAAAAAACTAATGACGAAATAACACCCTGACTGCTCTTCCATAAGGAGCGCATTACGAAAATGAACACATCTGGCCTTATACAGAGCCCATATCTACATTTAAATCCATCCACAGACCTCAAGCTGGTTCTGATCGCACTGAGCTAGGCTAATAACCTTTCAAAGGTCCATAATAACCCCTTTTCCCCATAACACAACAAGAACAACCATCATAATCGAAGTAATCCTCCACGGTCCACAACCTAATAAACCGAGTGCCCTCCAGGCATAAATCCTCAAATTAACCATATCGCCACAATCTTCATACTTGGTTTCATTCTCCAATCAATCAAGTGACTCCCTGCCACGCTTATACAATCTTCCCGTGGGACACGCTCCCATGATCTTCCGTAACAGATAACAAGCCTGCACATCCAGGCTACCGGCTGCACTAACGCTGAAAAGCGATCAAGAATCATAACGAGGATGCAAAGCCTCTCTCACAAAACACCGATTCCCAGGTGACGCTGAAGACAATGCTAGCTTACTCTAATCATTCAAAACCCCTTTCCTGCTCATCCGAGCTCGTGACATCCTTGTCAACACAGAACTGCAACGTTGATCCTCACTTCAAATTCCATACCACTCACTGCACCCAACATTCCCATATACGATAGAACACGATTTTCATCATAACTTCGTAACCACTAATGGATTAACACTTCATCACATAAAACTTTTCACTTAACTCACTTCAGGAGAACCATAGTAACACACAGGTGAATTCTCATAACCGTAGAATATGCAAATCTCTAAGTAGTGGTCTAAGCACCATAGCCCTTCCGGGATCCGCCTACACATGACAGGCCATAGCATGGAATACTTCTGAATAACATCAATTACGGCAGCCGACAAACCTCACATGTACCGCCACAAATCACTTGCATAACTTGATCGCGCTGAAGGAACCGATCACTGCCACCAATATGCCAATTCAACTATGGCTAATCAATCTATCTTCTTCCAATTTATCCTCGATTGCCTTAGAAATAATAATAACTCCATTCAACACATAGCATACTCCATCCGCACTCATCTCGAGTGACCTTGACTCACGAGACCATGCTGTCTCAAATCTCACAAACCATTTCATACCTCCCAATTACTACCCTGCAGGTCAAAACATCATAGAACCTTCTGGGCACCTCCTCATAAGCTACTACAAGGCTTGATTCTTAACTGTACCTATAGGCTCGAAGCCATTAGGCACCACACTTTACCCCTTTGAATCCACTAGGACCGTTGTTGAGAGCCACCCGCTCTGACTTGGCCCCAAATATAATCAACTCCATAAATCTTCTAGCACATGAATACCCTCTCGACGAAGCACCCAGCAGAATCACTTCAATAAGTCTGAACATGAGCCGATAAGGCCAACCATAGCACACCTTTAACAATGCCTTTGCCTAAATCACCACTTATGTCCTTTCCGTAGCTGAAATGACCCATCAATATGCTAATAACCAGAAACCTCGCAAGTAGTTAACCATGCAACCCTAATCATAGGCGGTGGGACTCTCCCACTTAGTTTGAAGCCATTATTACACAACTCTGGACTTCACCAGGATCTTTTATCTCTTATTGACATAACCTTGCGCAATCAATTGACAAAATTCTCGGAATCTTTCTGTAAAACCCCTTTTTATACTCTGAATCATCACCACATTCGCACGATCGATCTCCTTGCTGTATAACCAATAGAATCTTCGCAGAAGCTTTGCCAACCATGCAACCGCCGATCCGCTCACTGGAGATAACCCACCTGTGGGATTTACGTGCTGACGTCTTCCAACGCTGCTGCACGGGGTACGATTACTGTGACATCAATAACCCATCCTGAGTCCAAGCTCAATCCCTAGCTGCACAAGTCCATTCACCTCTTGTGGACATCCATTAAGTGCGCGGCAACATCCTTCCAACTCAAAGTTAGGTTGTATCCTTTCTCATTTCAAGCAGCTCCTTTCCGTTATATCAAATCTCCTGCCGCCTAATAGCCCATACTCCAAATTAATCCGTAGGCCCAAATCACCAATCACTAAAATGCCCAAATCACTCCAAACTCTCCCACTTTGGCGAAACTCACCCCTTTAGTCGACTACTCGACCTTGGCTTCTTATACCTGGCCTTCTAGAAATTTTAACCACCGCCTGACACTCCCCGCATGTCCTTCCTCATCCTTTGCTGCTCAGTTGTTGCCTTAAATAAAATCTATCTTCGTGGTACTTGAACCCACAATTGCTGCTAACTTTAAACCTTTCCGAAGATCATCTTCCTCGAACCGTCGACATTAAAAACACTGATTTAATCCTGAACTACCGCACCCCGCGATATCTGACAGCCGCATCTTCAATACTATTTCACAATGTCTTACCCCAAAGGCGAATTGTAGAAGATCATAGTACCGGCGAACTTAGTACGTTCAATTACGACAACGACACCTCATTATAGAAAAAAACTCCACCACGCTCACAAATACCAAGTCTCGTTATCCATCAGCCCACATCTGACCATTCTTAGTCCAATTGCCCTTCTCCTACCGGGAATAAAAATACCGAATCTCTAGATCATGCACTGAGTAAACCTCCCTTCGAGTCATCCACTGCCCCGACACGTAGGCAAATATCCTACCATCATATCAACACTTCTGAACAATTGTTCATAGCATCATGGAAACTTGTGCCTAGCCTCAGAGCTCTTAGAAGCACCGCTACTGAGCCGAAATGACAGAATATCCTTTCACAAGGCGACGATAATAGCCCAAACAACTATGCAGGGAGAAACATCCCGCACCACATCGGTAGTACCATTACAATTCTTCAATTCCCGATTTATAACAGCGGTTCGCGTCGCGTAGGATTGAGTAGGAAGGAAACAGGGGCATAAGCCTCAAGGAATCAAATCGCACGATGAGGAATCAAGAAGGGAAGTACTCCTAACAGTCCTGCAGCCTCCCGAAGATAAGTACAGACGTCTCCATACCGATCTGCGAGACTCTACTAGACCTGCTCATGACTCGTGAGACCTACAGGAACCTAGTGCTCTGATACCATGTTTTCACGACCCAAAATCCACTAAGGGTCGTGATGGCGCCAGACACCATTGTCAGGCAAGCCAACAACAAATAACTAGTAACTTCTCGTTTTAAATATTTCTGAAAATCACTTCTTTTATACGTTTAAACAATATATAATAAATTCCACTGAATAAATAATGAAACATTTAACAATTTTAAATTTCCGAATAAACCCATAGACATCCCAGAACCCGGTGTCACAAGTGCATGAGCATTTACTAGGGAATGAAATAAAATACAGTAACTGTCCGACATATAAAGTGGACAGAAATGAAAATACAGTACAATACTCTGAAGAAGACTCTGCTAGCTGCGGGTCGTCTCGGTAAGTGCAGCTCACCTAAGTCTCCGTATCAACCATGCCGCTATGCCACTATGCCACTACTCGCAAATAAACCTGTGCAACAAAAATGCACAGCAAGTGTAGTATGAGTACGTAAACAACGTGTACTCAGTAAGTATCCCGCCTAATCTCGAAGAAGTAGAGACGAGATGAAAACTTCGACACTTACTAAAGGTCCAGTAATAATATTATTAATGCGAAGACTCACGGATTTATTAAGAACAACAGTAGATTCAAATGAGTCACTAAACAGGTGGAAGTTCCTTTTTATTTAAAGTCTCCGGATTCATAATCCATTAATTAACAATTATCTCAAGTCGGGAGAGCAGATAGCAATATCAATAAATCTCAAGGCAAGCAATACAAGCATGCGCAACTCCGAGGTCGTACGGCCCGATCCAACATAAATGTAAAATGTGCACTGCCGAGGGTCGAGCGGCACAAACCATAGATGCATCTATTTAATCTACCGAGGCGTTCGGCCCGTTCCACAATAGATAAACACATTCAAAAAATCAAATCAATAGTTCATCAAGGAGACAATATTCAGGAAGAAGGCAAGTTTCTCTTTTAAAAGTCAAGTAATGATATCTAGTCTTTTAGAAATTCATTTACACGTTCGATATGCTTTAAGCATTCTTAAATTTGTCAACAAGGCTGCATTTATTACAAGTAAGCATGCTTTTGGGTCCTAGACTGTGACGATCCGACCCGTCGTCTCATGAGTTACCGCTCCGTTCCCCTAGTTTTCTGCTTCTTTATGATTCATGTCTTGGGTGATCGAGTTGGTTTGGAGTGATTATAGTAGGAAATGAGACACTTAGTCTCTTTTAAGAAGGCTTGAGTTGGAAAAGGCAACCGGATGTGGACTTATGAGTTAGAGGGCTCAGACGCGAATTCCGATGATTCGGTTAGCTTGGGGGGATGATTTGTGACTTAGGAGTGTGATCGGAAGTGGTTTTGGAGGTCCAGAGTAGAATTAGGCTTGAATTGGCGAAGTTAGTATTTTGGCGATTTCCGGTTGACGGGTGAGATTTTGATCCGAGGGTCGGAATGGAATTCCGAGAGTTTTTGTAGCTTCGTTATGTGATTTGGGATGTGTGTGTAAAATTTTAGGTCATTCGGAGGTGATTTGGTTAGGTTTTTGATCAAATTCGTGTTTCGGAAGTTTTAGAAGAACTTAGGCTTAAATTCGATGTAATTTGATGGTTTTGGTGTTGTTTGAGGTGTTTTGATGATTGGAGCAAGTTTGAATGATGTTTTAGGATGCGTTGGTGCTTTTGGTTGAGGTCCCGAGGGCCTCGGGGTGATTTCGGATGGCTAACGGGGAGTTTTGAGCCTTGTGTGTTGCAGGTTTTTCTGTTGCTCCAGGTATTTTCGCACCTGCGGTTTGGGGACCGCAGGTGCGGTCTCGCAGATGCGGAGGAGAGAGGCACAGGTGCGGTCTTATGAAGGCACGTCAGGAACCGCAGATGCGGAGTGGGGATCGCATTTGCAGAGTCACAGATGCGACAAGTTGACCGCAGATGCGGGATTGGGGCTTTAAGTGAATTTCTGCAGATGCGGAGGGTGTGACCGTAGAAGCGGTACCGCAGAAGTGGATTTTGAGACCGCAGGTGCGGTTTTGACTGGGCAGATGTATATATGCTTCTTCTTCGCGAATTTTGAAGGGTTTGTTCATTATTTAACTCGGATTTGGAGGATTGTGGGCGAATTTAAAGAAGGATTTCAAGGAGCTTCGATAAGGTAAGGATTTTCTGACCCAAAACACGATTCTATGGTGCTATTTCATGAATTAGGACTGGAAATTTAAAGAATTAATGGACAAAAATGGTGGTTTAGGGCTTGAACTTAAGAGAGCAAAAATTGAGGATTTGAAGGGTCAATTGAACTCCGATTTTTGTGTTTTTGATATGTATAAACTCGTGGGGAGATAAGTAGTCTAATGATGCGAAGATTTCTGAATTTAGAGAAGTGGTCCCGGGGCTCGGGTTTTGTCAATTTCGATATTTTTGATATTTTTCGATTGTTTTCGATTGGGTATTGTTTCCTTAGCATATTGTGACGTATTCGTTGTGGTTTTGATATGATTCGACGCGCGAGGAGGTCGATTTGAGAGGAAAGGGCATAGCGAGCTAGAGTTTGGCCGGTTTGAGGTGAGTAATGATTATAAATGATGTCCTGAGGGTTTGAAACCCCGGATTTACACAACGCAGTGCTATGTTGAGGTGAGACACACGCTGTATGGCGAGCGTGGGGTCCTTTACTACTAGGGACTGTGACTTTGTCCATCCCGATTGGTGATTTTTACCGTATTTTGACTGAGATTTAATTGTTACCATTATGATCTGGGCTAGTTGCCATGTTTGGGGCCTTGTGCCGACCTGTAGAACCCCTAGGGGCATTTTTACTGATTATCGTCACTTTACTTGTTAAAAATCATACCCTCGGTCATGTTTCTAACTGTTTAACACAATGTGAACTGGTTGTTGAAATGCTAATCCTAAATGAAAGTAATATGTGGGCTGAGATCCCTATCTTATATTAGTATGCCCGAGAGGCTATGTTTATATTTACTGAGAGGGGTTGAGAACCCAATAGTAAGGATGTTTTATATGTTATGGATCGGGCTGCATGCCGCAGCAATATGTTTATATGGATCGGGCTGCACGCCTCAGCAAATGTATATTTATATATATATGGATCGGGCTGCGCGCCGCAGCAATATAGCGCTTGGGCTGTAGGAGCCCCTCCTGGAGTCTGCATACCCCAGTGAGCGCAGTCGACTATTTATATGGATCGGGCTGTGCGCCACAGCAATGTACGGATCGGGCTGTGCGCCACAGCAATGTACGGGTCGGGCTTGCCTAGCAATGTGTTGGGCGCCATCACGACCGGGGTTGGGGTCATGATAAGTTGGTATCAGAGCCTAGGTTACTAGGTCTCGCAAGTCATGAGTCGGTTTAGTAGAGTCTCGTGGATCCGTACAGAGACGTCTGTATTTATCCTCGAGAGGCTGCGGAACCTTTAGGAAAACTTCATATTCTTGAAACTCTTGTCGTGCGGTTTTGTTGAATCGGGAACTAAACTTCTACTATTCTATTCTCTCACAGATGGTGAGGACACGAGCTACCGGACGAGGTGGACGACCACCAGTACCACCCACTGAGGCCACCAGAGGCCGTGGACGCGGTCATGGACGCGGTCGTGGTCGTGGCAGAGGTAGAGTAGCGAGGGCAGCATCTGTTGATCCCCAGCTGCCCCAGCTCCGGATCAGACTCCAGCAGCACCAGTTCAGGCACCAGCTGTGCCCATCGTGATTCCGGGTCTACAGGAGACCTTGTCACAGATTTTGACAGTTTGCACTGGCCTGGCTCAGGCAGTTTCAGCCACCACAGCAGCAGCTACTTCACAGGTATTGTTTTAGTCTGCCACAGAGATGCCTCCGTATTATTTGATCCCGGTTCCACCTATTCTTATGTGTCCTCATATTTTGCTCACTATTTGAGTACGCCCCGGGAGTTTCTTGCTTTACCTGTTCATGTGTCTGCCCCTGTGGGCGACACTGTTGTTGTGGACCATGTGTACCGGTCATGTGTTGTGGTTATTGGGGGTCTGGAGACCCGAGTTGATCTATTGCTATTGAGCATGGTGTACTTTGATATTTTAGGCATGGATTGGTTATCTCCGTGTCATGCTAGTCTTGACTGTCATGCTAAGACAGTCACTTTGGCTATGCCGGGTGTACCGCGGATCGAGTGGCGTGGTGTGACTGATTATGTTCCGAGTAGAGTGATTTCTTTCTTGAAGGCCCAGCATATGGTTGGGAAGGGTTGTCTTTCATATTTAGCGTTTGTGCGGGATGTTGGAGCTGAGACTCTCACTATTGATTCTGTCCCAGTTGTGAGGGACTTCCCTGATGTATTTCCTGCAGACCTGCCGGGCATGCCACCGGACAGGGATATTGATTTTTGTATTGACCTGGTGCCGGGCACTCAGCCCATTTCTATTCCGACTTATCGCATGGCACCGAAGAGTTGAAAGAATTGAAGGAGCAGCTTCAGGAACTCCTAGATAAGGGGTTCATTCGGTCTAGTGTGTCACCTTGGGGTGCGCCAGTTTTGTTTGTGAAGAAGAAGGATGGCACAATAAGAATGTGCATCGATTATAGGCAATTGAACAAGGTAATAATTAAGAACAAGTATCCCCTGCCTCACATTGATGATTTGTTCGACTAGCTTCAGGGAGCGAGGGTGTTTTCCAAGATTGACCTCCGTTCGGGCTATCACCAGTTGAAGATCAGGGATTCAGATATTCTTAAAACTGCTTTCAGGACTAGATATGGTCACTATGAGTTTCTTGTCATGTTTTTCGGGCTGACCAATGCCCCAGCATCGTTCATGCATTTGATGAACAGTGTATTTCGGCCTTATCTGGATTCGTTCGTTATTGTTTTCATTGATGATATTCTGGTGTACTCGCGTAGTCAGGGGGAGCATGCGGAGCATTTGCAAGTTGTATTGCAGAGATTGAGGGAGGAGAAGCTTTATGCAAAGTTCTTCAAGTGTGAGTTTTGGCTCAGTTCAGTGGCTTTCTTGGGACACGTGGTGTCCAGCGAGGGTATTCAGGTTGATCCGAAGAAGATAGAGGCGGTTCAGAGTTGGCCTAGACCGTCCTCAGCCACAGAGATTCATAGTTTTCTTGGGTTGGCAGGATATTATCGCCGGTTTGTTCAGGGATTTTCCTCCATTGCATTGCCCTTGACCAAGTTGACTCAGAAGGGCGCTTCATTTGTATGGTCGGACGAGTGTGAGGAGAGCTTTCAGAAGCTCAAGACAGCTTTGACCACAGCTCCAGTATTCGTTTTGCCATCAGCTTCAGGTTCATATACCGTATATTGTGATGCTTTGAGAGTTGGGATTGGTTGTGTATTGATGCAGGAGGGTAGAGTTATTGCTTGTGCTTCTCGTCAGTTTAAGCCCCATGAGAAGAACTACCCCGTTCATGATTTGGAGTTGGCTGCCATAGTTCATGCATTGAAGATTTGGAGGCATTACTTGTATGGCGTATCTTGTGAGGTATTCACTGATCATCGTAGTCTTCAGCATTTGTTCAAGCAAAAGGATCTTAATTTGAGGCAGCGGAGATGGCTAGAGTTGCTTAAGGATTATGATATTACTATTCTGTATCATCCGGGGAAGGCCAATGTAGTGGCCGATGCTTTGAACCGAAAGGCAGTGAGTATGGGGAGTTTGGCGTATATTCAAGTTGGGGAGAGACCCCTTGCAGTTGATGTTCAGGCCTTGGCCAATCGGTTGGTGAGGCTAGATATTTTGGAGCCCAATCGGGTGTTGGCTTGTGTGGTTTCTCGCTCTTCCTTGTATGATCGCATTAGAGAGCGCCAGTATGATGATCCGCATTTACTTGTCCTTAAGGACAGAGTTCAGCATGATGATGCCAGAGATGTGACCATTGGTGATGATGGCGTGTTGAGGATGCAGGGTCGGATTTGCATGCCTAATGTGGATGGGCTTCGGGAGTTGATATTGGAGGAGGCCCATAGCTCGCGGTAATCCATTCATCCGGGTGCCGCGAAGATGTATCAGGATCTTAGACAGCACTATTGGTGGCGGACGAGGAAGAAAGATATTGTGGAGTTTGTAGCTCGGTGTCTCAATTGTCAGCAGGTGAAATATGAACATCAGAGACCGGGTGGCTTGCATCAGCAGATGGTTATTCCCGAGTGGAAGTGGGAGAGGATCACTATGGATTTTGTTACCGGACTCCCACGGACTTTGAAGAAATTCGATGCTATTTGGGTGATTGTAGACAGGCTGACCAAGTCCGCGCACTTCATTCCTGTTTGTACTACTTATTCTTCAGTGTGGCTGGCAGAGATTTATATTCGGGAGGTTGTTCGGTTGTATGGTGTCCCAGTTTCCATTATATCAGATCGGGGCACTCAGTTTACTTGGCAGTTTTGGCAAACTGTTCAGCGAGAGTTGGGTACCCAGGTACAGTTGAGCACAACCTTTCACCCTCAGACGGACGGGCAGTCCGAGTGCACCATTCAGATATTAGAGGATATGCTACACGCATGTGTTATTGACTTCGGAGGGTCATGGGATCGGTTTCTACCACTTGCAGAGTTTGCCTACAACAACAGCTACTAGTCGAGCATTCAGATGGCTCCGTATGAGGCTTTTTATGGGAGGCGATGTAGATCTCCAGTTGGTTGGTTCGAGCCCGGTGACGCTAGGCTATTGGGGACAGATTTGGTCTAGGATGCATTAGAGAAGGTGAAGGTGATTCAGGAGAGACTCCGTACAGCACAGTCGAGGCAGAAGAGTTATGCGGACAGGAAGGTTCGAGATGTATCCTACATGGTTGGCGAGAAGGTCCTGTTGAAGGTTTCACCCACAAAGGGTGTTATGAGATTCGGAAAGAAAGGGAAATTGAGTCCGAGGTTCATTGGGCCTTTTGAGGTACTCCGGAGGATCGGGGAGGTGGCTTATGAGCTTGCCTTGCCACCCAGCTTGTCGAGCGTGCATCCAGTTTTTCATGTTTCTATACTCCGGAAGTATATTGGAGACCCGTCCCATGTTCTAGATTTCAGTACGGTTCAGTTGGAGGGTGATTTGACTTATGATGTAGAGCCAGCAGCCATTTTGGATCGTCAGGTTCGGAAGTTGAGGTCAAAGGATGTTGCTTCGGTGAAGGTGCAGTGGAGAGTTCGGCCCGTGGAGGAGGCTACCTGGGAGACCGAGCGGGAGATGCGGAGCAGATACCCTCACCTATTTGAGGCTTCAGGTATGTTTCTTGACTCGCTCGAGGACGAGTGTTTGTTTAAGTTGGGGAGGATGTGACGACTCGACCCGTCGTCTCATAAGTTACCGCTCCGTTTCCCCTATTTTTTCTGCTTCTTTATGATTCATTATCAGTGTCTTGGGTGATCGAGTTGGTTTGGAGTGATTATAGTAGGAAATGAGACACTTAGTCTCTTTTAAGAAGGCTTGAGTTGGAAAAGGAAACCGGATGTGGACTTATGAGTTAGAGGGCTCAGATGCGAATTCCGATGATTCGGTTAGCTTCGGGGGATGATTTGTGACTTAGGAGTGTGATCGGAAGTGGTTTTGGAGGTCCAGAGTATAATTAGGCTTGAATTGGCGAAGTTAGTATTTTGGCGATTTTCGGTTGATGGGTGAGATTTTGATCAGAGGGTCGGAATAGAATTTCGAGAGTTGCTGTAGCTTCGTTATGTGATTTGGGATGTGTGTGTAAAATTTCAGGTCATTCGGAGGTGATTTGGTTAGGTTTTTGACCAAATGCGTGTTTCGAAAGTTTTAGAAGAACTTAGGCTTGAATTCGATGTAATTTGATGGTTTTTGTGTTGTTTGAGGTGTTTTGATGATTGGAGCAAGTTTGAATGATGTTTTAGGATGCGTTGGTCCTTTTGGTTGAGGTCCGGGGGCCTCGGGGTGATTTCGGATGGCTAACGGGGAGTTTTGAGCCTTGTGCGTTGCAGGTTTTTTTGTTGCTCCAGGTATTTTCGCACCTGCGGTTTGGGGACCACAGGTGCGGTCTCGCAGATGCGGAGGAGAGAGGCGCAGGTGCGGTCTTATGAAGGCACGTCAGGAACCGCAGATGCAGTGGGGATCGCATCTGCGGAGTCGCAGATGCGACAAGTTGACCGCAGATGCGGGATTGGGGCTTTAAGTGAATTTCTGCAAATGCGGAGGGTGTGACCGCAGAAGCGGTACCGCAGAAGCGGATTTTGAGACCGCAGGTGCGGTTTCGACTGGGCAGATGTATATATGCTTCTTCTTCGCGAATTTTGAAGGGTTTGTTCATTTTTAACTCGGACTTGGAGGATTGTGGGCGAATTTAAAGAAGGATTTCAAGGAGCTTCGATAAGGTAAGGATTTTTGGACCCAAAACACGATTCTATGGTGCTATTTCATGAATTAAGACTGGAAATTTAAGGAATTAATGGACAAAAATGGTGGTTTTGGGCTTGAACTCAAGAGAACAAAAATTGAGGATTTGAAGGGTCAATTGAACTCTGATTCTTGTGTTTTTGATATGTATAAACTCGTGGGGAGATAAGGAGTCTAATGATGCGAAGATTTCTGAATTTTGAGAAGTGGGCCCGGGGCTCGGGTTTTGCTAATTTTGAGATTTTTGATATTTTTCGATTGTTTTCGATTGGGTATTGTTTCCTTAGCATATTGTGACGTATTCGTTGTGGTTTTGATCAGATTCGACGCGCGAGGAGGTCGATTTGAGAGGCAAGGGCATAACGAGCTAAAGTTTGGCCGGTTTGAAGTGAGTAATAATTATAAATGATGTCCTGAGGGATTAAAACCCCGGATTTGCACAACGTAGTGCTATGTTGAGGTGAGACACACGCTGTATGATGAGCGTGGGGTCCTTTACTACTAGGGACTGTGACTTGGTCCATCCCGATTGGTGATTTTTACCGTATTTTGACTGAGATTTAATTATTACCATTATGATCTGGGCTAGTTGCCATGTTTGGGGCCTTGTGCCGACCTGTAGAACCCCTAGGGGCATTTTTACTGATTATCCTCACTTTACTTGTTAAAAATCATACACTTAGTCATGTTTCTTACTGTTTAACACAATGTGAACTGGTTGTTGAAATGCTAATCCTAAATGAAAGTAATATGTGGGCTGAGATCCCTATCTTATATTAGTATGCCCGAGAGGCTGTGTTTATATTGACTGAGAGGGGTTGAGAACCCAATAGAAAGGATGTTTTATATGTTATGGATCGGGCTGCACGCCGCAGCAATATGTTTATATGGATCGGGCTGCACGCCGCAGCAAATGTATATTTATATATATATGGATCGGACAGCGCGCCGCAGCAATATAGCGCTTGGGCTGTAGGAGCCCCTCCCGGAGTCTGTACACTCTAGTGAGCGCAGTCGACTATTTATATGGATCGGGCTGTGCGCCACAGCGATGTACGGATCGGGCTGCGCGCCGCAGCGGTTATTTTGATTTCGGTTATTGTGAGAGATATATGGTTACTGTGTCGAGGAACGGATTTATACTTGTTAAATACCTGATAAGCTACCTGTATTTACCTGATTTAAAGAGATTTCACTTGATTTCTTCACTATTTGCTGCTTTAAGTTATTTCACTGCTTTAATATAGAACTGCTTAGTGCCTTTACGTGTTTTCATACTGTCAGTCCTTATTTATGATTATTACTCACTGGGTCAGAGTACTCACATTACTCCCTGCACCTTGAGTGCAGATCCAGGTGTTCCCGAGGCATAGTGAGAGCTTTCTTGCTGATCATCATCCACCGGAGTTATCGTGGTAGCTGCATGGCGTCCCGTCACGACCCAAACCCACTGGGTCGTGATGGCGCCTCTCGTGAAGACAAGGCCAGCCAACAGAACATTAACTCCTCAAATATCTAACAGTTATTAATCATAAATAAGCTTAAAGCAGGAATATCGTAACCAATATTACAGAATAACCGCGATAACAAGGATGCCAACCCAAATCCAGCCCGCAATCGGGGTGTCACAAGTCATGAGCCACTACAGAGTTTAATATCTACTACAAGACTGTATCTAAGAACATAATCCGAAGATAAACGAAGTACAGATAATAAAGAAGAAACGGGGCTGTGGACGCTGACAGCTGCCTCGTCTCTCCGGGTCCGCCTGGTCTGGATGGAAATCAGCGCTTAGGAACGAACCCTGCTATGCCTGTATCTGCACACACGGTGCAGGGAGTAATGTGAGTACTCCGACCCAGTGAGCAATAAAAATAAATAACGACTGAGAATATAAAATCCCACACAGGCACAGATAATGCTATCTCAAACAGTAAAATCAAGTAAACAGTAGGAACCAGTGAAACATAGCAAGAAATTCTCTTTGAAAACAATTAATAAAACAAGTATGCTCAAGTATGGTCAGTCATTGTTACCTGACCGGTCAGCCATTGTTACTTGACCCAACGCGTGTTTCAGTGCCATTGTTACCACTGGTCAGCCATTGTTACCTGACTGGTCAGTCATTGTTCCCTGACCAAAACACGTATGAAAGTGTCATTGTTACCACTGTCCAATTCTAAATGGGTACCCGCGCTCACTGTGGGTGTGCAGACTCCGGAGGGGCTCCTACAGCCCAAGCGCTATCAACAAGGCTTGAAAGCCTGAACAATATCAATACGAGGCCTGAAAGCCTCCTCACCTCACTCATCATGCCCTCACATAAGGCCCTCGGCCTCAATCAGTCCAGAAATAGTCAACAGCCCCTCAGGCAACAGTAAAGCAATAATACTCAGCTCAAACAATAGTTCAAATATCAATTTAAAACTCCAAGTTTGAGTAAATATGGCTGAGTTCAAGAAACACTGTAAATCACATGGACTGAGTTCAAATAATATTTCAAACAGTGAGGAAAATAGTGATGATAGTTCATAAAGAGTTCAAACAGTGCAATAAGCCCCAAATATGGCAATAAGCCCAAATCATAGTGAAAACAACAAGTCATTGCTAATACGCGGTAAAATATCATCCGGACTGGACCAAGTCACAGTCCCCAATAGTAAATGACCCCGCGCTCGTCATGGAACGCGTGTCTCATCTCAACATAGCACCAAGTTGTGCAAATCCGGGGTTTCAAACCCTCAGGACGTCATTCAAAATCATTACTCACCTCTAACCAAAACCACAAGGAATACGTCACAATAGGCTAATGAATCATAACCCAATCGAAAAGACTCGAAAAATATCAAAAATCACGAAGTTGGCAAAACCCGAGCCCCGGGCCCACTTCTCGAAAAATTATAAAATTCACATTACCGGATTCCTCATCTCACCGCGAGTTCATACATACCAAGAACTCCCAAATCCGAGCTCAAATGACCTATCAAATCCCAATTTGAAATATCAAAAACTCAAGCCCTAGTTCATCAATTTTTAGGCTTAATTCCATGAATTTCTAGGTAAATTTCACATAATAATCATGTTTTTAACTCAAAAATCTTACCTCCAACAAACTCCAGTCGAAACCATCTTCAATTTCTCCCAAAAAGCTCCCAAGATGTTCAATAATGGAGGAAAATGGACCAAGCTTCGCGGATGAAATAATATAAAACCCTTCTGCCCAGCTACAGTGTTTTCGCAATTCCCAGCAAAACCTTCGCATTTGCGAAGCTACATTGTTTTCGCAATTCCCAGCAAAACCTTCGCATTTGCCAAGCTACAGTGTTTTCGCAATTCCCAGCAAAACCTTCGCATTTGCGAAGCTACAGTGTTTTCGCAATTCCCAGAATAACCTTCGCATTTGCGATGCTACAGTGTTACACCAGAACAAGCAATATCAAATTTCTCAAAAATGATCCGAAACCACCCCGAAACTCACCCGAGGCTCCCGGGACCTCAACCAAAAGCACGGACATATCCCATAACATCATTCAAACTTGTTCCAATCATCAAAACACATCAAACAACGCTAAAACCATCAAATCACATCGGATTCAAACCTAAGTTTTTCAAAAACTTCCGAAATGCACTTTCGATCAAAAACCCGACCAAACGACGTCCGAATGACCTGAAAATTTGCACACATATCCAAAATCACCTAACGAAGCTACAACAACTCTCGGAATTCCATTCCGACCCTCGAATCAAATTCTCACCCATCAACCGGAATTCGCCAAAATACTAACTTCGCCAATTCAAGCCTAATTCTACACCGGACCCCCAAAATCAAATCCGATCGCACTCCTAAGTCACAAATCATCCCCCAAAGCTAACCGAATCACCGAAAATTACATCCGAGCCCTCTAACTCATTAGTCAACATCCGGTTGACTTTTCCAACTTAAGCCTTCTTGAAAGAGACTAAGTGTCTCATTTTCTACCAAAACCAATCCAAATCAACTATAACACACCGAATACTGATAATGAAACATGAAGAAGCATAAAATTGGGGGAAACGGAGCGGTAACTCATGAGATGACGGGTCGGGTCGTCACATCCTCCCCAACTTAAACAAACGCTCATCCTCGAGCGTACCCAGAGTTGCTCTAGAAGCCAACCAATAGCTGAATAACTTTACCAAGCATATACCCGGGGTGATCCCACGTCACCCTATCTCATATAGGTCTGACAACACAACATAGCTGAAATTACCCAATCCAGCCTAGCCCATAAATCATAGAACTACCTTTTCACTTCTGAAACCATCAATACGATCAAAACCTCACTCCTATACTTTGAATAGTCCCGAACCAGCTGTAATAACCCATACTTGCAACCTCAGATGAAATCATATGATATACCACATAATCCAAGCACTCGAAACGATAACTTCTATTCACAGCAGTTGCCCACAATAACCAAACACCGATAGAAAA
>NC_031991.1:40123849-40148148 GCF_001879085.1 Nicotiana attenuata | reverse complement strand
AGTTTAAATAAAGCCTACAACGAGAATTCTAAATCAGGTAAATAAGGAAGAACAGTAATAGAAAGCAAGGTACAATACAAGGAAAACTGCCCTCAACAAGGAATAATAGCCGGGGATCTCTTGGTATCCCGAGGATCTCTTGGTATCCTCAATAAGTAAGTCGGGGATCTCTTGGTATCCCAATATATATATATATATATATATATATATATATATATATAGAAACACATGTGCCAGGGATCTCTTGGTATCCCGCACCCTCAGTCCAGAATATCTCAAGTACAGGGGGATCTCCCGGGAAGCCGTCCCGTAGTCCCAAATTATACACACAACAACAAGCAACTCATAATCTCAGAATAATGCTAAAAGATTAGGACAAGAAATAGTAAATTCTAGCCTAACATGCTCCATAGAGTACAAATAGCACAACTAAACAATTAGCAAGTAAGCCAGATAAACATGAGTCTCTAAGCTAGCACAGGTATAAACTTACAGTTTAAAATGAACAAGTAAACATGAAATCTCAATTTAAATACTTCAAGTAGAAACGGGTTTACAACAATTAGCTCAAGTACGCGCTCGTCATCTCACGTACGAGGCATTCAAATATTCAAAGATCATGTCCTAAAGGGAAAAGTCCCCCACACAAGGTTAGACAAGCCACTTACCTCGAACCGGCTCAATATCAACTAGAAACCACGCTCTTGCCACGAGTATCAGACTCCAAATGGCTTAAATCCAGTGATCTTCTCTTCGAAACCCACTCAAAATCGCCTAAAACCGAGCTCTCAATTGATTTCTCCAACTTATGAAATTAAAACCCTCGAATTTCTATATCTGTACAGTGAATGTCGCTTCTGCGATCTAGGGACCGCAGAAGCGGTCCCGCCTATGCGAAACACTGGCCGCTTCTGCGGCTTCTTTTAAAAGGTCAGACCTCCGCTTCTGTGGATAAATAACCGCTTCTGCGGTTCCTGAGAGGGGGGGACCAAACTCGCTTCTGCGATGAGCGAGCCGCTTCTGCGGTTCCCAAGCCGCAGAAGCGAAAATACCAGAAGGAACAAAATACCAGCTGCTGCAAACTTAGAAATTTTCCTCCGTTAACCACCCGGAATCATCCCGAGGACCCCGGGACCTCAACCAAAAGCACCAATACAAGGTAATACCTTATTCAAACTTGTACCAATCTTGAAAATACCTAAAACAACGCCGGAAACCCGAATTAATCAAAGATTAAAGCCTAAGAACTTCAAATTCCTTTCAAATACGATTTCGATTAAAAACCTAACCAAAGCACGTCAAAATGACCTGAAATTTTGCACACACATCCCTAATGACATGACGGAGCTACTGTAACTTCCGGAATTCCAATCCGACCGCGGATCAAAAACTCACTATCGGAGCGGAAACTTCAAAAATTTAAACTTCTGCATTTCAAGTCTAAATGAGCTACGGACTTCCAAAATACATTCCGAACACGCTCCCATCCCCGAAATCACCTAACGGAGCCATCAGATTTCCATTCCGAGGTCGTCTTCACACTGTTCCGACTTCGGACCATTTTTCAACACTTCAGCTCTCATTTAGGGACTAAGTGTCCCAAAACACTCCGAATCCTAACACCGAACATCCCGGCAAACCAAAATAGCAGAAATGAACTTAGGGGAAGCAGTTAAGGGGGGATCAGGGCGTAAATTCCAAAAATGACCGGTCGGGTCGTTACACCTCTCTTCTCTCTGAGACACTCTCAAACCCTAGGGCGCCGTCACTCCAAAATTTCCCCAAACCCCTTCGATTCCTGACCAGATATGGGGTCATCTGGTGATTTACGGCCTTATATGGCCTCATACCTCTACTGGTTGTTCGATTTTGGTGTTATCTGAAGGAATCTCGAGGAGTCTCAACCTAGAGTCGACCTAGACTCTTCGTTTATTTTATGAACCTGCCTTGTGCTCATCGCTGTTCGTGAGTATTGTTATCTTTGTGTCTATGTTTTGAAACTCCGATTCTAGGCTAGATTTTTCCTCACCTCGTCCCATTTTCAGAAAACCCTCATCTCTTTCTACTTGAATCTATTCATATCCTTGTAGATCTGAAACGACTTTGAATTTATCCGGTAGTTTCCTTTAAAAAATCTTCTATTTTCCTTACTATTAATCGATTTCAATATTTTCTAAAACGAGGGTTTCACTTCGTTTTGTTTCTGCAAAACTTTTCTGAAGTTTCTATGTGTTTGAATCCGGTTATCTTTACTAGTTCTACTGATTCTTTCATGCCTATGTTCTAGTCCTTTGTTTGTTTAATTGTTCACTTCAATATTTGCCCGTTATTCCTTGTTTGTCAATTAGCAGAGATTAATTGATGATTATTTGACTATTTAGGGTTCGAAATTATTGTGTTTTGTTGAGATGGCTACTCCCTGTAATTTTTGCCTACTTTCATTATTTGTGACTCCTAATTGATACTGCTTGCCTTAATTAGTCTATTGGTTTGATTTCTAGGTGTTGATTTACTCTAATTGATTTATAAAAAGGCCTATGACTCATTTCTTGCCTTATTCAAACCCTAATTTGGCTGATAATTGATTTCTCCCTAATTCGAAGGGTCTGTCCCGGAGTCCTGCCTGTTAATTGGTCCTGTTAAGCCCTAATTGATTGATTGATTGGTCTCTTTGCCTTATTTGTGAACTCTTGATTTCCTTTACCGTATTTGCTTCACTCTACTCGATGCTATATAAACCCCATTCTGTTTTTGAAAACACACACACATACTCAGAAAGAAACACACACACACATACACATACTCAGAAAGAAACACACACACACACACATACTCAGAAACAAACACACACACAAACTCTTGCTCTCATTCAAACCTTTTCTGTTAGGTTTGCTACATTGTCTAGCCGGCTGAAAGCCAAGGCTAGACTATTGGATTATGCATACTTTCAACTTCCTGTTTGCTATTTTCTAACTGGTATGTCTCCATTCCTATTATCATTCAATATGCTATGGAGTTGAACCTATGTGCTTTCCTGTTTATTGCTCTCAATCAGAATGACCACTTATGTGTTGTTCACTCATGTCTTTCCTGTTTATTACTCACAATTAGCATGATTACAACTGTGTATGTCTTTCCTGTTCATTGCTTTAAATTAGCAAGACTACTACTGTTGCTATGTCCCATTCAGTATGTTGTGGAATCTGACTGTTATAAGATGTCGACCTGTCTTTGCTTGTGTTATGTTTCTGATAACTAGCATGCCCTTAACTCTCACGAAATTGTCTTGTCCAATATGTCAATATGGTTCACACACTTTAGCATGTTCTTATTTGATACAGGATGCTTATCTACTTGTTTTCTCAACTAGCATGCTTGCCCTGTTTTATGTGTTCCTGACTTCTATGTTCCCAACCCCTGCTACCTTTCTCTGTGTAGTTGTCTGTTTTTTATTCTATTCCCAGCATACTATCTGACCCCCTAGTGATGATTAATGACCTAAGTCAAATCTAGGCAATGTGAAACTTTGCTTGAAGTGGTTGTGATCCTGTTTCTGTCTACTGTTTGATCGCTGGAATCATTGTTTGAATTCTAAAGGTTGAAATGACTCTGTTTGTTCCTATTTACTCCTATGATCCAAACTGTTTTCTTAAAACTATCTCCTATTTTCAACTCCTACTCTTAGAATACCTAGGGTCCTACCCCTCCAGTGTGAGCACTGCCTAGGAATCCATGAGACTCCTCCGAACTCCGACACACTGGGGATGGCTTTTCAAAACTTGTTCACAAAACTGTTTCTTTAAAAGGGTTTCTGGTGTGAGCATTTCCCGGGGTCCCTGAGGCACTTGGGAACTTTGACGCACCAGAAGGCCATTTGGTGTACTATGAGATACTCGCATATTTCAGACTTGGTTGAAGGCCTTGTTTCCAAGTTTACTTTTGGGCCTGTCCAGGCTCCCTATAGTATAGCAATTTCATTTTGTAATTCATTTATATCTGGTCTGTATAATAATTCCTGTAAAAAAAGATATTGGGGTTATTAGTAAAACTGGGAAAGGATTTTTATATATAAATTTGTGGGGGATCGGGTAGAAACCATGTCTATAGGACTATTGTGATGATATTTATTTGCATTAGAAACCATGTTCATAGGGTTTATCTCGTTATGTTGAATTCTCATCCTAGAAATCCTGCTTCTAGGCCGTTTGCCCATTCTGCAATAATCATATTTTCAAAACCTCTATGTGTGCATTAGAAATCATATTTCTGGGATATTTTGTTGCACTCACTTGGCAATTAATTGACACCTTTATTCGCCTAGATATCATGCCTATAGAAAAATATATATAAAATCAGTTTCATCGCTTAACAGTCATGCCTATAAGGAATTAGTATAAAAATAGTTCCAACACTTAGATATCATGCTCATAGAGATAAACATGTAAAATCAGTTCTGTAATGCTTGTGATCATTTTCAGCACGTAGACAGCATGCCTATAGGGTGTAGACGGATAAAATCTGCCTGTTTAAACTAGTCACTGGTTTATAATACGTTGAGATATCATACCTATAGGATCCTGCCGGTTATCGCCTAGGCAAGCCTGTAGGATAATTAAAACCCTGAGTTGCCAAAAACTGTATTTGTTTGACTGCTTATAAACTGCCCAGGTTCAGGAAGTAATAGGATCAGTAGGCAAACTGATTAGGTATTTACTGCCTCGCCTCAATGAAACTGTTGCATATTTTGTGCTCATCTAGATATCCTGCTATAGGACTTTAAATCGTTTAAAACTGTTTGTTTGAGATGTGCAAATTGTTTGCTTATTTGTGGAGGTAAATGTGAGCCCCTTTAACTGCTCTTTATGTGACAGTCCTACCTGTTTTGTTTGACGCCTAGTTTTCTCCTTTTAAGCACCATAGGTAAGTCTAGAACCACCTTAACTAGAGGTCCTAAGCACCTCCAGGGCCCTAGGCAAGGGATGAGTAATGCACGTATAGGGTACGTATTCAATGCTATTAGAACGCTTGGATAATAATTAAGGGGAGGGTAATTGGGTAGTAAAGGATATGTTGACCTGTGCACTAATGCTACGCGTAACACCTCTATTTGAGGAAAGTTTACCGAGTATTGCACAGAAGTGATCCTATAGGCTAATAAACCTAGGACCCCCTTTATTCTCGTTTAATAATCTCTATTTGTCTAAACTGCTTATGACTAATTCACTTAAATTGAGTTTGGCCGGGACCCACCGTTATGGACCTCGAGGGGTGCCTAATACCTTCCCCTCAAGGTTATTTCGAGCCCTTACCCAATCTCTGGTAATGCAAATCGGTTTATGAGTTATTTGCTTTAGGTGCCTTAACGCACCTTAAATCCGTTAGGTGGAGACTCTTCAAATTCCATACCCCTTCCCAAAAGGAAATGAGTTGTCCCAAAAAATGTCGAAACCCGGACTCCGCGAGGAAAAAAGGGGCGCGACAGCATGGCGATTCTGCTGGGGATATTCTTAGGCTCTTACCATAACAAACTTGTTTTTATGAATTAGTCTTGAACATGCTTTATTCTGTTGATACATGTACACCCTTTCCCTTTTCCCCTTTATTTGGATTTAATTGCCTATTTTTCAAGCATTTATGTTTTCCTTTACTACAGAAACTGACTTGTCTCCTTGTTTTCTTTCTTAAACGTCTTTCAATTATTAAATACTGCATTTATCATTCTTTTAACATGCAAATACGTGACAACATGCTATTTATTATTGCATAAATCATGCTCAACATCACATTCCACTCGTACGCAATCAATCCTATAGCAACACTTGATGAGTGTTTGTGCCCTTCCTATATATCACCCTTTAAATTTAGAAAGGCGTATTTGCGGTAAAACTAGTCGATAAGCGGTGCAGTCGACGGTTCCGTGCCTTTCCCCCTCAAGTTGTCCACTTGAGGGTAACAGTCTAGACCTCACTAGAAACATTACTCTGATTAATTTTACATGCATCATGGTCAAACCTAGCCGGGTTAATATGTTGTCCACATAATAACCCTTTAAGACAAGCCTCGTCCAAAAGTCCATCGGGTTTTCTATAATCCCAACGGACGCAACCACGATTATGTGCATTAATTTTGGAGAAATAAGTGCCAATATGCTAATCATTGCTATATAAGTAGTCGGATCTGGAGGGGGAAAGGGCCTAACCATATTTGCTTTTGCAGAAAATGAGGCACGAAGTCCCCAGGTTCGGCATGGTCCGTAACATACCACAATTGTTGCTAGATTGGTGGGAGGAACTTCCATCAAGTGATAAGAATCATGTGAAAAGGGTCTTGGGAAATACCTGCGAGAACTGGGGAATTTGATCGACAAGAGCATCCAGCCTGGAGAAGGTCCTTTTGGGACCAAGTAGAATAGGTTTATTTGCTTTTTTTAAAATGTAATAAGGCCAAGTGCCATTAGTGACTTATCTTATTTAGTGTAATTTTAGATTCATCTATTTTTACATTAATGAAATGAGGCAATCATTGGCACTGAAATTCTCCAAATCTGTTTGTCGCTAGGCCTACCTCGGGCACAACGAGGCTCCCAAATTAGGACGCAAATTTACATTCCCGCAATATGTGTTTAAATACTGCAAACATTTTTCAGAACCCTTACTGACTTGTTTACCTTTTGTTTTTCTTTATTTTTTATTATTCCCATTCCCTAAGGTTGGTTCGCACATATTGGCATCATCAGCATATCACACCAGATCTAGAGGCCCTCCACCTCCTCCTCCTCCAAGTAATACGAAAAGCAGAGGAAAATCTAAGATGGATGACTTAAGCGGTATTCAAAACGAAAACGCTGAGAACATCGAAACTTCAGACGGTCGGAGCACTCCGGCCCAGAATGATTTGGTCCTGCGATTAGAGCAGAAAATACTAGAGCTACAAGGAGAACTTGAGCAGGTCCGCAACTTGGCCAGCCTCTCCCTCATCCTAAACGTCCCAGACGTTAACCAACAAAATGTTCAAAACCCAGCACCTCCTCAAAATACGCCAAACCAACGGCCACAAAATCCTCCCGCACCCCATCAATATGCAGCTCCACCTCAAAAACCCAATCCTCTACCGGTACCATCTCCTCCACAAAACCATCATCAACCAACCCAGTACCCACATCACACTCCTCAGAACACACCATAACCTATTCCCGATCCTCAAAACTCGACCAACGATCACCACTACACCCAAATCCCTAGCACCCACCAAAACAACCCCATATACGTGGAAACCGTACCTCACTCCACTCAACCAACCTCCTATACACCAGAATCCGCTGAGAAGGACCTGCTCATCAAGAACATGGCCGAGGAGCTCAAGAAGTTGACAAGTCGAGTTCAGGGTGTTGAAGGAGGTAAACGAATAGAAGGTGTGAACTACGAGGATTTATGCATACAACCAGATGTGGAACTTCCGGAGGGTTACAAACCTCCCAAGTATGAGATGTTTGACGGAACGGGTGATCCCAAAGTTCATTTGAGGACTTATTGTGACAAGCTCATGGGGGTCGGAAAAGATGAAATGATCCGAATGAAGCTCTTCGTGAGAAGTCTTATCGGAGATGCCCTGTCCTGGTACATAAGCCAGAATCCTAAGAAGTGGGCCAATTGGGTGAGCATGGCATCAGAATTTATGGACCGGTTCAGGTTTAATACAGAAAATGCACCGGTTGTCTTCTATATCCAGAACTTAAAGAAGAAGCCAACTGATACTTTCCGCGAGTATGCTACTCGGTGGAGGTCGGAAGCAGCCAAGGTCAGACCAGCATTAGACGAGGAACAGATGAACAAGTTCTTTGTCAGGGCACATGCCCCATAATATTATGAAAGACTAATGGTCATTGAGAATCACAAGTTCTCCGATATCATCAAACTCAGAGAAAGGATTGTAGAGGGTATCAAAAGCGGGATGGTGACAAATTTCGAGGCACTGCAGGCCACGAATAAAACATTACAATCAGGGGGCATATCAAAGAAAAAAGAAGTAGGGGCAGTAATGGTGGCCCAAGGTCCAAAATATCCACTCACATACCAAACACCTCCACCTACATACCAACCCTCACCTCCCAGATATTCCCAACCCGCCACCGCCTATCACACTTATAACACCCAGCCAGCCTACTATCATTCACCTCCAACTCGTCCAAATTACCAGAAACCCCGACCTAACTGTGATCGCAAACCACCCAAAAAATACACCGCCATTGCTGAACCCATCGACCAGCTATACGAAAGATTGAAGGCTGCTGGTTATGTCACCCCTATTCCTACTGTGGCAATGGAGAATTCATCTCAATGGGTCAACCCAAATAAAACCTGTGCATATCATTCCGGTATGAAGGGGCACACTATTGACGAGTGCCGGACATTGAAATATAAGATCCAGACATTGATGGATAACAAGGTGATATAGGCGAAGGAAGCTATACCCAACGTCCGCAACAATCCTCTTCCAGATCATAGGGCTGATGGGGTACAAGTGATAGAGATGGCTGAAGAATGGGATCCTGATGGGTCAATCGGGCTTATTCAGGAAGGCGATGACTTTAAACCTGCAGTCACACTCACTCCTATTTGGTACGGATACAGTCGTCAGTCGAAGTTAAGGTAACTGCATCGGTTCCATTTGAGGTTGAGGCAGCACCACCTGCAGCCACACATGTTCCATTTGAGGTAGAAGTGGCCACACCTTTCATAGTGACAGTAGAAACCACACCTCCTTTCAAGTCCAACGCCATACCTTGGGACTACATTGCTGAAGCCAGACGAAAGGGAAAAGCAAAGATGGAAGAATCTGGTGCCGCACAGGGAATGACCCGAACTGGAAGGATCTATAGACCCGAATATTTGGGAGGATCAAGCAAGGAGACTACTACTAAGCAACCTGTTATTGAAACTAGACCAGACGACCTTTGGAGGAAAGTACAGGCAAGAGAATACTCGGTCGTCGACCATCTAAATAAGACTCCCGCCCAGATATCCATCCCGTCGCTATTGCAAAATTTTGAAGCACATAGGAGTGCTCTGATGAAGGTGTTGAATGAAGCTTATGTGCCCAACAATATCACTAGGGGCGAGATGGCCAACATGGTAGGGCAAATGCTGGAGAGTCACAAGATCACCTTCCACGAGGATGAACTACTGCCTGAAGTTTTGAGTCACAACAGGGCACCGAATATCACGGTACAGTTTGAAGACAAATTAATTGCCAGGGTCTTAATAGATGGGGGTTCAAGCCTCAGCATTTGTCCATTAACTACTCTGAAAAGATTGGGCAAAGATTTCCATGTGATATGGGCAGGAAGTATGAACGTGAAAGCATTTGATGGGTCTCAAAGGGCCACGATTGGGGAGATTAACCTTTGTCTGCAGATGGGACCAACTTGGTTCGATGTGGAGTTCCAAGTACTAGACATATCAGCTACATACAATCTTCTATTGGGTCGCCCTTGGATACATGCCGCTGGGGCTGTGGCTTCCACGCTGCACTAGGCCGTGAAGTTCGAGTGGAACCATCAGGAGGTAATCATTCACGGAGATAGAAGTAACCCCATTTACACCAGTCAAACTATCCCGGTCGTCCAGAATAGAAGAAGGCTGGGTAGAGAAACTTATCACCATATTGAACATGTCAACGCAATTGAGAAGGACAAGTGGTGGAGTAACAAAATAGAAAGCATACTGGCATGGTCTGGGTATGAACCCGGCAAAGGACTTGGGAAGGAACTCCAGGGCATTACCAAACCAACACAGTTGAAACGTCACGGTACCACCTTCGGACTTAGGTATCAGTACACCTGACAAAAATATGATGATTGGTCGCCTCCATGGCGTGGTCCTTATTACCCTCTCGAGCAGCCGGTACCACACCTAAGTCAGACTTTTCACTAGGCCGATACAATATGGGAATCGGCAGAGGAAGAAGCTTTGGCTGGACTGAGAAATGTGTTCCTGGAAGACGAGGATATGGATTGCAATGCGATAATTGAGGAGGAAGAAGGCCTCACTATTCGGACTGTGGAGAAGGGAGCTGTTCTCTGGAATTGGACTGCAACACCATCCCGGGCCTGCCGAGTCCCTGGGTAGCTTGGCAATTAGCATGATTTGTTTTTATAGTCATACTAGGCATTTAGGATATTTTCAGTAATTTTGTTTTAAAGACGCATTTTTGTTTTGAAATAATTGCTCGAGCCATCGAGTCGTACCTGTTTGGGATATTTTCAAATTTAAATCGATGCATTGCTGTTTAGTATTCATTATTATCTTTCACATTTTTTCTTCTACAGCGTTATTATTACTTTTCCTGATGAACCGATGACTGCGACATGTAATGAGACAACGCAATATAAGGATAGTGTTGATACCCAATTTTTTCTCATATATTTTTAATACATATATATACTTTCAAAATAGCACATATGCAGTTATAAGCATGCATAAGCATTTTTTATAATTTTTCTATAATTATAAGAGCTGTAAAATCAATTTATTTACTCTCTTTTATTTATAAAATATCCAATAATTATTCTTCAAATTACTTTTGTGATGATTTAGTCATCTAAATTCTTTATTTATGCCAACATAGTGTTTAAATATTTTTAGTGCATTTTTTATAGTTATATTTATATTTTTAGGCTAAATGCACATCTTTGCAATAATAGCCCATACCAGTGCATAATTACATTATTGATGCATAAAATGGTCTTTTATATTTTTAAAATGTTAAATAAGTAGTTTAAATCATTTTAGTACACGAAAATATATTTTTTGGAAATTATTTATTATTTTTATAAATTATATAGTTATTAAAAGTGGCTATTTAAAATCTGGCCTATTTTTATTTCAATTTCAGCCCTAATTCAACCCAATTACCAGCCCAATCCCAATTAAAATTACCCAGCCCAAACCCAGCTTCCCGATCCGGCGCCAAAGCCTTTTAATCTCGTCCGTTGATCATAGAGATCAATGGCCACAAACGACCCTTCCTAAAATAAACCAAACGACCCCCCCCCTCCCCAAACCCTATCATTCTACACCATCTGCCGCCCTGAAACCCCTCTCCCCTCTCAAACGCTCTCAAACCTAACCCTAATCAAACCTCACTAACACTCGTCCATGGCTATCTATGGTGGTTTCTGACCACCTCCCAGGCCTCCAATGGCCTCCCTCACGTTAGTCTTGCCATCTCCAGGGTCCTCAAGGGACTAGGGCTAGTTGGCTTGCATCTATGGTTCCTTTCTCGCCTGTTTCAGGTCGTTCTAGTATGATTACGAGTAAGATCATCCTATATTGACTACGATCAATGTGTTTCTAAGCATGTTTCTTCACTTCTGTGTTGTTCTCCTAAAAACCCTAATTTCTTTTTCTGAACCTCTTAGATCTGTACAGATCTGAGATGATTTGGGCTTGTTTCTAGGGTTTCCGGAAATTTCTTTTACAAAATGTTTGATGATTTTTGAGTGCTTGATCTTCTGCTTCTCATGTGTTTCGAACTGATTTTGTAAGTTTTCTACAACTTCCACTCGTTTCTACTGAAAGCCCTAATTTTTTCGACTCTTTTGTTTGGGTTCCGAGTTATTTGAGTACTGCCTTTGTTCTTGCCTGGGTTCTTGTGATTTCTCGTGATTTTCTTGCCCTAATATGCTTCTACTGAATTTCTTAGTTCGACCTTTCACTGATTCTATATGCTTGTGTTCACCTGACTATTCATGTTAAGACCTGTATCTTTCTCCTTGAATCAGTGTCATTTTAACTATTTGTTTTGTTTAAGTTATGTGTCGAATCTTGACTATTCATGTCTTGCCTTATTTTATATGCTAAACTTGCTGACTCTTTCATGACTCTCTCTTTGATTGAACCCTTGATTATTCTGAATCCCTTCTTTCCTGGTTTGATTTGAACACTTCTCCTTAATGAAATTTTCAATTTTTACTTCTTTACTCGGCTTAATTGGACTGCTTGCCTTAATTAATTTTTTCCCTTGCCTTATGTGTTATTTTACTGATTCTTACTGATTGTTTCCTTAATTGAAACCCTGTGTATTAACCCCTAATTACCTACTCTGTACTTGATTTCCTTCCTTAAATGTTTTTCCTTCTTGTACCAGTAATTATCTCGTGATTAAAAGAAAGACTTACTGATTTTACATGCGATTGATTCCCTGAATTTCTCTAATTGCTCATTTTCGATTCTTTTACCTTATTGACTCTACCCTCGAACTGCTATATAAGCACTCTCCTATTCTCATTTCAAAGAGAGAACATTAGTTCACAAAAAAGCACACTTACACTCTAAAACTCTCTTTTCTTCTCTGCTACTTGTGATACTCACTAGTCTAGCCGGCTGAAAGTCAATGCTAGATATTGGAACTGCATCTGCTTTATATTCTGCATTCTTTTCTTCAACTGGTATGTCTCTAGTTAAATTTTGAAATCCAAACCCTATGTGTTTCATTCCTGCACTAGTTCATCAGCTATGAATTCAACTTGTCTTCCTGTTTACTTCTTTGACTAGCATGTTTGAACTCTGTCTCGTTCAATAGCATGTCTATAATTCACTTAGTTATCTGATACTTAACCAGCCTGTTTGTGAATATCTGTTTACTCCCTTAATTATATGATCATGTTGGGTTTTCTATATATGACTCTTATGTATCCCAATCCCTTCATCCCCATGTGAGATCTGTTTGTTGAGTGTTTCTGAATCTGAATATTTTATTGAATATCTGCTGTTTTCAAAAGAGTTTTGGCACTCTTCTCAAACTGCCTTTTACTACCAAACTATTGCCTGTTTCTAAAAACCTTTTTCACTCTTAAAGTCATCTCTGTACTATTTTCAAAACCTTTTCAAAACTATGTCAAGCACTCTCACTTTACTCTTAGACTACTAGGTTCTGCCCCTCTGATATGTGTACTGCCTTGAGACCCTTGAGATCTCTCTGAACTCTGGCATGTCAGAGCTGGCCTTTCCACACTGCACAATAATTAGTTACTATTTGGGAAAGTCTGGGTGTGAGCATTGCCCGGGATCCTTGAGGTCCTTTGGGAACTCTGACACACCTGGACATGAAATTGGCTATGGCACTTTGGCATTTGAGGCTACTGGAGGCTTGGAAATCATTTGGGCCTGCTGCAAGCTCCCTATAGATTAATTTCTGTAATTTATATTCAGTTCATTGGTCTGTAATAATTATTATATACAAACAGTGGGGTGTTTAGTGAAAAGGGAGGGTAGTATATATATTATGGGTAAAACTGGGTAGATACCATGCCTATAGGGTCGTGTTGATTCAAATGTGTTTGTTATGTTTGCTTTACTTCCACACAATTAGAAACCATGTCTATAGGGTCTAAATGGCTTTTAATAATTAGATATCATGCCTATTGGAATTAAAATCAGCTTTAATAGAAATCATGCCTATAGAACTTAAAACCAGCTTAGTTAAATAAATCAGTTTAATCCACGTTTGTTTATTCTGAATTGGTTTAATTCTATTAATCTGTCCACTTCTTTAAATAAGTCTTCAAATACTGCTTTAAATTAATACTAGTAGAAAGCATGCCTATAAGATCTCAAGTTGTCATTTGAAAATTGTTTTACTGTGTACTGCATTCCTAATCAACATAGATATCATGCTCATAGGACATCATTGTTGTACGTCTAGGCATGCCTATAAGACTATTAAAATTCTGCAATCGTAAAACCATGTTCTGCTATCTGCAATTGCTCATACTCAGCAAGTTTAAAGTCAGTAGGCAAATGGACTCAGTTCTTTCACGCTCTGGTCCTAATTCAATACTGTATACTCTCAGCTCACCTAGATATCATGTTCTAAGGTTTTCTCTCAAATACTTAAAAACAATCGTCTGAGACGTGCATTTGTTTGTTATGTTTATGGAGGTAAAACTGAGCCTTTAGTTGTTTCTTTTTTTAAATACAGTCCTACTTGTTTTGTTTGACGCCTAGACTTTTCTCCTTTAAACCTTAGGATGGTCTAGAACTACCCAAAATTAGAGGTCCTAAATACCTCCAGGGCCACAAGGAAAGGACGGGTAGTGCACGCATAGGATATCTTTCAAGGTTATTAGAACGCTTTAGGCTATGACCAAGGGGAGGGAATTGGGTAGTAAGGATATGATGACTACGCGCTAATGCCACGTGTAGCCCCTCTTTGAGGAGTGATAACCGGGCATTGTGTGGGTATGATCCTGTAGGCTAACCAACCTAGGACCCCCTTTCCTAACTCCCGTTGTTTAAATGAATTTACTTTTCTTTATATATGTGCAACCTGTTCAAACCCTTTTCCTTGTTTCATTACTTGAATGTCAAAACATGCCTTTACTTGCAAGTACATGGTAAAACTGTTTATCTGTTTATTTGACTAATTCACATGAATATAAGTTCGGCCGGGACCCACCGTTATGGACCGCGAGGGGTGCCTAACACCTTCCCTTCAAGGTTATCTCGAGCCCTTACCATAAATCTCTGGTAATGCAAACTAGTCCATGAGTTAATTGCTCAAGGTGCACTAACGCACCATAATTCGTTAGGTGGGGACTCTTCAAAAACCCAATTCCCAAAAGGAAAAGAGTTATTCCCCCATGAAAATGTCAAAACCCGGACCTTTCTCCGCGAGAAGGAAAAAATGGGGCGCGACAGATAGTGACTCAGAAGAAGAAGATGAAATACCCGAGGAAGTTGTTAGAGAGGTTGAGGACTTTGAGAACAAACCTAAGTCCAACCTGGACGAAACTGAAGCAATCAACTTGGGAGACGCCAAGACCGTCAAGGAGACTCGCATAAGCATTCACTTATCACCCTCAGAGAAGGAAGAGTACATTCGTTTCCTGAAGGAATACGAGGATATCTTTGCATGGTCATATGATGACATGACTGGTCTGAGCACATCCACAGTGGCTCATAAGTTGCCTACCAATCCAATGTGTCCGCCAGTGAAGCAGAAACTCAGAAAGTTCAAACCAGACATGAGTTTGAAAATCAAGGAGGAAGTCACTAAGCAGATCAAAGCCAAAGTTCTCAGGGTAGTTGAGTACCCAACCTGGCTAGCCAATATTGTACCAGTTCCGAAGAAAGATGGGAAAGTCAGGGTGTGTGTTGACTATTGGGATTTAAATAGAGCAAGTCCCAAGGACGACTTCCCACTGCCAAATATACACATCCTGATCGACAATTGTGCCAAGCATGAACTCTAATCCTTTGTAGATTGCTTCGCGGGTTATCACCAGATCTGGATGGATGAAGAAGATGCAGAGAAAACAACTTTCATTACACCGTGGGGAGTATACTACTACAAGATGATGCCATTCGGTCTAAAGAACGCTGGAGATACTTACATGAGAGCCATAACAACCGTCTTCCATGATATGATACACAAGGAAATAGAGGTATATGTTGACGACATCATCATCAAATCCAAGAGGGTTGCGGATCACATAGCAGACTTGAGAAAGTTCTTTGACAGGCTAAGGAGGTACAATCTAAAACTGAACCCCGCAAAGTGTGCATTCGGGGTTCATGCAGGAAAGCTGTTGGGATTCATCGTCAGACGCGGAGGAACCGAGTTGGACCCGTCCAAAGTTAAGGCTATCCAAGAGTTACCACCACCAAAAAGCAAGAAGGACGTGATGAGCTTCCTAGGACGCCTCAACTACATCAGCCGCTTCATAGCACAATCCACGGTAATATGTGAACCCATCTTCAGAATGTTGAGGAAAGATGCTTGAACCAGTTGGACCGAGGATTGTTAGAAGGCTTTTGACAAAATCAAGGAATACCTGTCTACACCGCCGGTCCTAGTCCTGCCAGAACCTGGGAGACCGTTGCTGCTCTATCTGTCTGTATTAGATGGAACTTTCGGATGTGTTTTGGGACAACATGACAAGACGGGAAGAAAGGAGCAAGCCATATACTACCCGAGTAAGAAGTTCACACCTTATGAAGCACGATACTCTCTACTGAAACGCACTTGTTGTGTTTTGACATGGACAGCTCAGAAATTGAGGCATTACTTCTGTGCCTATACCACATAACTCATATCCAGGATGGACCCTTTGAAGTACATCTTTCAGAAGCCCATGCCAATCGGGAAGTTAACCAAGTGGCAGATATTGTTAAGTAAGTTCGACATTGTCTATGTAACTCAGAAGGTGGTCAAAGGACAAGCATTGGCAGAACATCTTGCCGAAAATCCTGTGGGAGGAGAATACGAACCACTAACAACATATTTTCCTGACGAAAAAGTGTCATTCGTAGGAGAGGACATTGCTGAAGCGTACGACGGTTGGAGAATGTTCTTCTATGGGGCTGCAAACTTCAAAGGAGTAGGCATTGGAGCAGTGTTGGTATCAGAAATAGGTCAACATTACCCGGTATCTGCAAAGCTTTGGTTTCCGTGCACCAACAATATGGCAGAATATGAGGCTTGCATCATGGGGCTCAATTTGGCCATCGATATGAACATACAAGAGTTACTGGTAATTGGCGATTCGGACCTTCTGGTTCATCAGGTTCAAGGAGAATGGGCTACGAAGAACACCAAGATACTACCATACTTGTATCATGTGCAGGAATTGATGAAGAGATTCACAAAGATAGAATTCAAACATGTGCCCAGAATTCAAAATGAGTTCGCAGACGCACTGGCCAACTTGTCATCAATGATGCAACATCCGGACAAGAATTTCGTCGATCCCATCTCGGTGAAAATCCATAACAAGCCGGCTTACTGTGCTCATGTTGAAGAAGAAACGGATGGAAAACCTTGGTTCCACAACATCAAAGAATACTTGGCAAAAGGAGAATACCCGGAACAGGCAAACCATACTCAGAAACGCAGACTACGGAGGTTGTCCAATCAGTTCTTCCAAAGCGGAGGAACCCTGTACAGAAGAACTCCTAATTTGGGGTTGTTAAGGTGTGTTGACGCAAAGGAGGCTTCCAGATTACTTGTGGAGATACATGCCGGAACTTGCGGCCCACATATGAATGGTTTTGTTCTAGCCAAGAAGATACTTAGAGCTAGAAATTTTTTGATGACCATGGAAATAGATTGCATCTGGTACGTACAGAAATGCCACCAATGCCAGGTACATGCAGACATGATAAGGGTACCACCTAATGAGCTCAATGCAACCAGTGCACCTTGTCCTTTTGCTGCCTGGGGAATGGATGTCATCGGTCTGATCGAGCCCACCACTTCTAACGGGCAACGGTTCATTTTAGTGGCCATCGATTACTTCACAAAATGGGTAGAGGCTGCATCCTACAAAGTTGTAACCAAGAAAGTCGTCGCGGATTTTGTCAAGGATCGTATCGTTTGCCGATTCGGGGTTCCCGAGTCCATTATCACTGATAATGCTGCCAATCTCAATAGTGATTTGATGAAAGCCATGTGTGAAAGCTTCGAAATTAAGCACAAAAACTCTACAGCATACAGGCCCCAGATGAATGGAGCTGTGGAAGCTGCCAACAAAAACATCAAGAAGATACTAAGGAAGATGGTAGAAAATCAAAAACAATGGCACGAGAAGTTACCCTTTGCCTTATTGGGGTACCGTACCACAATCCGCACATCAACTGGGGCAACTCCCTATTTACTGGTTTATGGTACCGAAGCTGTCATTCCAGCTGAAGTAGAAATTCCTTCTTTAAGGATCATACAAGAATACGAACTCAGTGATGCAGAATGGATAAGGAGGCGATATGAGAAACTAGCCCTCATAGACGAAAAAAAATGAACGCAGTATGTCACAGTCAGCTTTATCAGAACAGAATGTCCAGAGCTTTCAACAAAAGGGTCAGACCAAGATAATTCGCACCGGGGCAGCTGGTGCTGAAGCAGATCTTCCCGCATCAGGATGAAGCTAAAGAAAAATTTTCACCCAACTGGCAAGGTCCTTACATGGTTCACCGGGTGCTAACAGGAGGGGTACTCATACTCGCGAAAATGGACGGAGAAGTTTGGCCAAAACCTATCAATTCAGATGCAGTCAAGAGATACTACATTTAAGATTGTTTACATTCATCTGATGTAATTGAACTACGCTTGACCTGATTCCCATTTAAGAGGGGATACGTAGGCAGCCCTGTGGGTTCAGTCATACCTTAATAAAATATTTTCATTTCCCCCAGAACCAGAAACTGGGACAGAATTTTGAGGAGGACCCTCAAAATTCCGGAGCAAGTCCAGTCGACGCCATTATATGCCAGACAGTCAGAAAATAGTTAAGTAACTGGGGCAAAATTTGAGAAGGATTCTCAAAATTCTGGAACAGATCCAACCAACTCCCCTACATGCAGAATGGCCGAGGGATCATTTACCAAACTGGGGCAGAATTTTGAGGAGGACCCTCAAAATTCTAGTACAAGGAAACCGCAATGTCTCTAAAGTGTTACAGTCATTAGTTCATCTAATTTAATTGATATTACATACCACTATGTTTTCTGAAATAACTCTATTTCGTCAATAAGCACGTATTTTCGGAAACTTCATTTCTATGACAGCCAGGTGTTACCCAGGGCAATTCAAACAGGGCCTCCAGAACGGAGCAAAGCAAAGCCAGCAGACGAAGGCACGAACCAACCTCCCCCCTACAAAACTCACAATTTTTCTTTGGATGCAGGCACAGTAAACATAACAGGGGTATCCGCAAATGTACCCATATCAAAATCACTACCAATCAGGCCACCAGACGCAAATGTCTCTCCAGCTAAGAAATATTCTACTCTTATTTGCCACTTGTTCACTGCATAAGGCTAAGCATTGCCTTCTCTTTGCATGAGACTAATCCCTGTCTCAAATCTTGCTTGAGGCTAAGCCCTGCCTCCTTATTTTGCATAAGGCTAAGCATTGCCTTCTTGCATGAGACTAAGCCATGTCTCAAATCTTGCATGAGGCTAAGCCCTGCCTCCCTATTTTGCATAAGGCTAAGCATTGCCTTCTCTTTGCATGAGACTAAGCCTTGTCTCAAATCTTGCATGAGGCTAAGCCCTGCCTCCACATTTGCATAAGGCTAAGCATTGCCTTCTCTTTGCATGAGACTAAGCCTTGTCTCAAACCTTGCATGTGGCTAAGCCCTGCCTCCCTATTTGCATAAGGCTAAGCACTGCCTTCTCTTTGCATGAGACTGAGCCTTGTCTCAAACCTTGCATGAGGCTAAGCCCTGCCTCCACATTTGCATAAGGCTAAGCACCGCCTTCTCTTTGCATGAGACTAAGCCTTGTCTCAAACCTTGCATGAGGCTAAGCCCTGCCTCCCTATTTGCATAAGGCTAAGCACTGCCTTCTCGTGAGATTAAGCTTGGTCACCCTCCGCATAATTGTTGCTCTATTCTAGGCCTTAGATTATCTTTTTTCCTCGGGGTTAAGCTCTGCCCCAAAACTTTGCATAAGACTAAGCTATGTCTTGTTGTCACTATTGGTATCATGTCTCCGCACTTCATGGGCTGACGTATAGACAACTTGTCCAAAGGCGTCATAGTCCGAAGGCATCATCCTCATAGCCTGAAGACACCACGCAATGGTCTGAGGATCTCTCAAACTTGCATATCATTATTCAAAGGCGTCATGGTTCGGAGGCATCATTTGCATAGCCCGAGAACATCATTTCATGGCCTGCGAATCCCTTACCACACAATTCATGGCTCGGGACATCATGGTCTAAGGACGTCATCCTCAAACGTCCAAGGAAATTCAAAGGGAATTTGCATCAGTCTTAAATTCTCGCAGTAATCTACATATGGGCATACGTTGTGTTTTTAGTTTTGCAGGAAATCCAGGAGGTAACTGTTCTTCATATGGGAGCAGCCTTCGCTCCAGTTTCCGCTTGTACCACTGGCACTCTGCCATTTAACTGATTCTCATCAATCACCCACACTCTATGACTGTTCAGATATCTGCCCTATGATATATCCATCACACTTCAAGCTCATATTTTTCCCTCATATATTTTAAAATGCATATATACTTTCAAAATAGTGCATGAGAATCAACCAGTATTTTTCCATAATTTTCCTGTAATTTTAAAAGGAGTTTATTTAATTTATTCTAGCATTTTAGTATATAAATAATTACTAATTGCATTACAAACGATTTTATGATAATTTTATTGGCTTAATTTTATCTTTTATATTTATACTGAGCTTTGGTTATTTCACAAATAGCCATATGCACATGTTAGGGTTATAATTGCAATAACTTTGAAATAATAGCCCATGTGTGCATAATTACCTTAGTTCACGAGAAAATAACCTTTTATGTTTTTATAATGCTAAGTAATTATTTTAAATCATCTTCATGCATAAAAATCATTTTTATCATTTAATTAGCTATTTTTACAAAATTATTTTATTAATAAATTGGGAATTTAACAAATAGCCCCTTTAATTATGTTTAAATTCGGACCCCCAGCCCAATTCAAATTAAAAACCCAACCCAATTCATCTACCCTAGCCCACTTAAATCTAACCCAAACCATAGCCCAATTTCCTATCTAACCCACCCCAGCCCGGAACCGATCTTGGCCGTTGATCTCAAAGATCGACGGTCCAAAACCCTCTTTCTTTTTAAATTAACCTAACACCCCAAACCCTACTCATTTCTCTACCCACACCCCCAAACCTCTCTTCCTCTTGTCACGACCCCCAGTTCACCCTCCATGAACATGTCGTCATGGCACCTAGTTCCTACAACTATAAGCCTAACGATGCGGAATAACAAGATTAACATTTGCGGAATATTAATTAAAACTGAAACATTACAGAAATAACAACATGTATATAAGGCCACCGGCCTAAACAACTCAAAAATATGCGGAAGTCTACAACTAAATCCCAAAACCCGGAAACTCACGGGAAACACAGGCTAATAGAACGTAGTAATCCGCTCTACACCAGAATGTCTAACAACATGAAAGGAAAGAAAGGAACTATCTGCTAAAGCCGGAATAGAGTAGAGACTCCTGGTCTGCGGACGTAGCAGATATACCTCAAGTCTCAGCTAGAACTCTCCACCACGAGGATGATACACCTGGGAGGAAGTACCTGGATCTGCACATGAAAAACATGCGCAGGAAGGGCATGAGTACACCACAGCGGTACTCAGTAAGTGCCAAGCCTAACCTCGGTTGGGTAGTGACGAGGAAGGTCAGAGCCCTACTGAGATAACATAATAAATAATGAGATAACAGAAACAGTTTAAATAAAGTCTACAACGAGAATTCTAAACCAGGTAAATAAGGAAGAGCAGTAATAGAAAGTAAGGTACAATACAAGGAAAACTGCCCTCAACAAGGAATAATAGCTCTTGGTATCCCGAGGATCTCTTGGTATCCTCATCATATACACTAGGGATCTCTTGGTATCCCGAGGATCTCTTGGTATCCTCATCATATACGCTAGGGATCTCTCGGTATCCCGAGGATCTCTTGGTATCCTCAATAAGTAAGCCGGGGATCTCTTGGTATCCCAGTATATATATATAGAAACACATGTGCCAGGGATCTCTTGGTATCCCGCACCCTCAGTCCAGAATATCTCAAGTACAGGGGGATCTCCCGGGAAGCTGTCCCGTAGTCCCAAATTATACACACAACAACAAGCAACTCATAATCTCAGAATAATGCTAAAAGATCAGGACAAGAAATAGTAAATTCTAGCCTAACATGCTCCGCAGAGTACAAATAGCACAGCTAAACAATTAGCAAGTAAGCCAGATAAACATGAGTCTCTAAGCTAGCACAGGTATAAACTTACAGTTTAAAATGAACAAGTAAACATGAAATCTCAATTTAAATACTTCAAGTAGAAACGGGTTTACAACTCACGTACGAGGCATTCAAATATTCAAAGATCATGTCCTAAAGGGAAAAGTCCCCCACACAAGGATAGACAAGCCACTTACCTCGAACCGGCTCAATATCAATTAGAAATCACGCTCTTGCCACGAGTATCAGACTCCAAATGGCTCAAATCCAGTGATCTTCTCTTCGAAACCCACTCAAAATCACCTAAAACCGAGCTCTCAATTGATTTCTCCAACTTATGAAATTAAAACCCTCGACTTTCTATATCTATACTGTGAATGCTGCTTCTGCGGTCTAGGGACCGCAGAAGCGGTCCCGCCTATGTGAAACACTGGCCGCTTCTGCGGCTTCTTTTAAAAGGTCAGACCTCCGCTTCTGCGGATAAATAACCGCTTTTGCGGTTCCTGAGGGGGGGGACCAAACTCGCTTCTGCGATGAGCGAGCTGCTTCTGCGGTTCCCAAGCCGTAGAAGCGAAAATACCAGAAGGAACAAAATACCAGTTGCTGCAAACTTAGAAAGTTTCCTCCGGTAACCACCCGGAATCATCCCGAGGCCCCTGGGACCTCAACCAAAAGCACCAATACCACCTAATACCTTATTCAAACTTGTACCAATCTTGAAAACACCTAAAACAATGCTGGAAACCCGAATTAATCAAAGATTCAAGCCTAAGAACTTCAAATTCCTTCCAAATACGATTTCGATAAAAAACCTAACCAAAACACGTCCAAATGACCTGAAATTTTGTACACACATCCCAAATGACATGACGGAGCTACTGCAACTTCCGAAATTCCAATCCGACCCGCGGATCAAAAACACACTATCGGACCGGAAACTTCAAAAATTCAAACTTCGGCATTTCAAGTCTAAATGAGCTACGGACTTCCAAAATACATTCCGAACACGCTCCCAACCCCGAAATCACCTAACGGAGCTAACGGAACCATCATATTTCCATTCCGAGGTCGTCTTCACATTGTTCCGACTTCGGACTATTTTTCAACACCTAAGCTCTCATTTAGGGACTAAGTGTCCCAAAACACTCCGAATCCTAACACCGAACATCCCGGCAAACCAAAATAGCAGAAATGAACTTAGGGGAAGCAGTTAAGGGGGGATCGGGGCGTAAATTCCAAAAATGACCGGCCGGGTCGTTACATCCTCCTACACTTAAACATCCGGTCGTCCTCGAACGAGCATAGAGAACATACCTGAAGTAGTGAAAAGATGAGGGTACTGGCTGCGTATATCCCGCTCGGTCTCCCAAGTCGCCTCCTTGGCCGGCTGACCCCGCCACTGAACCTTCACTGAAGCAATGTTCTTTGACCTCAACTTCCTGATCTGTCCGTCCAATATAGCCACTGGCTCCTCAACATAGGATAGATCTTTGTCCAACTGGACTGAACTGAAATCCAACACATGCGACGGATCACCGTGATACCTCCGGAGCATCGAAACATGAAATACCGGATGAACTCCGACCAAACTGGGAGGCAAGGCAAGCTCATAGGCAACCTCCCCAACTCGCCGCAAGATCTCAAAAGGGCCAATAAACCTCGGACTCAACTTTCCTTTCTTCCCAAACCTCATGACGCCTTTCATAGGCGAGACCCAAAGCAGAACCCGCTCACCAACCATATATGAAACATCACGAACCTTCCTGTCCGCATAACTCTTCTGTCTGGACTGGGCTGTACGGAGTCTATCCTGAATCGTCTTAACCTTCTCCAATGCATCCTGTACTAACTCTGTGCCCAATAGCCTGGCCTCACCCGGCTCAAACCAACCCACTGGAGATCTACACCTCCTACCATATAAAGCCTCATACGACGCCATCTGAATGCTGGATTGATAACTATCGTTGTAAGCAAACTCCGCCAGTGGCAAGAAATGATCCCAAGACCCTCCAGTTCCATGATTCAATGTTTAACTCCTCATGCACCTTACCGTGCTACCACAACTCAGTTGAGCACACCAGCTCGATCAATTATGAAGATATTCCTTTTTATTCAAGCAAATAAGCCTTAGAGCCCAATTCCAATATCCGGAATTTTATGCCCGACCTATTTCCAGCATATGATCACCATAACAATCACTACACGCTATACCCAAACATGGCTGCATAACTTGCTGAAGTTCACACCTCGCATCACTTTACTCACCGGACCACAGTAACACTTCCTGATCGACTTAGTCAAAAATTCCACGAATCTGATGCTCTCATTGCACCCCATGACATGCACATGCCTCACTCTAACTCTTGCAAGGTCGTCACAACGGAGAGATGTGCGGAAATTCATAATCGACTGCCGAGTCAACCAATCACTGAGTCTATACTCCTGACAAGAAGCATTACCTCATTCTGAACCATTAATGGTCTTTGCCTCTTAAATGTATATTTTCACGTAATCAGATTTGCACTGATCCTAAAATC
>NC_031991.1:40119055-40123763 GCF_001879085.1 Nicotiana attenuata | reverse complement strand
CTCCCGAAGCCCATCAACATTGGGCACACAAATCCGGCCCTGCATCCTCAATACCTCGTCATCTCCAATGGTCACATCCCTGGCATCTCCACGCTAAAGCTTGTCCTTAAGGACAAGTAAATGAGGGCCCTCATACTGCTGCTCCCTGATACGATCAAATAAGGAAGACCGGGAAACCACACAAGCTAGAACCCGACTGGGCTCTGAAAGATCCAATCTCACAAACTGGTTGTCTAAGGCCTGAACATTCATCGCCATAGGCCTCTCTGAAGCTGGTAAGTATGCCAAGCTCCCCAAACTCTCCGCCCGGCGACTCAAGGCATCCGCCACTACATTGGCCTTGCCCGGGTGATACAGGATAGTGATGTCATAATCCTTCAGCAACTCTAACCACCTCCTCTGACGCATATTAAGATCCTTTTGCTTGAGTAAGTGCTGCAAGCTCCAATGATCAGAATAGATCTCACAAGGAACACCGTACAAATAATGACGCCAGATCTTCAAGGCATGAATAATGGCAGCTAACTCAAGGTCGTGGACAGGGTAATTCTTCTCATGTATCTTCAACTGTCTCGACGCGTAGGAAATCACCCTACCGTCCTGCATCAACACTGCTCATAGGCCAACTCTCGAGGCGTCACAATAGACAGTATAAGACCCCGAACCGGTAGGCAACATCAAGATTGGGGCTGTAGTTAAAGCTGTCTTGAGCTTCTGAAAGCTCGCCTCACACTCCTCTGTCCACTAAAATGGGGCACCCTTCTGAGTCAATCGAGTCATAGGGGCCGCAATCGATGAAAATCCCTCCACGAAGCGACGGTAGTAGCCCGCCAAACCAAGGAAACTACGAATATCTGAAGTTGAGGATGGCCTGGGCCAACTCTGTACGGCCTCTATCTTCCTCGGATCCACCCGAATACCCTAACTCAAAATCACGTGGCCTAAAAATGCCACAGAACTCAGCCAAAACTCACATTTTGAAAACTTTGCATATAACTTCTTCTCTCTCAAGGTCTGAAGCACGGTCCTCAGGTGCTGCTCATGATCTTCCCGACTCCGGGAATACACCAGAATATCATCAATGAGAACAATAACAAACGAGTTGAGATATGGCCTGAACACACTGTGCATCAAATGCATAAAAGCTGCTGGGGCATTGGTTAGCCCAAATGACATAACAAGGAACTCGTAATGAACATACCGAGTCCTGAAGGCAATCTTCGGAATATCTGGCTCCCGAATCTTCAACTAATGGTAACCTGAGCGCAAGTCGATCTTAGAAAAAATAGGTGCGCCCTGAAGCTGGTCAAACAAATCCTCAATACGAGGCAAAGGATAACGTTTATTCACTGTAGCCTTGTTCAACTGGCGATAATCAATGCACATACGCATATAACCATCCTTCTTTTTCACAAACAAGACAGGAGCACCCCACGGTGAAACACTTGGTCGAATAAAGCCCTTACCAAGCAATTCCTGCAACTGATCCTTCAACTCCTTCAACTCAGGAGGAGCCATACAATACGGGGGAATGGAAATGGGCTGAGTGCCCGGCAACAGATCAATACGAAAATCAATGTCTCTATCGGGCGGCATGCCCGGAAGATCAGCTGGAAACATATCGGGATAATCCCGTACCACTGGGACTCTAATCCTGCCGGGTTCCCAGAGAGGTGGAACTCGAAACGTAAGTATTTACAGTTTGTCAACTTCTGTGTTACTCGTGACTGTTGCAATTCTAACCTCTGTATTGCAGCTATGGCTCACCCGCCCCGGACCGTTGCCAACCTTAGGAGATGGGTTATTGGCTTGCTTCCTTACGCGGAAGAGACCCGCACTTGGCCTGCCTTCCTGCAGCGTTACGGCCCCAAAGTATCTTCAGGTAGATTTTCGATTTTTGCTTTGTAAATTCTGCAACCCTGCTTGCTTATTTTTATGGCGACAGGTCGAGGCGCTTCTAGGAAGAGGGTGCCGCTCCCCGCTCCCAATTGATTTGACGTTGCCTCGGTTGCTCATGATATATTGGTTGAGTCTGTCCGAGAGGATCCTTCTCCAGCTCCTTTACAGGAGGCACATCTACGACCATGGTTATGTGGGAGTTGGCATCGCTGGTGCCGACTCTGCAACCCATAGACAGACCCTCCGATGGCGAGGAATCGTTAGACAGAAAACGGAGGAGGCTTGAGAAGGGTAAGGGGTGGCCACCGAGGCCGAAGGAAGTGATGTGCCCGACGCACAGACCATTCATGGCCGACGCCATTCGGTCTGGGAGGTCGGCTCGACAGAGGAGTGCCGCTCCCGGTACTGGTTCTACATGTGTCGTTGAGGGAGGGTCGTCGACCAACGTCGAAGGACCAGGCAAGGAAACGGAGAAATCGGACTCCGATATCGCTCAGGAGGATGTCGACGAGTTTGTGGGTGGCCTTACCCACGTGGAGATGACGACGGATGGGTCCAACCGCCGCATTATAATCCCGGCGGCTTACAACTTGCTGTTAAACAGCGAATAGGTTGCTTCGGCCCTTACCCTGCTGTGTGCCGCCTCCGAGAGCAAGACGCTCAGTACCGTGGAGGATGTGGAGCTGTCACGAAGGGTTTCTAGCATGGCTTTGCAGGTAATTATTTCCTTTTTTCCTTCCGCGTGTTGTAAGACTGATTTGAGGCGTGCTCACTTTTGCTTTCCTTTTTAGACCCTTGTTTTGGAGGTGGAGAGGGGACGCCGTGAGCAGAAACGGACGGCCCTCTACAAAAAGATGCTGAAAAAGTATCGAAGGTATCGCTCTAAGCACAGAGCGGTGGTTGAACGGGGGCAGTCCTAGTTGGGACGTAAGGGGGGCGAGCTGGAGGAGGCGGATAGCGAGCTGATGAAGGGCGTAGCCCGCAACAGCGAGTTGGAAGAGCTTCTCAGGACGAAAGATGACGAGCTTGAGCTGAGCCGTGGGGTGGCGGCGGAGAACGTCGACCTGCAGCGGAGGTGGCGGATCTAATCGCCGAGCTCGACGCTAGGATGGCGGAGAATAATGGACTTTCTAAGCCTTCCTCATCTCGTCCTTCGCCTGGTCGGAGTATGCATCGTAACGCGCATGAAATGTGGGTTTTTGCGGAGGCCAAGCTCGACGTGTATCGAGAGCTTCATGCCACGGGCCGGGCAACGGAGGAGGAGGTTCAGGCACGGCGAGACGAGGCTCGCGCTGCTCGTGAGGCTTGTGGTTATTACCCCGACTCTCCTGATGGAGAGGGGCCTGCTTCTCAAGACGTCAACCGGCTTGACTCCAGCTCCTGGTACAATGATGTTTACCTCCCAGGGGGTGACGGGCAGTTGTAAACTTGTACAGTGTATATTTTAGGCTTGTATAGTGTGTTGGAGCACGTCCACGGGGGCGGATGTAGATATATTTTTGTTGTAATATAAATTTTATTTTTGCTGCTTCGTCCATTTGGTGCCTCCTCTTTATTTTTCTTTTGTAATGTTTAGCCTCCGTAGAGGTTGTTCTTATCGTTCATCGAAGGGTCGTGCCGTGATTCGAACGAGGTTGAATCGATGTCGATGGCCTTGGCCATAAGGATGTTGCTTCGACTTTCGTCGAAGTAATATCCATCGTGGTTCGAAGGAGGTCGAACCGATGTCGATGGCCTTGGCCATTAAGATGTTGCTTCGACTGTCGTCGAAGTAGTATCCGTCGTGGTTCGAACGAGGTCGAACCGATGTCGATGGCTTTGGCCATAAGATGTTTCTTCGACTGTCGTCGAAGCAATATCCGTCGTAGTTCGAACAAGGTCGAACCGATGTCGATGGCCTTGGCCATTAAGATGTTGCTTCGACTATCGTCGAAGCAGTATCTGTCATAGTTCGAAGTGGTATCCATCGTGGGATGGAGATTCCTGTTCATTTATTGGAGACTTCTGTTCATTCAATGGAGATTTTAGTACATACAGTGGAGATTTCTGTGCATACAATGGAGAATACTGTGCCTACAATGGAGAGTAACTAGTGTAGTTCCTTCACTATATTGGCCTATGGCTCGTGTCTATTGGCCGATATGGTGAACCTGCGCTCCTGTTCCACCGGGTATCCCCTTTGCCACCTCGTTAAAAACCTCCCCAAGAAAACCTAATTGGGACAAAACTCGTGTCAGGGAAAAAGAGTACGACTCAGGAGATGCCTTTCAGAAGTGGAAGTATTTGAGGTGGGCGACGTTCCAATTGTTTTGGAGTGGTTTTCCTTCCATCGTTTCTAGTTGGAATGCCCCTTTGTTCGCCGCTGCAATGATTTTGTATGGTCCGTCCCAGTTGGTCCCCAATTTTCCTTCATTCGAATCTTTCGATGCCACTGTTTTGGCTTTGAGGACGTAGTCGCCAACTTTGAGTGATCTCACTTTGGCTTTCTTGTTGTAATATCTTTCTGCCTGCTGTTTCTGGGCTGTCATCCTTATATGGGCCATGCCTCTTCGTTCTTCGGCTTCGTCCAGATCTTGTAACCTGATTTCATCGTTATCCGCTCCGCTGGTATGGGAATATCTCAGGCTTGGCTCTCCGATCTCGACGGGTATGACTACATCGGTCCCATAGACCAGTGAATACGGTGTTTCTCCCGTGCTGGATTTGGGCGTAGTCTGGTATGCCCATAATACTTCAGGTAATAATTCGGGCCATAGCCCTTTAGCTTCTTCGAGCTTCTTTTTCAATATGTTCAATATTGTTTTGTTGG
>NC_031991.1:40112579-40115402 GCF_001879085.1 Nicotiana attenuata | reverse complement strand
CCTCCCTCCGCCGTCCTCCGCCCTAGCGCCGCCGGCCGGAAATCGCCGCCGCCGGCGGCGTTGCTCCAAATGACCCCAAATTAACACCCCGTGATCCTCTCTTCTCCCTCACCTCGAATCTGCAAACAGCTCCCTTCAAAACCTAGCCTAGCCCTTCGAATCTTCGCCGGAACATTTTCCGGCCATGACACTACCAGTCCCAAATGCAACCAAAATTACACCACCGGTTCTCCTCGCTCCCCTCTTTCCAACCCTGCCCTTGGTTTCCCTCGAATCAACGCCGAACCCTTCGAATAACGGTTTAAAGTTTTCCGGCCACGACATCAGTTGTCCCAAATTAACCCAAATTCACATCACAGAACCGCCCAAGCCTCCTCTACCCAACCCCCATAGCCGCTTGTCTCGAATCTCGCCGGAGCTGGTCGAACTTTGAGTCGACGAGGCGGCAAAACCCTAGAATCATATCGGTGAGTTCGCTCCATTTTTTTTTTTTTCTGTTTTTCTTCTTTTCTCTTATAGTTTGAAGTAACTCCATGACTGTTTTGGCTCATGAAACTGTTTTGGCGATTTGGTCATTGGTTTAGGTATAGTTTTATTTCAAGTAATCTAAGTTTAGTCCTTCCTTGTTCGATCATTTCTTGTGTGAATTGATGCTGTAATTTTAATTCCTAGGTTCAATCTTTTGTGTTGATTCTCGCCAATTCTGTGCTGGATTATGTGTCAGGTTTTGATTGTTTGTTCTAATCTGTGCTAGTTTCTGATTTTAGTTGTGATTATTAGTCTAATTCTTCGTTAATTTGTTTTGATAAGTTCTGGATTAATTTTGTTTACCCAGTAATCAGTACTTCTCTAGTTCAATACTTAGTTTAGGTGGATTTGGCTATAGCTGATGATGTTAATTGGTGAGTTGAGATTTGGGTCGAGGGTTAATAATTGCAAAATAGATTCAGGGGTCTTGTTTGGGTTTTGGTAGTAATTTCAGAGAGTGCTAAGGGTAGTTTAGGCATGGGAAAAGGGTAGTTTAATCAAATTTGGTAATTGTTAAAGTGAAGTGAGGGCAGAATAGGAATTGTATTGGGTATAGAACCTCCTAGGATGGACTATAGTGCAGGTTTCAGTAAACTTAAGGTAGTTACTTGTGTAACAAGCTAAGAAAACAAGGGGTAAAAAAATAGAATTGAGATAGGGACTAAGGGTTGAAATGAAAATCTGAAATTGGACCCTAAGTTCACTTATAAAATGGGCACTCTTTTGCCTTGTGAAAGAAGTTTTGGGGCAGCCATCTAAACCCCCCCCCCCCCCCCCAAAAAAAGGCATTCTACCAGTTCTGAGAGCCTAAAATTCCCTCAAAATAATACTGTTATATTGATATTAGGATCAGAAACAATCTGGTTTTTCTCAGTGTTCTGTTCTATATTTGAAAGTTACTGCAAAGAGAGTCGTTGGGGTTTATTTGAGTTGCTGTAGTTTGATTTTGAGTAGTCAAGTTGCTTTTGGGTTGCATCAGTGCTCGAAATTGTTGTTGTGTTTGGTCTATCACTGGAATTTCGAATCTGTTCCTGAACTTGCTGTGTTGACTGATTTGTTACTGGATTTTGAACTTATTCCTGGGCTGCTGTTGAGAACTGTTACTGCTGCTGATCTTTTCCTTTTCTTATTTGCAATTACCAGGTACACGTTTGAATCTGCTCTGCTGTAACTTTGAGCTTGAAATGGAATACAATTACTCACCTATTTGATCCTGAAATATGCTGCCTGGACTGTGGTGTGTTGGTAGTTAAATAGGCGTTAGATTTAATTGTACAGCATAGTGTAAAATCGATTTGTATGTGTGTAAATCCTGGACTGTATACTTGAGACTGGACTGGACTGCTTTCGATACTGTTGAGACATTTAGAATTGATTGTAGTTCACGTTCCCAATATCTGGATACCGCATATAAATGTTAGAACTAGAAATCCTGAATATGAGCCGTTTTTTATTTTTAGAACTGCAGTCCCGTTGTATTAATTCGAATAGGCATGTTAATATTACGCCAGGGTATTTGCACTATTCATGCTGAGCTTGCACAACTCTAACAGTCTATTGTAATTGATGACCACTCTAGTGCATCAGTCACGTCCATTGCGTGTAACATGTAATATGATGCTTCCCTCTGGTTTGTTTTTCACCGTTAGTGACATCTAGGAACTCACCAGTAGGCAAGTAAATAAGTATACTTTGTTCTCCTGAAGTCACTCAGTAGATTCACATTTGGTGATTTAAGACTTTGATTGGTTTGGCGTAGGCCCAGGCCCAGTTTTGACTCCATCCTCGTTTGGGCCTGGACCAGGGCAGTTTGATGGCCCAGTTGGAATCGTGCAGAACTGGGTGTAGTTCTCCCTCGTTGGGCTTATCCTAGAGCCCAATGGCTGGACTGCGGTGCATAATTACCACTTAGTCCAATAATAAATTAAGTAGGACTTTCCTCCATTACTAGAGACAAGTAAAAATAGAGAACCATAGTTATTTTTTTTTAGTTTTGCCTTTGAATAATAAATGAGACAAGCCTCGCTAAACAAAAACACACAAACGAGGCCTTCAATAAATATTACATTAACTTTTAGACTTCGGGATGGGCCGTTTAGCGAATTTCACGGCCTTCCCCAAATAATAATACGTTAGTCTCTTTAGGCGCGTATTTTAATAATATTACCTTCTTAAATGCGGGTGCACATTTATGTGACCCAAATCCAAATCTCAACGAAGTCGAAATGTGTTAACAATCACGGGTGCACTGGTGCGACGTGGTTCGAGGCGCATTTTCACGACGTTGCAATTCTT
>NC_031991.1:40104185-40110596 GCF_001879085.1 Nicotiana attenuata | reverse complement strand
TTCTGTTGTACTTGGTGATATATGACCTCTTGTGTCTTCCCTTGAATTTCCCTCATTTATTTGAGTACACTGTACTCGTACCATAGAGTAAGGGTTGTCCAAGAAAAGGGCACCATAACTACTGTTCTTCCTCTCCTCCATAAGGATTTGAGGATACTCCAAAGGAAACCGCCAAAAGTGGGAGGAGCATCGACGTTTCGCCTTTATGGTAGCTTTCTTGGGGCTTCTGGTATTTCCAAGGAAGGATGGGAACATTGACATAAAAATAGCTGGGATCGTCAGCACATTAATTACTCAAGCCAAAAGTACACTGGCACCTATGATATTGGCCGACATCTTCCGTGCTCTTACAGCTTGCAAGACCGGGAAAGCTTTCTTCGAAGGGTGCAGTCTATTGTTACAAATGTGGATGATCGAGCATCTGTGTCATCGCCCTCAGTTTTAGAGCTATGGGTCTCCAGAAAAAACATGCATAGAAGAGTTTTACACGAGGATCAAAGGGGTTGAATTGCCAGAAGGAGTCACAGGTTGGACAACATATTTTCGGTCCCTCACTGCTAGCCAAATAGAGTGGACACTGGGATGGTTACCCGTTGATGAAATCGTATACATGCCGGCAGCCCGACCACATTTCCTTCTGATGGGGTTTAGAAGCATTCAGCCTTACGCACCGTATCGAGTGTTGAGGCAGCTGGGGAGATGCCAGATTGTACCTAAGGATGATGATCTCAGTTTGCAAGTGGTTGAGATTGGCCCTGATGGCCAGTTTCCTGAAGCAATGGTCCGCCAGGTCTGGAGCGAATGTCAATATTTGACGGCAAACACTTGTGTTCGAGATCGAGCCAAAGGAGAAGTGTCGCCTGACTATCAGGCTTGGTACAGAAGAGACGTTGCATTCGGAAGACCGGCCAAACGACCTCACATCCAGGAATTTGTTGAATCAGCACGAGAACGGTGGGCTTGGCTAACTAAAGAAAATGAGTATAGGGCCCGCATAGGAGCGTTGGAAAAACAGGTCCAAAACCTCCGATTTGAAAATAGCTTGCAAGCCGCGGCTGATGAGGGTGAGAAAAAACAATTGGCCAAAGAAAATGAAGCCTTACGGGCCCAAATCCAGAAAATGAAGTTAGAGGCCGATAATCCTGTCAGAAGTGCCAAAGATGCAAAGCTTATAGCAAATCTAAGGCAAAAGGTGAACGACTACAGCTTCGACCGCAACAAGGCAGAAAAGGAATTAGCTGGGGTCCAGAAACAATTGGCTAAAAATGCAGAAGAACGGGCCCGCATGGTTAAACAGTTAAAAGGAAAATATGACAATGAGGTCACAGAATTAAAGAAAAAGGTTATTGCCATAGAAAACTGTATGATCAAGCAGGCAAAAGAATTCAAAGTCGAAAGAGAACAGTGTTACATGGCATTGGCACAGTTAGAAATGGACTTGCAACAACTCCGGGAACAAAGCCAAGCGGATGAGCGAACTTTGGAGGCCAGGGCCCAACAGATAGGGTGGTTGCTTCAAGAGAAAGGAAGAATTCGAGAAAGAATCTTAACCATCGCTCATTCCATTACTAGGAAATGTCAAATGTGCGAGAACATGACCCGTACCACCTTCCTGGCATCAGTGATGACATTTGTGAATCAGATAATGAACGAACTAGACAGACTTCAAGGGGAACTTGCATATAGGCCCGCGGCAAGACCGAATGATGTCCCGCGGGCACCAGGAGCTTTAATGTATTCGTAATTGTCTTTGAGTCAGCACTCTTTTCTTCTACTAAAAAAAAAGGGTTTGTCGTCCGAGTCTGTATTTCCTTTTGGGAGTTAGGTCATTTGGGTTCGTATTTCTTTTTACCAGAGTCTGTATCTCTTTTTTAAAGAAGACAGTCAGTTGATTGAGTCTGTATTTTGTTTGAATGGGGATGATGGAGTTTGTAGTTCTTAGAGTCTGTTAGTTGTTTTGAGTCTTTGTAATAGACAAGTTTGCTATCAATAAAATTGAAATTGTCAAAAAATATCACGCTCCTACTTTGCATTTATTTTTACGAACTACGCTTGATCTGATTCATGCGGGGTCGTGATACGTAGGCAGTCTCCATAGGATTCGACCGTCTCTAAATAATCAAAGGGAAAACCAGAAAGGAATGATACAAACAGGGGAAAAACCAAAAGAAAGAGAACCAAAAGAGGGAGAGCAAAATAAAGTGAAAAGAAAAGATAAGAGTGGGAACTAATTGGCAAGAAAAGAAATGGAAAGCCGGGATGACGCATGTGAATGAACAGAGACATAATAGAAACGGTTGATTGCTTAGGTGCATCCACCCATCAATGTGCGGTTATCTATGTGTTAATGCCCTAACCGCTAACAAAGTCGTTGTTGATGAGTTTAGGCAGGTGTTTAAGCTGACTGGCATTCTGGCAACCCATCCTTACAACACCCGCTCCAAGGACAAGTCAAACATGACCAATCAGGATTTGGAAGCAAGCATTATTGACACATCCAGAGAAGAGGAGGCAGTGGACGTTAACACAATGAGAGAAGAGATGTACAAACTAAAGCAACAAATGGCCGAAATGTACCAGGCCTGGTCGAAGGGACATCCACCACCAATCTATCCTGCCAACCCCAATTACCTCCCACCACCAGCTCAACCCCAAGATCCTCCCACAGTGAACTCATCTCCTGCTTACCAGCAGTACTACGGAACCACCTCTCAGACACCACCACCACCACCACCCAAACAAATTCCATGTCCTCCACCACCAATTGCTCCAGTATTTGTGGCGCCTCCACCTGCCACATTGCAGAGATCTTCCAGTGAGCCATTGTTTCCAACCTCACGACAGCCAGTACTACCCTCCACCTACCTTTAAAGCTCGAGCCATACCTCCTCCTTTGAGCCCCCGGTGGAAACGGATAAGCCGCCTAAGGACCCGGAACAGGAAGAGATGTTTCGAAAAGTAAAAAGCCTGGAGCAATCCTTCAGAAACATGCAAGGATTGGGTGGCCAAGTCAGTGTGGCCTACAAAGATTTGTGCTTGTTTCCCGATGTCCAGCTGCCAGTAGGGTTCAAGTTACCAAAGTTTGATTTGTATGATGGACATGGTGATCCTGTAGCCCATCTGAGGGGATTCTGCAGCAAGATGAGGGGAGCTGGGGGGAAAGATGAGCTATTAATGGCTTACTTTAGTCAAAGCTTAAGTGGAGCAGCGTTAGAGTGGTATACGCGACAAGATCATGCTCGGTGGTACACCTGGGACGACCTGGCTCAAGCATTTGCATGTCATTTTCAATACAATCTCGAAATTGTCCCGGACCGTCTGTCACTGACCAAAATCGAGAAGAAGCCCGGAGAAAGCTTTAGAGAGTACGGTTTCCGTTGGAGAGAGCAGGCAGCAAGAGTTGATCCTCCGATGAAAGAAAATGAGATGGTTGATTATTTCCTTCAGGCTTTGGAGCCAACCTACTATGGTCATCTGGTGTCCGCAGTGGGGAAAACTTTCAATGAGGTCGTGAAGATGGGAAGTATGGTGGAAGAGGGTCTCAAGTCTAACAAGATTATGAGCTATTCAGCACTCAAAGCAACTACGCAGGCTATTCAAAGCGGCACCGGAGGAGTATTGGGAAAGAAGAAGAAAGAAGAAGTGGCAGTAGTGGAATCAAGGGTCTGGTCAGGAGTCCGTCACCATATTATCACCAACCTCGCCCTCACCCCCAAGCTTACCCACATACTCCATATGGCCCACCACAGCATTACTACCCACCTCCTACTTCCCATTTCTCTGTCCATCATGCCCAGACATACCCCCAACCCCCTACCCATGCACAATGGCGCGCACCTACTCCCCAAAATACTTACCCATCTCAAAACGCTTACCCACCCCCAAGAACCAACAGAAATGCCGCTGGAACCAGTTACCGACCCAACCCCGCATTTAAAAATGATAGGTTGCAAAAGAAGAAGACTTTTACTCCCTTGGGTGAATCTTATACCAGCCTGTACCACAGATTAAGGCAGTTAGGCATGTTGAACCCGATCGAATCCAAATTACCAAACCCTCCCCCAAGGAACCTGGACCATTCAGTAAGCTGTGAGTATTGCTCTGGAGCGCCTGGACATGACACGGAGAAATGTTGGCATCTGAAAACTGCCATTCAGGAACTCATTGATACACGGAGAATTGAGGTACAGGCTCCAGAGACTCCCAATATCACACAGAATCCGCTACCAATTCATCATGAGGCTCACATGATCGAGTTAGTGCAGAAGGGAGAATACAAGAAGCCGTCCCAGACTGTGATGATGATTAAGGCAAGTGAAGCTAAAGCAAATGAGAAATTGGTTGATGGGAAAGCCCTGGTCGCAGTGGACCGGACAGTCAGTGAACCAGTGATGATAATAGAACTAGAGCCTGTTAAGGTGACAATACCAGGAGCAGTTGTGAAGCCTGTGTTGGTTGTAAAAGGCGCTCGAACAGAACCAGTTATCCTTAAACCGGTGACCCAGTTGCCGGTGGTTAGCGAGAAAGCTATCCCGTGGAACTATGACAGAGTGACTGTGATGTACCAAGGAAAGGAAATTAAAGAAGAAGTGTGCGAAACTCATGGGTTGACTAGATCAGGGAGGTGCTTTGCCCCTGAAGAATTGAGAAAGGTTAAGGCGGCTAAAGACAATCTGGCACCGACAAAGAGGGTTGTTACTGAAGAAGAAGCTGAAGAGTTCCTGAAAAAGATGAAGGCTCAAGACTATTCGATTGTGGAACAATTGAGAAAAACCCCGGCACAGATCTCACTATTGTCCTTACTGATCCATTCGGATGAACACCGCCGGGCGTTGATGAAGATTCTAAACGAAGCTCATGTGCCGGATAAAATCACTGTGAATCATCTTGAGAAGATTGCAAACAAAATTTTTGAGGTGAACAGGGTAACATTTTCTGATGATGAGTTGCCATTGGAAGGAACTGAACATAATAGAGCTCTTTACCTCACAGTGAAGTGTGAAGATTCTGTGGTAACTCGGGTGCTAATTGATAATGGGTCTAGTGCAAACATTTGCCCTCTTTCCACCCTAGAAAAGTTGAAAGTTGACAGGGAAAGAATTCATAAAAATAGTATCTGTGTAAGGGGATTTGACGGCGGAGGGAAAGACACAGTGGGAGATATTGTGTTGGAGCTAACAATAGGACCTGTGGAGTTCACTATGGAGTTTCAAGTGCTTGATGTCAGCGTTTCCTACAATCTTTTATTGGGACGGCCCTGGATTCATGCCGCAAAGGCGGTACCGTCTACTTTGCATCAAATGGTTAAATTTGAATGGGATCGGCAGGAGATCGTGGTCCATGGAGAGGACAATTCTTGTAATGCTATTACATCCTTCGAGGAAGTTGAAAATGACAAAGGCCCGTGGGTGTACCAAGTCATGGACGCAGTGTCAATTGATAAAATATCGGAAGGGGAGTGTGTTCCTATGCCCAAGATAGCTGCTGCATCTGTTATGGTAGCTTCAGAGATGATAAGGAATGGATTCTTGCCTGGAAAGGGGTTGGGCGCTTCATTGCAGGGAATCATACAGCCAGTATCTCTTCCCGGAAATCTGGACACTTTCGGGCTAGGTTTCAAACCCACTGCTGCCGACATAAGGAGAGCCAAAAAGATGAAAAAGAGAGTGTGGACCCTACCAAAACCCATTCCTCGCCTTTCCCGTTCCTTCGTCCGGCCTGGTACTAAACAACGCCCAGCAACAGCACTACCAAATTCTATGGTGATAGAACCTGACAAAGAGTTGATCGAAAAGTTTGAAAGGGTGTTCGATGAAGTGAATATGGTAGAGCTAGGTGAAGGTCCGAGTAAAGTTGATGTGCAGTTCGTGGGGTCTCAGGCCAAGCTCAATAACTGGGAAGCTACTCCTCTTCCAACTCGGAAGGAGTCGTGGTAGTTAGCTTTGGATTTTCCTTTGAGTATTAGTTCTGGATTATTTCCAGGGTTGTAATTCAGATTTCTATGTTCCGTCCATTTGGATGAGTTAAACTTTGTGATTTTTACAATTTTAATGAAATGCAATTTCCTTTTCTCTTCACTCCTGATAGCCTTTATTTTGTTTTCTTTTCTCTCTTGTACAGTCCCTTTTATGCTGGTTTCAATGATGTGTCATGCATGAGGAGTCTCCGGCCTAGTCTTGATATTCCATATGAAATAGTAATACAAGAAATTGAGTGTGATGGCGAGGGTGAATACGATGACGAGGAAGCTTTGGAAGAAATCAGTAAAGAGTTATATCAATTTGAGCAAAAACCCAAACCTAACTTGAATGACACAGAGGCAATCAATCTAGGGGATCAGAAAAATGTTCGAGAAACAAAAATAAGTGTCCATTTGGAAGCCCGCTCAGAGAGGAGATATTAAATGTTGTG
>NC_031991.1:40098610-40102358 GCF_001879085.1 Nicotiana attenuata | reverse complement strand
AAACACATTCCAAGGATGCACAATGAGGTTGCCGACGCTTTGGCCATTTTGGCATCAATGTTGCATCATCCGGACAAGGCTTACGTGGATCCGTTACAGATTCAAGTTCGAGATCAGCATGCCTATTGTAATGTGGTGGAGGAAGAGTTTGATGGTGAGCCATGGTTCCATGATATAAAAGAATATCTCCGGATGGGAGTATACCCGACACAACCTACAGGGGATCAAAAGAGAGCAATTCGACGCTTGGCAAGCGGATTTTTCTTCAGTGGAGGAGCATTGTACAAGAGAACTCCAGATCTTGGGTTATTGAGATGCATAGATGCCAAACAGGCTACAGTTATCATGGCTGAGGTACATGCGGGAGTTTGTGGACCTCATATGAGTGGATATATATTGGCAAAGAAGATCCTTCGAGCAGGTTATTATTGGCTTACTATGGAACGGGATTGCATCAGTTTCGTGCGCAAATGTCATCAATGTCAGATACATGGAGATTTGATTCATTCTCCCCCATCTGAATTGCATACAATGTCAGCACCATGGCCGTTCGTTGCCTGGGGAATGGATGTTATTGGTCCGATTGAGCCAGTAGCCTCAAATGGGCATAGATTCATTTTGGTAGCTATTGATTATTTCACTAAATGGGTGGAGGCAAAAACCTTCAAATCCGTGACTAAGAAGGCAGTTGTCGATTTCGTACATTCAAATATCATATGCCGGTTTGGGATCCCGAAGGTAATCATCACAGATAATGGTGCCAATCTCAATAGTCATTTGATGGCCGAGACATGTCAGCAGTTTAAGATCATGCACCGCAATTCCACTCCATATCGTCCTAAGGCAAATGGGGCAGTCGAAGCAGCTAACAAGAATATCAAGAAAATACTTCGGAAAATGGTAGAAGGGTCAAGGCAATGACATGAAAAGTTACCTTTTGCTTTGTTAGGCTATCGCACTACTGTCCGCACTTCAGTAGGAGCGACTCCCTACTCATTGGTGTATGGAACCGAAGCAGTAATACCCGCAGAGGTTGAAATCCCGTCCCTCCGAATCATCGCAGAGGCAGAGATTGATGATGATGAATGGGTTAAAGCCCGCCTGGAACAACTAAGTTTGATTGATGAGAAGCGACTGGCAGCAGTGTGTCACGGTCAATTGTACCAACAGAGAATGGCAAGAGCATATAACAAGAAAGTGCGTCCGCGGAAGTTCGAAGTAGGACAGTTGGTGCTGAGACGTATCCTACCTCATTGGGCTGAGGCAAAAGGAAAGTTCGCCCCGAACTGGCAGGGGCCATTTGTTGTAACCAGAGTTTTGTCCAATGGCGCTTTATATCTAACGGACGTGGAAGGAAAATGTGTAGAAATGGCTATCAATTCTGATGCAGTCAAGAGATATTATGTATGATTTTCTTTATCTTTGTGTACCTGATTGTATTTGGCATGTTTTGAGATTGAAATGATGAAGACATTTAGAAAGTGAAAATGAAAGGTAAACAGAAGAGAGAACAAATGCGACAGAAAGCGTCAGAGCTTCGAAAGCCTAAAATTTGTTCTGCTACCCAAACACTTTATCCTTTGTTATCCCTTTGAGCCTTATTATATTTCCTTTCGTATCCCTCTTTCGGAATCAATAACAAAACTCGAAAGCCCGAGCGGGGAAAATCAGCGGAGAAACAAGAGAAAAACAGTCTAAAAGAAAAGAAAAGAAAAAGAAAAGAAAAGGAAAAGGAAAGAAAAGAAAAAAAAGAGAAAAGAAAAGAAAAGAAAAAAGAAGAAAAAAGAAAAGAAAAGAGAAGGAAAAGAAAAGAAATGAAAAGAAAGAAAAGGAAAAGTGGAAGAAAGAAAGATCGCCACAATAAAGTAGTTCTGTGCCTGAACTACGTTTGACTTGATCCCGAAAGGGTACGTAGGCAGCCTCACTGAGGTTCAGTCACAACAGAAGAAAAATCCAAGAATCCCCAAGAAGGAAACTGGGGCAGAGGTCATGGTTGTTGCAAGGGATATGATTCCGAAAGTTGTAATGTTGAACCCACATTTGAATTATTTTGAGCTTTTATAACTTTCTTTCTAAAACCCATCCAAAAGCCACATTATGGTCCAAAGAAAGACCTTCTAATCAATTTCAGAAATGTCAATACGGGTAGGTAAAGCGACTCATGTCGGAGACAACACTCTGGTGACAGAAGGAAAATGATAAAATGAGAGAGTCTTATCGGTGAAAACCCTCGCGGGCACCATAGGGCGATGTGAGTTGAGAGAAATGAAAATGAGAGAGTCTTATTGGTGAAAACCCTCACGGGCACCGTAAGGCGAGGTGAGTTTGAGAGATATTAAAATGAGAGAGTCTTATTGGTGAAAACCCTCACGGGCACTGTAAGGCGAAAGTGAGATCTTTCAGTTGGGCAAAAAGTCTGTGGTTGAAGGTTGTTTGAAACATGGCAAAACAAGCAAGGTTTGAGCTTGGCGAGAGTCGGGCATGAAAGTATGAGACAACGAATGTGGTAATTGATAATTGATTGGTTGGACAGACTAGGCTGGAATCCAAAATACATGACACGATCAATGGAATCAGTTTTTCCGCTCAGATAAGTCCTGTCCTTTTTCTCTTCATTACACCTCATCTGTCTTCATAGTTTTTCTATCCTCAAAACCTTCGAGGTCATTGCATTCCATTCTCTTGAAGTCTGTCTATAAGATGTTTTAGTGTCAGTTCTATTCAAAAACAACAGAAGGATGTCAAAGCTAACTACCAGCTTCCCAGCTAGATGGCACAACAAGGTGGGGACATGTCACAAGAGAGTAAAACATGAAGGACCAATGAAAATCAGTGGAATAATCAGATGGTTGTGAGGGAGAAGCAAAGTTCACAAGAAGGGAACAGAAACACCAAACAGTGATACGAGGTAAAACATGTGGGTCATCAAGATCAGAGGGTTGAAAGTCAATTGGGAAATCGTGACAAGTCAAAGCAAGTCCAAAGAAGCAAGTCAGAGCAAAGTCGGAAACGGGAGCATGGCCAACAAGAATGCCAGCAGCTAACCACCATTTTACATTAACAAATTTTTCTTTGATTGGAACAGGAGCAGAAATTTTCTTTGTTGTTTATTTTGTTGCAGTCAGGCGCCCACCTGGAGAACAAGGGAATACATTTCAAGTTTCAACAATCAGGCGCCCACCTGGAGAACAAGGGAATGCATTTTAAATTTCAGCAGTCAGGCGCCCACCTGGAGAACAAGGGAAGTGCAATTCAAGTTTAGCTTTAATTATTTTTAATATTTGATAATATGTTGTATCCAGTTGCCAAACTGGGGCAGAAATTTTCTTTGTTGTTTATTTTGTTGCAGTCAGGCGCCCACCTGGAGAACAAGGGAATACATTTCAAGTTTCAGCAATCAGGCGCCCACCTGGAGAATAAGGGAATACATTTCAAGTTTCAGTAATCAAACGCCCACCTGGAGAACAAGGGAATGCATTTTAAATTTCAGCAGTCAGGCGCCCACCTGGAGAACAAGGGAAGTGCAATTCAATTTTAGCTTTAATTTTTAATATGTGATAATATGTTGTATCCAGTTGCCAAACTGGGTCAGAAATTTTCTTTGTTGTTTATTTTGTTGCATTCAGGCGCCCACCTGGAGAACAAGGGAATACATTTCAAGTTTCAGCAATCAGGCGCCCACCTGGAGAACAAGGGAATGCATTTTAAATTTCAGCAGTCAGGCGCCCACCTGGAGAATAAGGGAAGT
>NC_031991.1:40065385-40098111 GCF_001879085.1 Nicotiana attenuata | reverse complement strand
TAAGTCTTTAGCAATCAGGAGCCCGCCTGGAGAACAGAGGCATTCATTTTCAGATTTTAGCAATCAGGAGCCCACCTGGAGAACAAGGGAATATTTTAAATCTCAGCAATCAGGAGCCCGCCTGGAGAACAAGGGAATACGTTTTAAGCGTCTGCAGTCAGGAGCCCACCTGAAAAATGGACACATGCTTCAAGTAATCAAGCATCATTCGGAGGAATGGCAGCAATATCGCCAATCACAATGCAAAACAACAACAGGAATACCATCGGAAGATTACAAGATACAAGTTCAACGCAACACAAGAACAAGTTAGAAGACGTAGATAGGACCCTCTTGTAATTCGTAGATCATAGTTTAGGCTAGCTCCTTTTCATTTTAACATGGTGTAATAAGGAGGTCAGCGAGCAGTAGCAACAGCAACAGCAGAAAGTCGCAGCTCTTGGTAGTCCCAGCTACCAGACATTCCCGAACTACACTGACCTGATTCCTGTTTAGCCCAGGATATGTAGGCAACCTTTGAAGCAGGGTGCGCTCAACTCTTTCAAAAATGCTTCACACGGAATATGCAAACGGGCAAAAATCGCTCATTTCCTCTCACTTATCTTTGCACGAAAACTCTTTGTGTTTCCGGGCAAAGAGGGGCAGCTGTGAGCATGTGATTTTTGCCCTAAGCAATAATAATTCCCAAAAAATTTCAAACAAAACAATTTCTTTAGTACTTCGTAATTTCTCGTGAAGTTTGTGTTATTTTCTGGTAATTGTTTGCATTTATTTGTGCATTTTAATTCATATGGAAAATATAAAAAATACAAATACTTGGCATTTGCATTTAGAATTCAATTTCACATTTTTAGGATTAATTAGTAGTTGAGTTATTTTTAGGAAGAGGAAAATAACAAAGTGGTCCTTTTTGCATTTCTAGTTTTAATGTGTTTTAGTTTACATTTTAATTTAGCATTTAATAAAATCAAAATATAAAATTGAAAATCAGAAATTGAGCTGAATAAAAACATATAAAAAAAAAAGAAAAAAAAAGAAAGAAAAAAGAAGGCATTAAAAGAGGATTGATTAATATAGAACCCAAATTGGGCCATTTCAGTCAAATTAATCAGCCCAAAAGAAAGACCCCTCTCCCAAACCCGGTCTCCCAGTCCAAGCCCAAATCACCCCAACCCGGTCCAGCCTCCACACCCTACCAAAACGACCCCGTTTTCCCCAATTTAATCACAACCCTCGATCCTTTTGATCCAACGGACGAGAACTGCCTAGGTTTTGTGGTATAAATATGTCCTAACACTACCCTACCCCCCTCAGACCCCCTCACCCTCCCGTCTCTCTCACCTGTTCATCAGAGACACTTAACCTCGCCGTCCTCCGCCGCCTGCCGCCGGCCGGAAATCGCCTCCGCCGGCGGCGATCATCCAAACCACCTGAAAATTACACCACTTCTTCATCTCATCTTCCTCGTCACGAATCTAGCCTTATTTCTCCTCGAATCCCACCCCAAAGCTTCGAATATTAGATCGAAGTTTTCCGGCCATGACACAACTCCGTCCAAACCACCCCAAATTAACACCACATAACCGCCTTCACCTCCCCGTTCCATATCTGCCATCGGTTTCTTTCAAACATCACCCAAATGTCTCAAATAATTCAAACCCTAGCGCCGCAACTGCCGTGTACGGCGGCGCCGTCCCCAAATCCTCCCAAAATCGATACCCCTGTAACCACCAGACCTCCCTCATCATTAACTCATACCTAGAAACCCTCGAATCTGCCCGGAACATTACAAACTCTAAATCCCAAATTCCGGCAGAACCCTAACTCAGAAATCTTGGGGATTTTGGACCGTAATTTCCCTAATCACGTGTTTTCTTCTGAAAACACACGATTAGGGATGTTACGTGTCAAGAATCCCGGAGGATTCAAACAACAATAGCTGGTCAGAGTTCGTCCCATAGTCAGTCGAATGCTCAAAATCAGTAAGTTTTGTTCGGATTCTGTCTTTGATTCTGTATGTGTTTTCATCTTGCTCTTGTAATTGTTCTTAGCTTTAGCTTAATTTTGTTGGGTTGATTTAATCCTGTTTTGTTAATTTTAGGTTTTAGTTTAATTTTTTCGAATCCGTCTTGCTAAATGTTTGTTTTCAGTTTATGGTTCATTGTTATAATCCTTAATTCTTTATTAGCCGTCTTAGTCAATTCTGTTTAGGATTTGCTGATTTTAATTTTTGTTCTAATGTTTGATTTGAGTTAGTCTGGTCAGTTAGTCTCGTTTAATCAGTAGTTATCATTAGTAATGCCTTAATTCAGTGTTTAGCATTAATTAGCATTGTTAGGTTTTAGTTTAGGATGGTCTGGTTTAGCTCAGTAATTCCAAGAGGGTTCAAAGGGTAGTTTAGGCATGGAAAAGGGTAGTTTCATTAAGATTGGTAATTTTAGAACCAAGGTAAGGATAGAATAGGAATTGTAATGGGCATAGAACCTTCTAGGATGGACTTTAGTATAGATTTCAATAAAATAGGTGTAGTTACTTGTGTAACAAGTCAAAAATAAAGGGTAAAAATAGAATTAAAATAGGGACTAATGGGTAAAGGGAAAATCTGAAGCTGGACCCTAAGTTCATCTATAAATAGGCATTCATTTGCCTTGATTCACAAGTTTTGGAGGCCTAAAATCCCCCCCCCCCCCCCCCCCCAAAAGTACTCTTCAGTTCCCAGATTGGAAAGTAGAAATTCAAAGATTTGAAAGCCAAAAACAATAGGAAACTACAGAAAAATCCAAAAAAAAGGAATACTGTTTATTCAATCTCTTAGGTCAATTCCAAGTTTAGTGGCTGGTTTGCATTGTTTAACTTAATTTCTTGTAGTTGAAGTTCAGAAGTAGTCCTGTTTTGATTTCGAGCGGGTTTGGAGTCCAAGCAAGTCAGTTTTGGGTCTATTTTGGTATTATTGTGTTCAGCCTCTCAATTCCATTTGATACTTGGATCACTGGTCTATTCCTGGGTTGAATTTTCTGTGTTGTTGCTGTTGGAAATTCTCATTCGCTGCTGTTTGTACTGCTGTGTTGATCCTCTGATCTTTCTCTGCTGTGAATCCTCATTTGCTTATATTCTATCCTCCAGGTACACATTTTCAGCCTATATTGATGTAACTACATTTGATGAATATGGAATACAATTGAAGCTGGTGTGCTGCCCTGGAATTTCAATTTGACATCTTATTAAGTCTAGATAGCTCGATTACTATTTGATTGAATATGCATGGTTGTATTAATTGGACTGTATAGCTGGACAGCTGATGTTTAGAATCAACTGTAGATCAATTTCTTAGTAGCTGAATACTGTGTATGAACTGTTAAAAGTAGACGTGCATGAATATTATTTTAAGGGTTCGGATCATGAGCTGAACGCTTGATTGAATATTGGTAGCATAGCATTAATCCAAATGAAGCTCACCACAGTTGTTTGTTCTAACTGAACTGGCAATTAGACTACTACTATTATCGAATCCCAGAAAACGTGAGTAATTGCATAACGTGGTAATCACATTGGGAAGGCTGGGACGTTTGGATTTACATTCAGGCTGTCCCTGCCTGGGTTCGATCCTGAAGCTATGTTCCTTAGTTATACCTGGATGTATTTAATCATATCTGGGCCAACTGTTCTTACATTAGGCCCAAAGTGTTGGGCCTTTAGCATTTTGGACAGAATTCTTTATTTCTGAGTTATCAATTGGCAGAGTTTAGCATCCGTTTAAATTGATGCAACTCCAGTTGGGCCTGGGCGTTTGTTTTTGGGCCCAAGGGCATATCTAGACCAATGACAAGTTAATTAGGATTTTTGTCCCCTTATTAGAGACTAAACTGAACGGAGAATTGTAGATTGTTCTAGGATTGACCTTTAACTAAAACGCGACGAGCTCCACCGAATAAAACTACAACTGGCGCAGCCCTCAATAAATGCTAAAAAAAATACTTAGAATTCGGGTGAACCGTCTAGCAAATTTCACGGTTTTCCCCAAAGATAATAAACGCGTAGATGCTTTAGGCACGTATTTTAATAATATTACCTTCCTAAATGTGGGTGCACATTTATGTGACCCAACTCTAAATCTCAACGGAATCGAAATGCGTCAAAAGCCACGGGTGCACTGGTGTAACGTGGTTCGAGATACATTTTCACGACGTTGCAATCCTTATTAAAAAGACATAAAGTAAAGGCGGTTAAAATAAAGGCACATAGGTAAGAAATATGTTTAAAAATCGGATAAGAGCAAATGCAACAGTTGAGAGACCGTGCTAGAACCACGGAATCTGGGAATGCCTAACACCTTCTCCCGAATTAACAGAATTCCTTACTCGGGTTTCTGGTTCGCGGATTGTTAAACGGAGTCATTCTTTTCCTCGATTCGGGATTCTAAACCGGTGACTTGGGACACCATAAATCTCCCGAGTGGCGACTCTGAATCTTTTAAATAAATTCCGTTTCGATTGTCACTTCAAGTTGGAAATAACTCCCTTATTATTATATCCCTTCACGGGGTGTAGGTAAAAAGGAGGTGTGACACCGGGTACTTAGGACCCAAAAGCATGCTATACTTGAATTATTTACGAAACTGTTGATAGCTTGAACTACTTAAACTACATCGAATCAGTAAACGAATTTCTAAAAAGGGTTTAAACTTCATTTTTCCGAAATTAATAAAGAGAATTAGCTTTCCCTTGAATAATTGCCCCATGTTGGCTTATTGACTGAATGTCTCTATGTGTTTATTTTGGAACGGGCCGAACGCCTCGGCAGATTAAATAGATGCATCTATAGGCGCGCCGTCGACCCTCGGCAAGTGCACATTTTATTTCTGTTGGAGCGGGTCGTCGCCTCGGCATGATTTGCACATGATTTATATATCGTTACCTGAAAATTTTATACGTTGATGCTGCCTTTCATGGCTTGAGATAAATTGATAAAATAACGAAAAGTAAACCTTGAAAATCCTTTATTATTTGTTGAAGGTGTATTGCCTGTTTTACAGCTTTGCGAGTTAGAATTGTTATATAATATCCCCGATTTCCTCACACATTTAGTATATTATCATTGGACCGCTAGTAAGTGTCAAAGTTGACCATCTCGTCTCTACTTCTTCGAGATTAGGCGGGATACTCATTGAGTACACGTTGTTTATGTACTCATACTACACTTCTGTGCATTTTTGTTGCACAGGTATATCTATTTCTAGCAGCCCACTGGGCGTAGCAGCGCGGATGATTTGGGGTTAGGTGAGTTGCACTATTCGAGACGGCCCGCAGCTAGTATAACCCTCTTCAGTACATTGTATTTATTCCCTGTCTATTGTATTCCGGACGGATGCTGTATTTTACTTCCCTATCAGTAGATGCTCATGCACTTGTGACACCGGGTTCTGGGATAGTTTGAAGTATTGTATTAACTGCTTATCATTTAAATTTGATTTGAGACTATAGTCTTTAATATTGCTAAACTTGAAGGAAAATCATAGATTTCAGAAGTATTAAAACGAGAATTTGATTAAGTAACTTGGTTGGCTTGCCTGACAGCAGTGTCCGGCGCCATCACGACCCTTAGTGGATTTTGGGTCGTGACAGAAGCTTAATCCTTCTCCAACTATTTTTCTTCGGTCCTAATTTTATGCGTTGACCGCAAAGTATTAATTATAATTTTTTCCTACCAAATTTTCTTAAAAACTTTTAAAGAATATTAGTTGATTCCATTTTTAATAGCCATTCTTTTCCCAATTAGGTTAGATTCTTTGCTGATCTCTATGTAAAATATTCATATCCCAACTCAACTTAAATTGCCTTTGTACAATTCTAATGAAATAACGCACTTTTATTAAAAGTTAATTGTCTGTAATTTTATTCCATGTGTTACAAATGCATATTCAAACTCAAATTAATATTGCTTTCACAATTCAACTTAAATAATGCAAATCATAAAAATTAATGTGATTACAATTTTATCCAACATAAAATGTTCCTATACTAATAATAAGAAAAAGTGATAGAAAATCAATCAAAAAAAGTGATTTAAAAAATAATCAACACATAGTCGCTTCATTGACCCATGAGAATTACCCTTGGTTAAAAAAAAATCTCTTTCAAAACAAATTTTAGAAAGGATCACCCTAACATACTTTTGGTACAAAACTCAAAAGGCATGCAAAAGCATTGTGTGAGAAATTTCATGCCCGAACCTATGTAAAGGCATGCAAAACTTTTGCATTGTATTCTTGGGTCTAGGGGTGTCAATGGATATCTGAAAACCGACTAAACCGACCAAACTGTACCGCACCGAACCGATTTTTAGGTTTCTTTTAAAGAAATCGTAGGTTTTTATATAAATCTATAATCGTACCGATAATTAGAGTAGGTTTTTTATTTATAAAAATAAACCGAAAAAATACCGAACCGTACCGAATAAATTTTACATGTGAAAAATATATTTATTGAGTAAGTTTAAAACTAATAAAGCATTAAATTTTTTATTGGGACTTGAAATTATGAAAACTGTTACAAGCCAACAAGTAATTAAACTCAAAATACTAATTCCTAAAACCTATTATGCTACTTATACTTAAACTAAGTTATTTCAAGTATCTTTGTTAGCAAGACACAAAGATTCTAGCGATTATGAGTAGCAAACTGCAATGTATTGAATATGTTTCCTTTCATATAATTTAGATTTATCTTTTTGAATATTTAATATAGACTTTATTCTTGAGTCCCAGCTTGGTTAATATCTTTCCACTCGTGTGATTTATATTTTCTTTGCTTTTACTTGGTTTCTTTTACGTTGCTGTCAAATAGTTGATGAATACTCTAGTCACCTTTCATGTTTTTTTTAACTCATCACCCTTTAAACAGTAAAAATATCTAGAGAGTTTTGCTAAGTCCTACAAAAGAACGTATGTTATTGCATTCTACTTCTACTGGTAAATTTTACCTGACATTTAAGAAAATACCAAAAATTAACCGAACCGTACCGATACCGAAGTGAAACCGACATGATTGGGACGGTTTCGAAAAGTCTAATTTTGGTTATACATAATAGAATAACCGAAAAATTGGTATGGTACAAATTTTATAAAATAACCGGCCGAACCGAACCATTGACACCCCTACTTGGGTCAATCTAGAGACAATAAGAAAACCGGAAAGAATTATGTAATGCTTTACATTATCTATGCAATTAAGCTATTAAATTGAACCCAGCTGGTATTCCAAAAAGAGTAATATAAACATGAAAATGGTAGATCATAGAACACTTTTTTTTTTTTTTAAATATATATATATACTACAAACCAAAATCAAATCACATTAGAAAAACTAAAAAATTTAGCAATTAAATAAATAAAGGACGGAGTAAAGGGACAGTACAAGCTGTAAATGTGGTAAGGTACACAAGCATATATGAAGACAATTACGTATTACTTGACGATATACGATTTACAGGGAGATCAAGGTCAATGCTTTTGCACCTGGTGATTAAAATAACATATAAAGACTGTCTGCCCTTTGTATAGCGGAAAGAGATGGATCTGTATTGTTCTTAATCATGTGGAACTGGTATGGGTTTGCAACTTAAGTAGGACACGAATTGATTAGTATTAGAATTACACCCAAATAGAAAAAGATTTTGAGTCTTATAGTTCTGTCCAACATGCATATAAAAGTCAACCAAACTTTTAGGGACAATTGGGAAGTAACTATACTAATAGGATTCTTAAATGTAATAATGTAGTATTATGTCCTAAAACTAATAGGATTATTATAATACTAATATTTAGAATCCGGTTGTGTTCTTTTATAATGAGTTATTATGCTTAATATTATAAGGTTATTTTTGTAAACCGTCATTGTATTCATACTTTTATAATAATATAGATTATTTAACCTATACCATAATTTTGACAGCTTCAGACGCCTCCTCTTCTTCCTCCTGGCCTATGCGCTCCTTTCTTCCTCCTCTTCTTTTTTGATGAGGCTGAGAGCAATTCAGTTTAAGATCTGACCAAACCCATTGTTATTCCCCCCTTTTCAAAGAGGCTGTGTTTTTTAGATAAATAGTGTAAAAGGATGCCAGTGATTTTGAGCTGACCGTTTTCCCTTGACCAACCAAAAGTAAAGATCGCAGTTGCGCAGCTTCATCACTGAAAATTATGCGCATAATTGTTCTTCAACTGCTGCCAAAATCTCAAAACATCACTGATGTGGAAATTTGCACTACAAATTATCTGAAGTTTGCACTATCTGAAGTTCAAATATAACAAGTAGATTTTGTCCTGAAGTTTGCACTATAAATTGAAGAACTTCAGACTAATTTGTCTAAAGTTTGCACTATGAAGTGAAGTTTTCCTGATTACCTTTGCAAGTTAGGCCAAGCTTCAGGTGAAAATATTTTGAAGTTTTGCTTTAATAAGGCCACACTTCAGGCAAAAAAATTCTCAAGTTCATACACAATTGAATTGAAGTTTGCCCTTGCTATAAACTGAAGTTCGCTTGATTGCCTTTGCAAGTCAGGCCAAACTTCAGGCAAAAATGTCTGAAGTTTTGCTTTGATAAGGCTACACTTCAGGCAAAAACTTCTAAAGTTCAAACTTCAGACATACACATCAGAATTGAAGTTTGCCCTTGCAGTATGAACTGAAGTTTGCGTGATTGTCTTTGCAAGTTAGGCCAAACTTCAGACAAAAATATCTGAAGTTTTGCTTTGATAAGGCTACACTTCAGGCAAAAAATTCTGAAGTTCAAACTTCAGACACAAATTTTTACTACTTCAGGCCCGTATGTCTCAAGTTACTCGAAAAATGGGTACGCTTGCAATTTTTTTGTGCAAAGCAGGCATAAGTTAAATGGTGATCCAAAAACTGAGTATAGATGCAAATGCCTAATCGAATTAATCAAAAACTGATCAAATCAACCATCTTTCATATTCGATATTTGTGGTTAATGGCAGGTATAGCTTTATACATATAGTAGTGGTACACACACGCGATTTTCAAATCCCGGATATACCTCTAATATCATATCAGTTTAAATTTAAATTTATTTAGAAATGTATAAACAAACGTAAGCCAAATGGTAAGGGGGGAAAATACATAAGTTGTTAGGATAGAAAAAGCAGTAAGTGGCAACTTTATCAAGAATGAGAAATTTACTCATCACATAGATAGTAGATGGCCGACAGGTCGAGTACCAGTTACCTGAAAATGTGTCTATATCAACTTCTTTATTTTATTTCGTACCTTCTAGATTTCAATAATCTTTTAGAAATTCACGTTGTATAATCCTAAAATATTATTGTGGTAGCACCTGCTATGTTTTATTTTAAAGTTTACGTTGGATAATTAAGCCTAGTTTACTAAATAATCAAATTGGGATTATTTAATTTCATGATTTGGCCTCCTTTTTATTTTTTTGTTTAAAATAATTTGGCATTCAAGCCTTGTAAACCAATTATACGCATGATATGAATGAAACCACAAACTAGAAATTTTATATTTTAGACTTGCCAATGAAATCATCACTTAGAAGCTCTTTAAATTCCAGCTTCAATGAACGAGTAGCAAATACGTGACATTAAAACATCAATTTAGAGTTGTATTTTTAAGTTCGAGCTCACTTGCTCCCATTTAGTGCAAAATATAGCAGGTGCCATGTCAAAAGGTGGTATTAATATCATTTTGAATATGTCAAAAGCTGGTAATAATATCATTTGGAACTTAAAGTATCCTAACGGTATAGAGAGAGAAACTCTGACTTCCCTCTAGACTTCTTGAAAATGGATACAACTACCAAACCACTAAGAGCCCGTTTGCACATAAAAAAAAAATTCCTTTTTCCAAAAAATTTTTACTCTTTTCCGAATTCAGCGTTTGTTCATAAAATTTTCAATTTTTACTTGAAGATACATTTTGAAAATTTTCGAAAATTTGAAAAACTCCAAAAAGCTATTTTTCAAAATTTGCACTCACAAAACTTCAAAAACAACCCAAACTGAAATTTATGTCCAAACACAACTCTAAATTTCAAATACCATTTTCACTTGAAAAAAATTTCACCATTCTTTTGGAATTTTACAATTCTTATGTCCAAACGCCTACTAAATATCCCATTGGAACCACCATATCAAAATAACCTAATGGAGGAAGACGATAGCCTCTCTCATTCATACAAGAAATTGCTCTTAGACAAACAAGCTACAAATTAATCCCAATACTATGAGAACGAGACCCCCCCCCCCCCCACCATCACCACCACCACCACAAATAATAACAATGATAAAAGGAAAGAAAATGATGGCCCATTAGCCTTATCCCAGGAGGACAAGAATCGCCTGTACCAACCTTGGCGCTTCTCCCTCATCATAAAAATATTTGGTCGTAGAATGCCCCACCAATTCCTCTGGTCCAAACTAGTTGACCTTTGGAACCCATCTGAACAGTTAATCTTGATTGACCTAGGATGGGACTTCTTTATAGTCAAGTTCGTATTGGAGGAAAATTTGGTTAAAGCACTACACCATGGTCCTTGGTTCATATCTAGAAATTTTCTCTCAGTTCGGAGATGGGAACCAAAATTTACTCCCCAAGAGGCAACCTTATCCTCCACCGCTATATGGATCCGTCTGCCATAACTACCTACTGAGTTCTCCGATTGAGAGATACTAGAGAAAGTTGAAAGAAAATTAGGCAAATTACTAAAAATAGACACGTGCACATCCTCCACTTTGAGAGAGATATATGCGTGTGTTTGCATCTAAGTGCCTTTTGAAACTCTAGTGGAAATATCAATTATTATTGGAGATCACAAACAATCAGTGATCTACGAAGGTGAAGGGGTTTTGTGTAAAGGTTGTGGCAGGATAGGGGCACAACTTGAAATCATACACCCATAGACAAAAACCGCAAACCCCTTCACAAGAACAACCAGAGTGTTCTCGAACACGCAAAAAACATGAAGATAAAGATGAATGGAAAACGGTAACCTTCCCAAGGAGAAGGAAACCAATCCAAACGTCCACACAAAGCCAATCCAAAATGAAAAGAACTACTAACCAGAACAAAGAATCAACCCAAAGAATTCAAGTTAATATTTGATGCAAATTCTGGTAAGTTCCTTGAAATAAAAACCTTTAAATACAATACTAAGAACAATATTAATAAGGCCAACAACCATCAAATGCCTATTAATTTGATTCTTCAGCAAAAACTCAATACCCCTTCCCGAAAACTCATTCCATGCAGGAAGAACCCAAGTCCAATGCAAAGAGAAAAGGGGGACCAGGGAAATAGGAAGCAATCACGAGTACCAACACAGGCCCTACCCAAAATCTAAACCCAGATAATGCATCCTCTATCACAAAGCAACGACCAGGTCTGGGCTTGAGATCGAGGGATCTATCAAGTCAGGTGGTTATGAACCACCAACTATCCACAATGCCCACTGTCACGCCCCAAACCTGGGCCTAGACGTAACACAGCACCCGGTTCCTAACTACATGTGACCGAGCATGTGCAGATATACTGAAAGTATGAATGATATAAATCAAAAGGCGAAAACACTAATATAATTCTGGAACATATCTGTAGCAAACATTGGTTAACATGAAAATCTTGTGACTCTGTCTAACTTTTACTCTAGTCTATGAAGGCTCTAATGAAGTACTGAAAATACTTACTATCTGTAATTACTGAAAGACTGCACAGTAATGATAATGTCCCGAAAGAACTGGAGCTCACCAAATAGCTGATACGAGAATCCTAGCACTCTGAATCGTCAACCTGTAAATCATTTTCTGCATCGTGGCCCCGGGCAAAAGGGACGTCAATACATTTGAATTGCACTGGTATATAAAGCAACTGAAAGAAAGAACTATAAATGTTGAAACTGATACTGAGCTGATAATTGAGAATTGATAGCTGAAACGATAACTGTTGAAATTGAAACTGAAATGATAATTGATAATTGATAACTGATAACTGATAATTGATAACTGCACTGAACAAAGGAACTGATAACTGAACTGAACAAAGGAAGTAAGGATATGAATACTCCCTCTTGTGAATGATGAACAACCTGTTTATCTGAATAAATAAACTGCGGCCTAAGCCCAATATATATATATATATGTGCACAACCTACAACCTCGAGCCTAAGTATATATATACATAATTGTGGCCTTAGGCCCAAAGACGCATAAAGCATAAACTACGGCCTTGGGCCCAAAGTCCATAAAGCATTAACTGCGGCCTTGGGCCCAATGATACATAAAGCATTAAAAGTGGCCTCAGGCCCAAAGATGCACAAAGCATTAACTGCGGCCTCAGACCCAAATACAGGTGTTCAACATTCAGGGATTTAAAATCAAGAATTGAGAATCATACTACAATACGTGATACTGAAATAATGAATCGTATTTGAGTTACATGATACAGGAATGCTGAATAGAACTAGACTGAGACATGTATTCATAAACTGAATAGAACTAGACTGAGACTTATGCTTCAACTGTTTAGGACATGCCGGTAATCTAGACTGAGACTCATGTGAATTAAACACAAGTCTATATTTATTACGCACTGAGCTCACAACGTTCAGAATGAAAGTCATGAACGAATTATGAAGCTAGAGAATAGAAGTTGCAACTATTCATGGAACTAGGCTTAACTATATTTCCTAGGCAATTAGTAACGTCGTAAAAGAAATATAGGGTAGGGAGAATCAATAACATTCCCAAACATGGAGAGTTAGCCACACATACCTTAACTTCCTTCTCTTGAGTGTAATACAACATCCGTCGATCCTTTCAAATTTAATCTAAATCAATACAAGTCAAAGGAATTCCATATGAGCAATAATACTCATGTTTTGGTCACATAGGCATTTTATCAAACACCTTATGGGCGTAAAACCTCATATCCCTCATTAATAGTGTTTCTACACCCAACAAGCCATTCTCTTGCTCCTATATAAATTTTAAAATCTCAAATTTCTTATATCAATATCATTCTTCTTCACCCATAAGATAAACAACACCCTTAACCAATAATCAACCATCAATAACCCAAATATGTAATTGTTCATGCTTTTCTATCAAACTCATCAACTCATATCTCATGAACATAGAGTCTATAATTATTTATCCAATACTATAATCAATTAAAGGATGAAGATATTACCTTTTGACGCTCAATCCTCTTCAATTCGAGTTCTAGGTTTTTTTTTTCAATCATGATGTCCCAATCGAATATCTAATAATTTAGAGGGTATACCCATGTTAATAAGGTATTGGAGAATTGAAATTAACATAGAATCACCATTAGAACTTACCTTGGATGGTGGAGGGACCTTTGAGGAGATAAGTTCCCTTTCTAGAGCAAGTTTTTATGTTTTGAGGTGTGGGGGACAAAGTAGGGCTTTAAAAATGACCCCCTGGGTGTGCTCCCGCTCACCTGAAGGCCCAACCATGCATCTGGACACGCATCAGGGCAGTAGCACTGCCACAAGTGCGCGGCCACGCACGGGACCATCTGGGCGCGCATTTGGGCGTGCATATTGCGCATTGTCCAGTAAAACGCACATAACGTTTTACTCAGCTTTCCTTTGGTCGCTACAATATATCGTTGGAAAGATATTTCAAAGGGCTACAGTTCTTTTGTTTTATGTTTTCCCAATTACCCAATGGAATTTTACAAAATCCTTCTAGAAGACAGATCTTCTATAAACTTAGTCGATTTTATCGAATCTTATGCACCACACTCTCCGTCTTGATTCCAAAATAACTATTTTTACCCATACTTATCCTGATAGGACTTTATATTTCTAATATGTCACATTAATACTCATTTAACACGTCCACACCTAGTCTGAATTTACGGAGTGTTACATTATCTCTGTTATATCCCGCATTTCATACGTAAAGGTTTCGTCATAAGTTAATCGATATAAACTCTGGGATGAGATTATCTTGAGGTTATAAGCATTTATGCTATTTATAACAAGCGATAAGTAAAGTGCCATAAAGGTTAAAGGGGTAAACGAATCAAAGAAAATGAGTTTCATGGAAGATTGTCGATTTGGGATAAAATACGGTCCATGCTATAGTACCCGGTATTTATGGACTAGTGTCATACAAGGTACTACATGACCATGATAGTAAGGTATATAGGGTATGTTAAAAGTGAGTAGCATTTTAAGTAAGTTGAGATAATTCTTAATTATATGGATAATTGGGTAATTAATGATTTTTAGTGGAAGATTAATTAAAATCTTTGGATAATTAGAGAACCTCACGTGGAAGCAAGCCACCCCAAGATCCATGACTCTTAAGTCATTAGCAAAAGGTGGCAATTAAAGGTATGTGGTTAAGCCACCACATAAAGTGGGGCCGATGTCCATATATAAGACATCTCAAAACTTAAGAGTCATTCTAAGTAACGTGAGATCTTCAAATTCAACTAACTTATAAGACCTCTCTAACTTAGTAACGTGAAAATTTTAGCATCTTTAACAAATTCAACAAGATTTCATGGCAATTCAACAATAAGCAACGTGAGATTTTGCAATTATAAGGGAGCACGGTGCAATCTTTCTCAAGAATATCAGATAGATTTTTCCCTACTCTGATCTTGCCGTCACGTGTTTTGTCGCAATTAACATGTGTTAGAGAGATTGTCAAGAGAATCAACTCAGGTATATTAAGGTTATCCCTCCTTTATTTTTGGCATGATCCAAATGATTTAAACAAAACGAGCAAACGCACAGCTTTTATAAATGACTCTATTCATAGAAATACTAGGGGTTTCTATGTTCTTGATTCCCCATGTGACATATTATCATATCTTCTGTTCATGGGTCTCAGAATAATACGTAGTTGATAAAGTTTATCCGAAAGGAGTATTGATCGTATTAACATATTTTTATGCACTTCATTCATTTATATCTGTACATTGATCCATGACCAGATGGCGTTATATACGCGAATATTATATGTATATGGGATATAAGAAAAGGTTACGGCGTTATATACGCACCACCACCTGATCAGTTGGTATATGATTTTGCCCACAGTGGCCGAGATGATGATGGGATGCCCTCAGAGGCTTGATGATGTTATGTAAACCTATACATATGCATGACACTACATTTATACGCACGTACATGACATTATAAATGTTTCAGGAATTACAAAGTTATTTAGACTTACACGCGGAATTCTTTATTCCATGTTTTATCTATTTTATGATTTTATGCCTTACATACTCAGTACATTATTCGTACTGACGCCCTATTTTCTGGGGCCTGCGTTTCATGCCCGCGAGTGCAGGTAGACAAGCTGACGGTCCTCCTTCTTAGGATCCTTGATCAGCGAGAGTTGGCGTGCTCCATTTGATTCGGAGCTGCTTTTGATTTTGGTACGACATGCTTGTATACATATATGGGTATGACGAGGCCCAGTCCCGTCCTTGTACAGTTGTATATTCTATTAGAGTTTTGTAGACAGTATGTATAGTTGCATAGTATGTGGCCTTGCCGGCTTCCAGTTTTGGATATATAGTTGTCTATAGCAGCCTTGTCGGCTCGCCCTATGTATTCCATGCATATATGTACATATGCCGTTTGGGAAGGTTTCCCTCATGTATGTTATTCTCGTAATTTAGCAGATATTATTCATGTTTATATCTTAGATGAATGCTCAGGGGTGTTCGACATGTAGGACTCGGGCACTCGTCGCGGCCCATCGGTTTGGGTCGTGACAATCTCCCCCTTGGGATCATTCGTCCTCAAATGATTGTCCTAACTGTAACTTCTGCTAACTCTGAACCTTAAACGGGTCTGGTGAAAACATGAACTTTCATGAAAAGTTGCATACTAAACTGAATGAACACATGATTACTGAACTGTTGAGATATTGAACTGAATGGCTACTGCATTGACTGAATACCGAGCTGACTGAATACTGAAGGACGTGGAGATTATAATATAGGGTCTGAATGAAAAGGTTAGTTACCTTCAACATTTCTCCAAAACACCTGCCAGCTATCATAGTATAACACAAGCCTCACATGGCATCATAATGCGTATAACATGAAATATATACGTGAATACTGGTCTGTCATGGATACGTGAATACTGAAGTAACATGGATATATGAATATTGAACTGGCACGAATATTTGAGTACTGAACTGACATCAATATTTGAGTACTAAGATGGCATGAATATCTGAGTATGGGACTGACATGAGTATCTGAGTATTGAACTGACATGAGTATCTGAGTACTGAACTAACACGAGTATCTAAGTATTGGAAACTTGAATGTCATAACATGACACGTGAAGTACTAGGTGTACAACCGCTAATTCTGGTGGCAACTACAACTCATAAGCTATTTGTCCGATTTTTTGTAGGATGTCTAAGACTGAGCTTTCCTTTCTTCCCAAATCTTATCACACCTTTCATAGGCCAAACTTTAAGAAACACTCAATCATCAACTTGAAACTCTAGGTCTCTATGCAACACGTCTAAATAGGACTTTTGGCGACTCTAAGTCGTCTGCAAATGATGTTGAATCAACTTGACTTTCTCCATAGCTGATAGACTAAATTTGGTCCCAACAGCTCTACTTCGCCAACTTCGAACCAACCAATTGGCGATCTATACCTTCGCCCATACAAAGTCTCGCACGGTGCCATCTTGATACTAGAATGATAGCTGTTATTATAAGAAAACTCAATGAGTGGTATGCGATCATCCCAATTGGATCATGCTTTCAAAATAAGCTAGATAATCCTGTTATAAATTCTATATTTACCATCTCCACTCATGAATATGTGTAAACTATGGTAAAACACTGGGCTTTCTGCTGCTCGACTTTCATTTGCTGATACTTCGGATACTTGGACACAAAGTCTGTGACGTTTTTTTTGTCATTACACCAATAAATCTCCTTGAGATCATGATACATCTTTGGGAAACCTGGTGGATAAAATACCTAGAATTATGGGCTTTTAACATGATCCTCCTCTCTAAGTCCATCTATGTCATAGTCCGTCTTGGTACCTCAAAGTACCATCATCTCCCCCTTATTCAAAAGCCATAATCTTATACTTGTGGATCTTCTCTTTCAATTGCAATAAGTAGGGATCATCAAATTGTTTCTCCTTCTCTTCGACTACTAAGAGGGAACAAGTCCCGTTCTAGACAACAACTCCGTCATCTTCGGAGTCCAAAGTCGAACTCCTAGCTTGGCTAAGTGGTGAACTTCTTTCACCATAGTCCTCTTGTCTGCCTCAGTCATGAGCTACACTTCCAATACTTGATTATCTTTTTATGGTACTTCCTGAAAACACTTATAGCATTGTTCCAAGATAAGTCTTTGACCAATACTCCAAAATTAGAGTCGCGTGCAATTGCACTACCCTCGTGATACATAACAGTGCATGATTTTATGGTTTTTATATCCCATTCTAACTATCTGGGTTTCAAATCTCCAATTGGGCTTACCGACGATTTTCATATATCTCCCTTAGACCAAAGTTTAAGGTCTTTTACTTGCGGATCCTTATCTTTTGTTGGGATCCAAACAACGTCCTTATCTTCTGGAATTCTTTACACTTTAAGTCAATGATGACTCATCTTCCGACTTACTTCTGGGCAATCTTTCTTACGAGGAAAAACTAAATTACTTATATAAACGGAAAGCCAATGTATTAACAACTATCGTACACAATCTTAATGATTTAACTCTGCTCACACTGTCAATCTTGGGGAACCCCATTTCAATAACTCTTAAAGGCTATTCTTCTGTAGCTTGCTCTCTTACTACTGAGCTGATTTTAATTTTTTCCTCTATCACTGAACTTCGGGTTTAACTTAAACTCTGTGTGTTCTAACACACGTTCGGTGTTTCAAAATGTCACCAACTCACTAGTGTTAACCTTCTAAGTAAATTAAATTGTATCTCTACTAGCTTTGCTGAAATTGCTAATTCACCTGTATCTACTCAAAACTTACTTACTATTCTTTTACTAACCACCTGCTAGCATCATGTTTTCTAGTTTTGCTTTGAATAACTAAAGTGAAGCATAAGGTTATTCCTAACTTCCCTCACCATCCGACCCTACTCTACGGTAGCATACTATTTTTTTTTAACTGTGCACATGGATCACACTTAGGGAAATTCATCTGTCTAAAAAGAAATTCGAATATCTAACCAAAAGCTTTCTATACACTTCAAAATTATATCAGACTATAAATATCTGGGGTAAACACTTAGTCACACAACCTTAAGGGGGAACTGTCATATCTTTTATCTCACAATAATAGCTGCTTCTCATAGTAATTCACTAATGTGGTACTTTTTAATTCTGATTTGAATAAATATGAACAACTTAAAATCATTTTCCCAAATTCCATACCGACTGCTCTAGGTTCTCATTTCGTACATCATATCTCCTAGTCATATGCATGATTTGTACGAAAACACATATTTGGTAATAACAAACAAATTTTGACTCCTAGGTTTTGCCCTTAGGCTCTTTTCTGTTCAAAACTATAGTGATCAATTCTATGTCCGATGCGGTTAAATTCTTATCATGTTACACGTGGGATTTGGCATCTGACCTATCATCATTCAACCTGTGGCTTCATTTCCAAGAATTAAGATAAACTTGATATGTGAGGTAAAATACCTACGGATACACTACCATACACAAACTTGTCAAAGTATACCTTTATCTGATAATCACTTCCTACACCATCCGGTGAGTCTTGGGTCTTAATATGGACCTAAAATATGCAAAGATTTTGCTATAATCACTGTTACTCACATTTTCTTTTAGCACCCATAGGCATCATTGTATACTCACAAGTCATCGGAATTTGGATACCCTGAAAATTGGAGATCTGGTAACTAAATAACTTAATATTGGCGTACTGAATAACAATAAACATGCTAACTGAAAGATTGTATATCTGAGGTAAACTAATAACCATAGATTTCATGATAATCGCTTTTGTACTTTTTGATAAGGTTATGCTCTAATCTGTACTGCTATCCATTGCATCCCACTTTCAACATCCTTTCAAGTATAATTTGTTGCCAACATGTACTTCATAAATATACCCAAATGGGCATTCATCCTCTCTAAGACCTTATGTTTTTCCTGCGCGTCGCTTGGGTATCCAATACGTTTGGATTTCGATAGGAAGAGAAGATTACCTATTTCTCTAAGCTTCATCACACGATCTAGAGTAGAAAGAAATGAGACAATCCTGAATGTCTTGGTAGTTAATCGTTTATATGAGTGACCGGCACACACATATAAAGGAAACTCCACTAGACACGACTTCATAGACTCTCTAGGACTCTTGAACCTAGTGCTCTGATACCAAGCTTTGTCATGCCCCGAACCTGGGCCTGGACATAACACGGCACCTGGTGCCTGACTACATGTGACCGAGTGAACCGACTGGCTGGCTGAATCAATATGTGATATCATAACATAGTGAATGCGGAAGATAATCTAGCACATGCTGATTTATTGAAAGTCTAGGTGATATAAATCAAAAGGCGAAAACACTAATATAATTCTAGAACATATCTGTAGCAAACATTGCTTAACATGACTCCGTTGATACGCTCAAATTACACCTAAACAAATGGAGTAAGGCGGTCGATGTCAAATATAATAACCCAAATAGGTTGGAGTCGAATCCCATAGGGAATAAGTGTGAAAAGGTTACTTGAATAGTGTGAAACTTGACTTAAGTCGTAATCATACTCCGTTAGCTTAAAAAGAGAGTGTTGTAACTGTGAATTATCAAGAACACCTATTTTTCTATGAGAATGTAATTAATTTAATTAAGGAAACCAAAGTTGTGTCCCTATCAATGGAATGTAATTCTATCGGTGTAAATATGATATATTTCCAATGGAAGGTCCTTTGATATGTAAATGGTTCTTAAATGACTACCCAATATTTCTGAATAATTAAGTAGTGTTATCTCTTTATGATTTTTCCAAATATTAAAGAGTTATAAGTAAGAACAACCAATGTATGCCAAATAGAACCCACTTATTCCTAAGTGATTCTATTAAACAAGATTTAAAACCTTGAGTTTTTGCTATTCAATTCTACCAAATCCTAACCCACTTTTTCAAGCAAAGATAGAGTAAAATGGCTTTAGTCAATGTTTGCAACCATCAAAAATAAATGAAGCATGAGAAATGAATAGATATCAATCAACCATTATATATATATATATATATATATATATATATATATATATATATATATATATATATATATATATATATTCTATCACGACCCTAAAACGGACCCGGTCGTGATGGCGCCTATTGTGAAACTAGGCCAGCCGACACAAACCCCAAACCAACCAGAAATTCATAACAAGTCATTTAAAGTCATTAATTAGCTAAAAATTCCATAATATAAGTCAAAATAGACAGTGCGGAAACATAACACAGCCCGACATCAGGGTGTCACCAGTCATGAGCAACTACATCTCGTCTAGGAATAAGGAAAGACAACATAGTCTAAAAGAAATGCTAATACAAGGCTAAATAAGATAGGAAGGAGAAGCACTAGGCTGCGAACGCCAAGCAGCTACCTAGTCAACTCCAAAGATCCGTTGGAAAGTGAATCAGCACTTACTATCGCGACCAGAGGCTCCTGGATCTGCACACAAGGTGCAGGGAGTAATGTGAGTATGCCAACTCAGTAAGTAATAAAAGTAAAAGCAGCTGAGCAGTAAGAAAACACGTAAACCACGTCATAACGCTACAGCAAACAGTATAAGTCCAGAACAATGCAGTAAAATAATAAAACTCGTAAAAACAACTCAGTTCAGTAAAAACCTTTTAAAATAGCTTTCCATAGTTGCAAACGAGTGATGAACATAGTGAGTAAAAGGGATAGAAACGTAAACAGCCCCTTGGGCCAAAACAAGTATCAAAAACCGCCTCTCGGGCATAGTATCAACAGAACCAGCCCCTCGGGCTACCTCACAATCACTCGTATCAGCCCCCCGGGCAACAACATGAAACAATAACAGCCTCTCGGGCAATATCACATCACACAAACTGGGTACCCGCACTCACTGGGGTGTACAGGCTCCATAGGGGCTCCTACAGCCCAAGCGCTATCACAAGCCATCTCGTGGCATAACAAATCAGGCCCTCGGCCTCTCATATATCACAAATCAGTGTAACACACTGCGGCACGCAGCCCAATCCCATAACATCCTCGCAACACAGGCCCTCGGCCTCACTCAGTCAGAACTCACTCAAGCCTCTCTAGCAACCAGTAAAACAGGTACTCGGCTCAAAATATCATTTATAACAACAAAAGGAGTAAATAAAACCCGAGTTATGAAATCGGTCAAAGTATAGCATGACTGAGTGTAAATATTACCAAAACAGTGAGGAAACAGTAGTAAAAAGCCCCTAAGGGCCCAAACACGGCATTTAGCCCCAAACATAGTAATATTTTCCAAAACACAATAATATTAAACAGTGTTCAATCAAATAAGCGACTTAACAGTCGTATAGGACAGACCAAGTCACAATCCCCAATGGTGCACGACCCCACGCTCGTCATCTAGCGTGTGCGTCACCTCACAATAGCACAACGATGTGAAATCCGAGGTTTCATACCCTCAGGACAACATTTACAATCATTACATACCTCAATCCGGTCCAAATTCTAGCCCGCGATGCCTTTGCCTCTCAAATCGGCCTCCGAATGCTCCAAATCTATCCAAAACCAGAATATACTCATCAATATACGCTAAAGGAACAAAACCCACTCGAAAATAACCAATTTACACCAAGAATCCCGAAATTGACCAAACCCGACCCCTGGGCCGACGTCTCGAAATCCATTAAAAGTCACATCAATAGAATCCTTACATTCTCACGAGTTCGTACATATCAAATATACCAAAATCCGACCACAAACGACCCCTCAAATCCCTAATCAAAGGTCTCGAGTTTTAAGCCCTAGTTCTTCAATTTTTAACCACCAATCTCCATAAATTTCAAGCCTAATCAATGAAATAACACTGTAGAAACGATTTTAGGTTCAATAATCTTACCTCAACGAAGTTCCCTTGAACCCCTCTTCAAAATCTCCCAAAAAGCTCCAAAACCGTCTTAAAAATGGTGAAGGAAGGCTGAAAATCGCGAAGTCCTTTATTTATATGTTCTGCCCCAGAAATACCGCACCGGCGGACTCGCACCTGCGGAAATCACTTATCCGCCCCATCTCGCACCTGCGCTATCGCAGGTGCGCCCAAAGCTCCGCATCTGCGGCTCCAGTCCTTTTCCACTCTGGTCGGATCTGCGGCCCTTAAAACGCATCTGCGGCATCGCACCTGCGGTCACCAATCCGTAGGTGCGGAAACAACAGAAGCAGAAAATTCTGCAGCTGCTCCAAACATCCAAACTCCCCGTCAACCATCCAAATCCATCCGAGGCCCTCGGGACCTCAACCAAACATGCCAACAAGCCACATAACACTGTTCAAACCTTTACCAACCCCCGAAACACTCAAAACAATGCCGAAACACCAAATCACCCTCGGATTCAAGCCTAAGGATTCCAAAAACTTCCGAATTCCGCTTTTGATCAAAAATCTATCAAACCCCACCTGAATGACCTGAAATTTTGCACAGACGTCCCAAATGACACAACAACCTACTCCAATTTCCGGAATTCCATTCCGACCCCTATATCAAAATCTCCGTTACCACCCGGAAAACGCCAAAATTCCAATTTCGCCAATTCAAGCCTAAATCTACCCGGACCTCCAAAACACATTCCGATCATGCTCCTAAGTCCCAAATCACCTCACGAAGCTATCCGAATCTTGAAAACCAAATTCCGAGATCGTTTACTCACAAGTCAACGTCCGGTTGACTTTTCCAACTAAAAGGCCAACTTAAGAGACTAAGTGTCTCATTACTCTACCAAACCATTCCGAACCCGAACCAACCAATCCGGTACCATATAATACAGCTGAACAAGACATAAAGAAGCAGAAATGGGGAAAACGGAGCGGTAACTTATGAAATGACCGGCCGGGTCATTACATCCTCCCCTTCTTAAACAAACGTTCATCCTCGAACGGGTCAAGAAACATACCTGAAGCCTCAAAGAGGTGAGGATATCTACTCCGCATCTCCCGCTCGGTCTCCCAGGTAGCCTCCTCCACGGGCCGACCTCTCCACTGCACTTTCACTGAAGCTGTATCCTTTGATCTCAACTTTCGAACCTGACGCTCCATATTAGCCACTGGCTCTACATCATAAGTCAAATCACTGTCTAATTGAACCGTGTTGAAGTCCAAAACATGAGACGGATCGCCAATATACTTCCGGAGCATAGAAACATGAAATACCGGATGCACACTCGATAAGCTGGGTGGCAAAGCAAGCTCATAAGCCACCTCCCCAATCCTCCGAAGTACCTCAAAAGTCCCAATGAACCGAGGACTCAATTTACCCTTCTTCCCAAATCTCATAACACCCTTCATGGGTGAAACCTTCAGTAGAACCTTCTCCCCAACCATGTAGGACACATCACGAACCTTCCTGTCAGCATAACTCTTTTGCCTCGATTGCGCTGTACGAAGCCGCTCCTGGATCACCTTCACCTTGTCTAAAGCATCCTGCACCAAGTATGTACCCAAAAGCCTAGCCTTACCCGGATCAAACCAACCCAATGGTGATCTACACCGTCTCCCATACAAAGCCTCATATGGAGCCATCTGAATACTCGACTGATAACTGTTGTTATAAGCAAACTCCGCGAGCGGTAGAAACTGATCCCATGAACCACCAAAATTAATGACACAAGCGTGCAACGTGTCCTCCAATATCTGAATAGTGCGCTCGGACTGCCCGTCCGTCTGAGGGTGAAAAGCTGTGCTCAACTCGACCTGAGTACCCAACTCTCTCTGCACGACCCTCCAAAACTGCGAAGTGAATTGAGTGCCTCTATCTGAAATGATGGAAACTGGGACACCATGCAAGCGAACAATCTCTCGGATATAGATCTCTGCCAACCTCTCTGAAGAATAGGTAGTACAAACAGGAATGAAGTGCGCGGACTTGGTCAGCCGATCCACAATCACCCAAATAGCATCTAACTTCTTCAAAGTCCGTGGGAGCCCAACTACAAAGTCCATGGTGATACGCTCCCACTTCCACTCTCAAGTAACCATCTGCTGAAGCAAGCCACCCGGTCTCTGATGTTCATATTTCACCTACTAACACTTGAGACACCGAGCTACAAATCCCACGATATCCTTCTTCATTCTCCTCCACTAATAATGTTGTCTCAGATCCTGATACATCTTCGCGGCACGCGGATGAATAAAATACCGCAAGCTATGGGCCTCCTCCAAAATCAACTCCCAAAGCCCATCCATATTGGGCACAGATATCCGGACCTGCATCCTCAACACCCCATCATCACCAATAGTCACATCTCTGCATCGTCGTGCTGAACTCTGTCCTTAAGGACAAGCAAGTGAGGATCATCATACTGGCGCTCTCTGATGTGATCAAAGAAGGAAGACCGAGAAACCACACAAACTAAGACCCGACTAGGCTCCGAAATATCCAACCTCACAAACCGATTGGCCAAGGCCTGAACATCAACTACGAGAGGTCTCTCGCCAATAGGAATACATGCCAAACTACCCATACTCACCGCCTTCCTACTCAAAGCATCGGCCACTACATTGGCCTTCCCCGGATGGTATAAGATGGTAATATCATAGTCCTTTAGCAGCTCCAACCATCTCCGCTGCCTCAAATTGAGATCCTTCTACTTGAACAAGTGCTGGAGGCTACGATGATCAGTAAACCCCTCGCAAGACACACCACACAAATAATGCCTCCAGATCTTCAACGCGTGAACAATGGCAGCCAACTCTAGATCATGAACAAGGTAGTTCTTCTCATGGGGCTTCAACTGACGAGAAGCATAAGCAATAACCCTACCCTCCTACATCAACACACATCCATACCCATTCTTGAAGCATCACAATACACTGTATATGAACCTAAAGTTGATGGCAATACTAATACTGGAGTTGTGGTCAAGGCACTCTTGAGCTTCTGGAAGCTCGCCTCACACTCATCCGACCACTGGAATGGAGCACCCTTCTGAGTCAACTTGGTCAAGGGTGATGCAATAGATGAAAATCCCTGAACGAACCGACGGTAATAACCCGCCAATCCAAGAAAACTACGAATCTTTGTGGCTGAGGACGGTTTGGGCCATGTATGAACCGCCTCTATCTTCTTCGGATCGACCTGAATACCCTCACTGGACACCACGTGCCCCAAGAAAGCCACTGAACTGAGCCAAAACGCATATTTGGAGAACTTTGCATAAAGCTTCTCCTCCCTCAATCTCTACAACACAACTCTCAAATGCTCCGCGTGCTCCTCCTGACTACGCGAGTATACCAGAATATCATCAATGAAAACAATAATGAACGAGTCGAGATAAGGCCGAAACACGCTGTTCATCAAATGCATGAACGTTGTTGGGGCATTGGTCAGCCCAAAAGACATCACAAGGAACTCATAATGACCATATCGGGTCCTGAAAGCTGTCTTAAGAATATCCGAGTCCCTGATCTTCAACTGGTGATACCCTGAACGGAGGTCAATCTTAGAGAACACCCTCGCTCCCTGAAGGTGGTCAAACAAATCATCTATGCGAGGCAAAGGATACTTGTTCTTAATTGTAACCTTGTTCAACTGCCTGTAATCAATACACATCCTCATAGTGTCGTCCTTCTTCTTCACAAATAGGACAGGCGCACCCCACGACGACACACTAGGCCGAATAAACCCCTTATCAAGGAGTTCCTGAAGCTGCTCCTTTAACTCCTTTAACTCCGCTGGTGCCATACAATATGGAGGAATGGAAATAGGCCTAGTGCCCGGCACCAAATCAATACCAATATCAATATCCCTGTCCAGTGGCATGCCCGACGGGTTTGCAGGAAACACATCAGGAAAATCCCTCACCAGTGGAACAGAATCAATGCTGGGAGTCTCTACACTGAAATCCCTCACAAATTCTAAGTATGAAAGACAACCTTTCCCAACCATCCGCTGGGCCTTCAGAAATGAAATAACCCTACTGGGAACAAAATCAGTCGAACCTCGCCACTCAATTCGTGGCACACCCGCCATCGGCAACGTCACTGTCTTAGCGTGACAGTCCAGAATAGCACGGCGCGGGGATAGCCGATCCATGCCCAAAATCACATCGAAATCCACCATACAAAGTAACAGAAGATCCACTCGGGTCTCCAGACCCCCAATAGTCACCACACACGATCGGTATACACGGTCTACAACAACAGTATCGCCCACCGGAGTAGATACATGAACAGATGAAACAAGAGACTCACGGGGCATATCCAAATAACGAGCAAAATATGAAGACACATAGGAAAAGGTGGGGCCAGGATCAAATAAACAGAGGCATCTCTGTGGTAGACTGAGACAATACCTGTAATCACAGCATCTGAAGCAATAGCATCGGGTCTAGCTGGAAGTACATAGAAACGGGCCTGACCGCCACCTGATTGACCTCCCTTTCTGGGGCGACCCCTAGCTGACTGTCTTCCACCCCTAACTGGCTGGGCAGGTGGTGAAGTAACTAGTGCTGAAGTCGAGGGCTAACTCCTCTACTGAGATGAACCCCCAAGACGACGAGGACACTGCCTCCACATATGCCCCAACTCCCCACACTCATAACAACTCCCTGGTGCTGGGGACGGGGACTGAAGGGAACCCCTAGCACCGTGATGACTAGTAGAAGAACCTGGCGTAGAAGAGCCCTGAACTGACGGAGCACGGGACGAACTCTAGGATGGAAGGGCACTGAGTGAGGAATGACCCTGATGAGAACTGTGAGAACCATGGCCCGATGATGCTCCACGATAACCTGGGCGAGCTGACTGAGCATGCCTAAATGGGCGGCCTCTGCCGTGTTGAAACTAGCCCCCATGATGAGTACCACTGAATCCGCCCTAACCACGAGGCCTCTTAGCCTCCCTCCCAAACCTCTCCTGACCATGAACCATCTCAATCTGTCGAGCTATGTCAACAACCTCATCAAAGGTAGCACCAGATACTCTCTCTCTGGTCATATGCAATCGAAATTGATAACCGAGGCCATCTATAAACCTCCTGATCCTCTCTCGATCTGTGGGAACCAAACAGACCTCATGACGAGCCAACTCGGAGAACCGCATCTAATACTATGAAATAGATCTATCACCCTGACGAAGCTACTCGAACTGCCTATGCAGCTCCTCTCAACGAGACTCAGGTACAAACTTCTCCAAGAAGAGAATGGAGAACTACTGCCAAGAAAGGGGCGCTGCGTCAGCCAGCCTACGCCTCTCGTAAGCCTCCCACCATCTAAGTGCAACCCCTGAAAACTAGAAAGTAGTGAACGAGACCCCACTGGTCTCCAAAATACCCGCAGTCTGAAGCATCCTCAGACACTTGTCCAAGAAACCCTCGGCATCCTCGCCCTCTGCACCACTGAAAGTCGAGGCTGAAGTCTCCCAAACCTCTCCAATCTGCGTTGCTCGTCCTCTGGCATAACCGAAGCTACATAACCCTGAGCAGCTGCAATCGGCTGGGCTGGTGGTGCCTCCGGTGTCTGCAATCCCTGAACAACCTGCTCGGGTGTGCGGGCGGCGAGAGTCTGAGTGCCTCCCCCGGCCTGAGAAGTGGCTGCGGTAGTAGAAACTGCGACCGCCTGAGCAAGAGTGCACACGGTCAAGATCTGAGCCAAGGTCTCCTGAAGACCAGGAATGACAATAGGCACAGCCGGTGCCTGAGCTGGTGCTGCTGGAGCGTCCACAACTGGGACCTGATCCTGAACTGGGTCTGTTGGTGGATCTGCAGGTGCTGCCCTAGCTGTTGTGCGGGCTACACCCGTTGCCCCTACCATGGCCTCGACCGCGTCCTCGGCCTCTAGTGGCCCCGGCTGGTGGTACTGGTGGTCGTCCATCCTGACCGGTAGCGCGTGTCCTCACCATCTGTGAGAGAATAGAATAACAGAAATTTAGTACTAGAATCAACAGATTCGCACTACAGGAATTCAAGAATATGAAGTTTTCCTAAAGGTTCTACAGCCTTCCGAGGATAAATACAGACGTCTCCCTACCGATCCGTGAGACTCTACTAAACCTACTATGACTCGTGAGACCTATGTAACCTAGGCTCTGATACCAACTTGTCACAACCCTAAAACGGACCCGGTAGTGATGGCGCCTATCGTGAAACTAGGCCAGCCAACACAAACCCCAAACCAACCAGAAATTCATAACAAGTCATTTAAAGTCATTAATTAGCTAAAAATTCCATAATATAAGTCAAAATAGACAATGCGGAAACATAACACAGCCCAGCCCGACATCGGGGTGTCACCAGTCATGAGCAACTACATCTCGTCTAGGAATAAGGAAAGACAACATAGTCTAAAAGAAATGCTAATACAAGGCTAAATAAGATAGGAAGGAGAAACACTGGGTTGCAAACGCCAAGCAGCTACCTAGTCAACTCCAAAGATCCGCTGAAAAGCGAATCAGCACTCACTATCGTGACTCGAGGCTCCTGGATCTGCACACAAGGTGCAAGGAGTAATGTGAGTACGCCAACTTAGTAAGTAATAAAAGTAAAAGCAGCTGAGCAGTAAGAAAACACGTAAACCACGTCATAGCGCTACAGCAAACAGTATAAGTCCAGAATAATGCAGTAAAATAATAAAACTCGTAAAAACAACTCAGTTCAGTAAAAACCTTTTAAAACAGCTTTCCATAGTTTCAAACGACTGATTAACACAGTGAGTAAAAGGGATAGAAACGTAAACAGCCCTTTGGGCCAAAACAAGTATCAAAAACTGCCCCTCGGGCATAGTATCAACAGAACCAACCCCTCGGGATACCTCACAATCACTCGTATCAGCCCCTCGAGCAACAACATAAAACAACAACAGCCCCTCGGGTAATATCACATCACACACACTGGGTACCCGCGCTCAATGGGGGTGTACAAACTTTGGATGGGCTCCTACAGCCCAAGCGCTATCACAAGCCATCTCGTGGCATAACAAATCAGTCCCTTGGCCTCTCATATATCACAAATAAGTGTAACACGCTGCGGCGCGTAGCCCGATCCCATAACATCCTCGCAACACAAGCCCTCGGCCTCACTCAGTCAGAACTCACTCAAGCCTCTCTAGCAACCAGTAAAACAGGTACTCGGCTCAAAATATCATTTATAACAACAAAAGGAGTAAATAAAACCCGAGTTATGAAATTGGTCAAAGTATAGCATGACTGAGTGTAAATATTACCAAAACAGTGAGGAAACAGTAGTAAAAAGCCCCTAAGGGCCCAAACACGGCATTTAGCCCCAAACATAGTAATATTTTCCAAAACACAATAATATTAAACAGTGTTCAATCAAATAAGCAACTTAACAGTCGTATGGGACGGACCAAGTCACAATCCCCAATGGTGCACGACCCCACACTCGTCATCTGGCGTGTGCGTCACCTCACAATAGCACAACGATGTGAAATCCAAGGTTTCATACCCTCAGGACAACATTTACAATCATTACATACCTCAATCCGGTCCAAATTCTAGCCCGCGATGCCTTTGCCTCTCAAATCGGCCTCCGAATGCTCCAAATCTATCCAAAACCAAAATATACTCATCAATATACGCTAAAGGAACAAAACCCACTCGAAAATAACCAATTTACACTAAGAATTCCGAAATTGACCAAACCCGAGCCCCGGGCTCATGTCTCGAAATCCATTAAAAGTCACATCAATAGAATCCTTACATTCTCACGAGTTCGTACATATCAAATATACCAAAATCAGACCACAAACGACCCCTCAAATCCCTAATCAAAGGTCTCCAATTTCAAGCCCTAGTTCTTCAAGTTTTAACCACCAATTTCCATAAATTTCAAGCCTAATCAGTGAAATAACACCATAGAAACGAGTTTTAGGTTCAACAATCTTACCTCAACAAAGTTCCCTTGAATCCCCTCTTCAAAATCTCCCAAAAAGCTCCAAAACCGTCTTAAAATGGTGAAGAAAGGCTGAAAATCGCAAAGCCATTATTTGTATGTTCTGCCCCAGAAATACCGCATCTGCTGTCAAAATTCTCGCACTTGCGGACTCGCACCTGCGGTCCCATGTGCGCACCTGCGGAAATCACTTATCCACCCCATCTCGCACCTGCGCTCAAACACCCGCACCTGCGCTATCGCAGGTGCGCCAAAAGCTCTGCATCTGCGGCTCCAGTCATTTTCCACTTTGATCGCATCTGCGGCCCTTAAAACACATCTGCGGCATCGCACCTGCGGTCCCCAATCCGCAGGTACAGAAACAACAGAAGCAGAAAATTCTGCAGCTGCTCCAAACATCCAAACTCCCCGTCAACCATCCAAATCCATCCCGAGGCCCTCGGGACCTCAACCAAACACGCCAACAAGTCACACAACACTATTCAAACTTGTACCAACCCCCGTAACACTCAAAACAACACCAGAACACCAAATCACCCACGGATTCAAGCCTAAGGATTCGAAAAACTTCCGAATTCCGCTTTTGATCAAAAAGTCTATCAAACCTCGCCCGAATAACTTGAAATTTTGCACACACGTCCCAAATGACACGACGGACCTACTCCAATTTCCGGAATTCCATTCTGACCCCCTATATCAAAATCTCCGCTACCACCCGGAAAATGCCAAAATTCCAATTTCGCCAATTCAAGCCTAAATCTACCCCGGACCCCCAAAACACATTCAGATCACGCTCATAAGTCCCAAATCACCTCACGAAGCTATCCGAATCATGAAAACCAAATTCCGAGATCGTTTACTCACAAATCAACTTCCGGTTGACTTTTCCAACTAAAAGGCCAACTTAAGAGACTAAGTATCTCATTACTCTACCAAACCATTCCGAACCCGAACCAACCAATCCGATACCACAAAATACAGATGAAAAGACATAAAGAAGCAGAAATGGGGAAAACGGAGTGGTAAATTATGAAACGACTGGCCGGGTCGTTACATATTCAATGGTAAACACCCGTTAACATTACATTTAGGGTCCAAAACCTTAGTATTTAAAACTACCTACTCATACTAGAATCCAAGAACAAAGCAATAAATAAAGTCACTAAGCTTACAAATATGACAAGATTCTCTCTTCAAAAGCTTCCTAAAATAATGGTGTATTCAATGCCCTAAGTGTAGCCTCTTTTTCAGACAAGATGTCCCACAAAACCCTAGTTATTTTATTCATAATGGGCTAAAAGTTGGGGTCAAAAAGTGGCAAAAATAGCCCTGTAGATCACGTCTGCGACTGCAGAACAGGTCGCAGAATAGTTTCACGCCCCGCAGATTTACAATTCCTCTGCATAATTAATTGCCCAGTTTTCCATCGCACTTCTATTATGCGGTCTGCACATCCGATTTCGCGACTGCATTTAGTACCGCAAAGTCATTCTCGGAGAAACTCTTTTTGCATTTGTGCGGTCATATGTGGTCCGCACAAGCATTATGCGACCGCACAATGGACCGCAAAATCCACTCTTAGAACTGGGTTGGTCTGCTTCACTCTACAGTTGGTATGCGGCCCGCACATCACTTTTGCGGTCGCAACCCGCCACATTTTTGCCCTTCCAGGATTTTTGTCATCTTTTCCGTGTTCTTGATTCTTCAAGTCTAGTTTGCTGCAAAACGACAAAACTACATAAGAATTGACTTAAAATGCTTTAAAAGACGAGCTAAAGCCTATGTAGTTAGTATCAAAAGTGCCACAATTCTACGGCACATCAACACCCCCAACTTAGACTCTTGCTGTCCTCAAGCAACTAAAACAAAGTCATCCTATCACATACTAATCTATTTCCACAAGATCACAAATCAGTAGTGACTATGGATGGTGCTGACAGTTAGCTAGCAAGCATGTAACTTCTTTTATTCACCCTTCTTTGAAGACAAAGATCATTTAGCAATTCGAATAATCAATTTGTAAACTCCGAGCCTCAAGAGAAATGACAGAGTGCTACCCACAGCTAGGTATGCACTTGAATCCTACTTCAAGAAACCTAGCTTCTGCTAAATCTTGCAATTCATGCGTTCTCACATCAAACAAAATCCCAACTCAACAAATATGTACAGGGGATACAATCAAACACTCTTGCACTCAGAAAGAAAGCTAAATTCTACAAGTATCAGTCCATATGTTTGCCCTTATTTTAACTCATTACTATCTCAGGAATAATTGATTGTAGATCACAAAGGACTTTTCACGGGTTGTAGTGTAGGCTTTGGGACGGGTTGGACGAATACTTGGGAATATAGTGGTTGTACTCTCCTTGAACTCTACATACACTTTGCTTCTTTACCACATAGCCCTTATTGACCTCTAGTTACCGACATAGAACCACCTCAACGTATTTCTTCAGTTTTCACAAGACTCCACACACACACACACACACACACACACACACACACACACACACATATATATATATATATATATATATATATATATATATATATATATATATATATATATA
>NC_031991.1:39999524-40065365 GCF_001879085.1 Nicotiana attenuata | reverse complement strand
ATATATACTTCTTTTTTTATTTTTCTTTTGGAGCTTGAATATCTTCATATACACAACTTTGAGGTATTTGCTTCTACACAATGAACAACCTTACCAATTCCAATTAACACCGCCACCCCCAACTTAGGCTTTTTGCCTCATTCTTAATCGTTCAAGGAAGGAAGGGTTCAAAAGAGGGAATTATTTCACAAAAGGGTAAAGGTTTGTAATATAGTAGCCAAATAAAAGGTTGAAGGCTCAACAGGGGGTAACTAGGATAATAAATGTATCAGGGAGGTCAATTTGGTCAAAAATTAGTTAGCAATCACAAAGAGAGCCTAAGATCATTTCAACATCCAATCATCAACCTGAGAATTGCATTGAAAAACCAACCGGACAAGTTCTATACATTACAAGTTAAGCACATGTATTATTTACACAAATTCTCACCCACTCACAATGCATGAACTATTCGACTCGGCATAATTTCAGCCCTCAAGTGAATACAAGGCAACTCAAAGTTTCATCACATGATATTTAAGATTCTAAGTAAGCACAAAGTCAAAGAGCGAGCCTCGATTTCACAAGAATGACTAACTGTTTATTTACAAAATTTGAAGGGTGCAATTTATCAACAAAAACTTTTCACATGCTTGAAGCTAGAACAAAAACACCAAACAAGTCAAAACGTTTTGTGTTAACGCCATGGTTCTACTATTACACCCTTGGAAAAGAAGGGTGCAATTTATTCAACAAAAACTTATCACATGATTGAAGCTAGAACAAAAACACCAAACAAGTCAAAACATTTTGTGCTACCACCATGGTTCTACTATATACCCTTGGAAAAGAACCCAACGAAGAAAAACCAAGGGGAATTCATTGCTATATACAAATCTACACTAGTAAGGTAAAGAGTTTATATACAAGTTCCAAAAAGTGGACTACTTATCACGACCCAAACTGATGGGCCGCGACGGGCATCCGGTACCTTACTCAACCGAGTACCAACGTAACGTATTCTTCTTATTAAATCATGGGTAAATGGTCCAGAAGGGTCGTCATGAGGAAACAAGAATAAAACATGAGGGAACACTTGACATAACACGACCCAACCTGATATAGAAACTTATACTTGTGACATACGGGCCTATAAGGTCAACATGATCATTTGTAAACTCAAAACATAGGCCGACCAGGCCATACACGTATCCATATACATGAACCTGTCTACAAGTCTCTAAGAGTACATACTTATCATAAAGGTCGGGACAGGGCCCCGCCATACCAAACAATACACGTCTAAATCATACTGACCAAACAAACAACTCCGGAGCAAATGGAGCTCACCAACATCTTCCGATGAGCTGATAGCCTACTTGGAGGACTCTCAACCTGTCTATCGGGACTTGCGGGCATGAAACGCAGGGTCCCCAGGTAAAAGGGACGCCAGTACAAATAATGTACCGAGTATGTTAGGAATGAAAATCAGTAAATAATAGATTTGAGAGAAACATGGAGTAAAAGACTCAACATGCAAATCTGAATAGCTCTACGAATCATTTAATATTTATAATGCAGTGCATATGCATACAAATGTCATATGATGCATGGGTATATGCGTACATAACATCATCAAGCCTCTGAGGGCATCCCATCACATCATCTCGGCCACTGTGGGCAAATCATCAACGTATACCAGCTGATCAGGTGGTGGTGCGTATATAACGCCGTAACCTTTTCTCATATACCATATACATATATATATATACATATATACGCGTATATAACACCGTCTGAATGGGTCAATGTATATGTATAAATAAATGCAATGCATGAGAAGTACGTCAATAAAATCTCTTGGAATATCATAAGACCATTATGCCTTTGAGTAATATCATGAAGTAAACTTTTTCAACTTACGTATTTTTTTGAGACCAATGAACAAATGATAGAATAATAGGACACATGGGGAATCAAGAACATAGGCATCTCTAGTATTTCTATGAATAGAGTCATTTATGGAAGTTGTGCATTTGCTCGTTTCGTTTGTATCGTATGGATCATGCCAAAAAGAAAGAAGGGATAGCCTTAACATACCTAAACAGATTCTCTTGACGATCCCTCTAACACATGCCTTTTGCGAAAACATGTAACGGCGGATCGAAGTAGGGAAAAATCCGTATGATATTCTTGAGAAAGATTGCACCATACTTCCTTAGAATCGCAATTCTCACGTTGCTATAGTACTAAGTAGTCTTCTATGAATTTCGTTGTAACAAATTAACGTTGCTATCATATAATTGTATGAATTGGCTGAAGCTTCTATTATTATCTTGTAGACAAAGTGAATTGGAGAGTCTTAAATCCTTAGGTGTGGGCCCTACTTTGGTAAGATGACTAAGCCAAGAGCTCCTCCAAAATGTGCCACCTTGTCTTGTGAGTTAAAGACTCATTATCAAGGCCTCTTTGGGGCTGCCACATTAAAGATTTAAATTTATCAAGTTTATCCAAAATAATTCACCCCTTTCCTTAATTAGTTTATTAATCCCCCACTAATCCAGTAATTAACCAATTCCCCACAAAATTAAGAATTATCTCAAATTACTTAAAATACTACTTACTTTTAACACACTTTATACACCTTACTATCATAGTCATGTGGTACCTTGTATGGCACTAGTACATAAATACCGGGTATTATAGCTCGGACCGTATTTTATCCCAAAATATTAAACTTCGACGAAACTCATTTTCTTCGATTCGCTTACCCTCTCACCTTCATGAATTTACTTATTACTTGTTTGAGATAGCATAACATTTGTAACCTTAAAATAATCCCATTCCCGAGCTTTCATCAATTCACTTATGGCATACTTACACGTACGGAAACATGGGGTGTAACATCATTCCCCCCTTTAGAACATTCGTCCTCGAATGTTGACTGATGCACTTATCATTTACATAACCTATGTCTTCCGAATACTTTAGTACTTTCCTTGCAGTCTAGGCAACTATTCTGTGAATAAATCCAAAGGCCAGGGCATTCCCCCCTCTAGGCCTCTTTCTCACGCCACGACTTGTGGTCGGAATCCTTTCAATCTCGTAATTGTTACTACCTTCCATCATGCAGTCTGTACGACTCTGACCTTATAAGTGCGCCTATGCGATTCTTCTCTCTTTTTTTCCTTCAGTTTTTAGCAGCCTCACTTTGTAAACATATACAGATCTTGACAAGATGTCCCTCTGGGCATCTATAGGTATAATGAAGTTCTTCACTCGGTACTTTGCCGAACTTACGAATATTGTTATATCTTATTTCATAGACCCGGTTATCTATCCGCATGACTTTACTGCATCTAGGTAGGTCATACTAAACCATAGTTCTTACTTTGATTTATCGTTACTGAGGTCTGCTACCAAACTCCAGATTACTCTTGTTGCTTATCACATATGTAAAATATAAGTACTTTAATGTTTCCTCATTATTGTTCATCTTAAGAATGACGGCCTAACACTTTGTAAATTTTATCCATCCATTGTTGATTCACCTTATGGGGGGGGGTATTCTAATCCCTTGTCGTCCATGAAATCTCTTTTTTTCTTCAAATCATTACTCAATTGAAGGCCCAAACGTCATCCTTTATCTATAATAATTATACCCTTATTCTACTACCAGGGTAGCATTTCATCTCTTTTAAATGCTACTAGTCTTAGACTCCTTTGAGTTTATTCAGGCTATACTGAGCTTTCTATAACTTAGAGAAACCATCAGTACTTCTTGTTTTCACAGGCATAATCCCGAAGACTTATCCATTTTTGTCACCTTCTCACTTTCCTTTTCTCATCCTTACTCATGTCTTCCTAAAACCTCTTCGCTCTACCATACTTTATCTTGCGACCTACACATATCTATTTATACTACTCGAAACCTTCCTTCAACTTGCTTGTGCCATAGATTTTCTTAGGTTATTATGGAACATCATGCGAGACATCACATCGTCTCTAACTCTTCTTTACTCTCTTAACTAGACCTCTTGGTACCTAGAAACCATAGGCTGGAATATATGCCACTGACGACGCCGCTATCACTCCTGGATACTGAATCCCACCGCTTATATCCTCTTTCCGAAGTATGGACTATTCACAACCTTCTGCATTTGAGTATCTCATGCGTTGTTCACCTTTATCTTACTCACCTTAAAATATCGCCCCACCTCTTCTATTTCTTTCATAACCTCCCTTCCACATAGGTATAATTCACATCCACAACTTGAAGCTCTATTATAACACTTGCACCTCTGGTGCATACAAAATTCGGTGAGAGCTTCATATTGACTTCTTATATGGCTGGTGCTCTTCTAACTGGCTTCAATGTAGAGCCGTTATAGAATATGGCTATTGTACTATCTTTCTTGCACCTCTGATATTAAGAGTGATCCTGCTCTGTTCTCAATCACGATATCTATTATTTTCTGGGTCCAATAATCAGATTCCTGATTTAATTAGTTGATGTAACTCTTTAGTTTCCTCTTTCCTCTGATCAATCTTTATGTAGGCTTAAGATATCTTCCGATCTGCGGCTCATGGTGTTAGTTATTACTTTTAGCCTTTCATGGGCGCTATGGAATATCCATGATACAATGCCTTAACAACTCAATCCTTTGTCTATGACCCGAGCTCAATTCTTCCTTTTAACTTATAGCGGAACCTTCTACGGCTGTATGATTGTCAATATATATGCCGATAATACTCCAAACTCTTAAGTGCGTTCATAACGTAACCAACTCTGGATCATTGATCGAATAATTCTTTTCATTCCATCTTAGCTTTCTTCAAATGTAAGCTATTACTTTTCCTGGTATTGCTGCCCCCTTGTTGCGTGCATACTTAGCTTATCTTAGTGCGAACAGATATTGGAATTCCATACAACTCATATGATCTTGAATATCACTTCTGATTTTACTCCCCATTTATTAGCCACGGTAGGTGCCACTTTCTTATAGAGTGCATACAATGTTGTTGTGAGACTGTTGTTACAAGACCATTTCCTTTTTAGGTCATTGTGCTTAGGTTATAGCCTTCTTCCTTATTTCCTCAGCTAGTCTTTCATTGTAATACTTAGGGAGGACCCTCTGACTCTTGTAAAGCTGTGAGCTTATTACGGATCTTTTGATGTCCTTCCTTGACTATAGTTATCCGTAGTTACTTACCTCCACGCCCTTGTGCTTGTAGGGTTGCTTCTGAACTGATATTTTGACTGTCTTCCCAGTGTCACTCTCTTTTATTTTCGTAACACTCATACGGTACCTTTAACTACCCCAATTCCTACTAAATATTTCTCAAGGATCACGATATCATTATCTGCGAGACTATGTTGGGGTTCACTATGTTTATCTTGCACGACCTATTGATTTGCCTATATCCTCTTATCTAGCCATAACTAGGCTCTTCCTGAATCAACTACTAGCTACTCATTGGCCCATTCTCATATCAATATTCCACGTAATCTTTCTTGGGTTATTTCCCTTGTCTTAACTTACGTCTCGTACTGGCTACTTATTTATCAATAACATCCCGGGCAGGAACCCTTACTTTCTTTCCTTGACGTCGTGCTTGTATAATGTTCTGGAATCATAGCATATCTGTAGGATTCGGATAAGTGCAATCTCATTCCTTTCTCATTTTTGTCACGTTCTTCCTTTACTATTCCATAGTTACTAGAACCATTTAATTCTGACTTAATGCCACTTCAGTCCATATTCCCCCCTTTAGAGGAGTACTATGATTTAGTGCTACGACGATCTACCTATAGATGTTTTACCTCTTCATCTTTGGCATCTTTTCACATCATCGATGACCCTTACTCGCCTTGCGGTAATCCTTCTGGACCAAGGATAACAAATTTCCTTACTCGCGAGGGTGTAACTGGCACATATAGTTCCTTAAGCTTAACTTTGCTCACATTGCTTGCTTTAGTGAAGTGTCTTCCTGAATGACCATTCTCTGAATTTGTCATGAATCTTCTTCTGTTGTCCATTCTATTATTGCCGGAACGCAATCTGAAATTCTCATGATGTCGACCATTATCAAACCACTTAGTCCCTAATTCATGTTTAGTTTATCTTGTTCACCAATCCATACTGATTTCTATTACTCTGGGGTCTAACTTTTCCTTATGGTAGTTGCGTTGGAGTCACAAAATTATTTCTCGAAATGAGGATATGACTTTATGGCCTATCTCTTTTGTTCTCTCAAGGCCTGTCACCTCTCGTCTTTTCCTTCACTTGACTATAGACTCTGTAATACTGTCATCTTTTTTATCTACCGTTGTCATCCATGTATCACATCTTACTCATAATACTTCATTAACTCTCTTCTTATTTCCTGCTAACTTCTATGTCTGTCACTTTATTCTGAAAACTCGAACAAGACATTCTTCTGCTTCTAGCTCCCTTTTCTCCATCCACTGGCTCTTTGGGTTGCCTAACATTCTCTGTTTACTAGGAACGGGAGCCACTCTAAGGTAATATTTTATTCCTTCTAGGCTTCCTGTGCCTATCTTTGTAATTTTTTTTTATCATTCTAGTATTCATATCATAAATGTATTATTCTAGAGTGCACCATCTGGGTGTCTCACAAGAAGATCTATTAGCACATTTGCTATATCCTTTGGAAATGAAAACTAACGAAAGCAATCCATCCATCATTTTGGGTTACTCTAACCCCAGCGGGATCCTGGTACCCCATCATTCTCTTAAACTATATCTGTTAGCTCCCATAGGGCATAACTGAATTTGGTATGGCCAATTGTACATACCTCTGTTACTGTTGAAGGTAACTCAAAAGGCTTATATTTCTCTGCCTGAATTGTAATACTGCTAATCTTCATTTACTGGGTGCCTCGTACCTTCTTCACCTGTTGATACCCAATTTTTCCCTATAATAGACCTAATCCTAACCCTAGCCGCCGCCACCCAAAACCAGCCCTAATGTCTTCGATTCCTACCCGTTCTATGGATTTCTATGGCTGTTTGAGACTTCTACCGGTCTCCTACTTCACCTGGTTGCCCGATTTTGTTATTTCATGGAAAGATCTTGAAGAAATCTAGCCAGATCTTGTTCAAGACTCTTTGAGGGTCCGCCTATGGTCTGTGAGTGTTACTATCTCGACGTTTGTGGTTCAAATCTCTGGTTCAAGGCCAGATTATCTTTACCCTTTCCTTTTTCTTCAAAATCCTATTTTTGGACACGAATCCATCCAGATCTTTGTAGATCTAAAGCGATTCTGAGTCTGTCAACAACTTTTCTTTAAAAGTTCTCTTATTTCTTTACTGCTAATCGATTTTTACACATTTTGTTATATTAGGGTTTGATTGTCTCGTTATTTGTTGGTCGAATCTCTGTGTATCTTAAGTGTTTTCAAGTTTCCATGACCGTTTTCCTTAAGGATTTTCTGATTCCCTACTGTTAATCAACTCTAAGTATTTTTCAAATTAGGGTTTCCGCTTCGTCTACTTTTGCAAAGGGTTTTCTGAAATTTCTCATATTTGTTTAATCTTTCTATAATAACTATGTTCCAGGCTTGATTGCTTGACTGTTCATTATTTGATTTCAACATTTTTGTCCGTTATTGTTTGAATAATTGACTGATTAGCTAAATTATTTAGGGTTTCATTGTTTGCTGAAATAACTTACTGATTTCTACTTGCTTTCCTTAACCCAGAGGTTCCTAATTGGCGTCTCTTGCCTATTTATGGGTCGATTGACCCTTGATTGGTCTCTAATTACCTCTGATTGCCTTATTCGTGTGATTGAATGCTTGATTTATGGGTTCTAACCCTATTGCTTGATTTATGGGTTCTAACCCTAATTGGCTGTTAAACCTTCTTCTTGCCTTATTTGAAACTCAATCAAAGTTATTTATGGGTACAATCCCCTAATTTTCTATCCCCATCAAGCTTGATTGATTATTTGATTACTTCCCTTACTTTACTTACATTATTTACCTACCTTGCCTTATTTACTTACACTATTCGACTCCTATATATACACTCTTGTTCTACCTTTCAAACACACGAACAGTAGTTCAGAAAAAAAAACACACACACACAAACTTTCTCTCATCTCTCTTTCTGCTACTTGTGCTCATTGCTTGTCTAGCCGGCTGAAAGCCAAGGCTAGACTGTGGAACCTCGCTCACTTTGCTTTCTGATTTTGCTTCTTTAACTAGTATGTTCCTATTTCAATGTCATTCCGAAATTCAAATCTATGTGCTTCTTGTTGAATCCACGTCTCTTTCTGCACTAGTTTAATTGCTTAGGCACTTAATTATTCTCCCCCGTTTGCTGGTGTGATCAGTATGCTTAAGTTTCACCCTCTCTTGTTCAGTGTTTTAATCAGCATGTCTATTTGCTTAAGTATTCAATATGGTATTAAACAGCCTGATTACTTTTGTGTTTTCCCTGTCCTATAACCCCAACTAGTATAGCTACTTTGTGTGATTGAACCTTTGTGGTTCTTCCTATATTCTTCAGCATGGTTGCCTCTGTATCCAGACTTATGTCTCACTGTGTTTAGCCAACATGTTTATTGCAGTGCTTAAGTCTTGTGTGTTCTTAAATAGCATGCTTATCACTAAGTATGATTGTAATTTAGACCTTAAATCAGTATTTCTGCCTGCTCTGTGTCTCTATTAAGTAACATGACTGCCTTCACCCTTCTTCTTATGTGCTCCTGTTTCAAGTGTCTCGTGTTCCCCAACCCCTGCTCCCTTTTGTATGACTGTTTGAACATCTAGAACTGATTGACAAAGTGAAGTTGAAACTGGGCCATGTGATGCTTTTGTGACTGTGTTGTTGGTTTTTAACATGTTTTTCACTCCTAATATGTTTCTCCAAACTATTACTACTCCTAAAGTATTTTCACTCCTAAAGATTTTACCTCTATACTGTTTTCAAAAATCAACTATGTCAAGCACTCTCACTTCTACTCCTAGATTTCTTAAGTTCTGCCCCTCCAGTGTGTGTACTGCCTAGGAATCCCTGAGATTCCTCCGAACTCTGGCACACTGCACATAACTACTCTCCTATTTAAAAGGATCTTGGTGTGAGCATTGCCTGGGGTCCCTGAGGCGCTTGGGAACTTTGACGCACCAGGATACCCTTATTGGACATCATAAGACTATGGCATCTGGGACTGTTTGAAGGCCTGGTATTTCTAGGTTCACTCTGGGCCTATTTCAGGCTCCCTATAGTATAGCTTTTATTCATTATGTAATTCATTTATGGTCTGTAATAATAATCCTTGTAAACAGATATTGGGAAAATTAGTAAAAGGGAAGGGTATTCTTATATGATTTTTGTGAGGGAAATAGGGTAGAAATCATGCCTTTAGGTTTACTATGCTTACTTGTAGGAGTGGCAAACGGGCGGGTCAGGTCGGATATGGTTCGAGTCGAAAACGGGTAATTAAAAAATGGATCAATTATCCGACCCGACCCATATGTAATACGGATAAAAAACGGGTTAACCAGCGGATAATATGGGTTACCCATATTATCCATGACTTGTTATATATGATCACTTTTGGAGAATTCTTAGTCTCCCTAACTTGAGGAACCCTCAATTTGAGGCTTTACAAATGTAAAAGTTAGACCCATTGGTTACACATTGGTTATCCATTTTCTAAATGGATAATATGGTTCTTATCCATATTTGACCCGTTTTTAAAAAGTTCATTATCCAACCCATTTTTAGTGGATAATATGGGCAGTTAATTGTTTTCTTTTAACCATTTTGCCACCCCTACTTACTTGCATTAGAAATCATGTCTTAGGTCTGTTATGTTTACGTGCATTAGAAATCATGCCTTAGGTTATTATGTTTACTTGCTTTAGAAACCATGCTTTTAGGATTGTTTGGCATACTAGAAAACATGTTATAGGCTTTTCACCTCATTTGTTACAAATTTCTGTTTCTGCATAATCATGATCACCTAGAAATTCTGTTATTAAATTACTGTTATAATCCTGCTTAACAAAAACGTCCATTCATTATGTGCATTAGAGATCCTGCTTTAGGACTATTATTGCATTCGCCTTAAAACCATCGCATAAATTAGTAACTATCCTATTTAAAAGCAATTTCAATACCTAGATGTCAAGTTCTAGGATTAAATGTATGTAAACTAGCTCTGTAATGTTCAGCACCTAGACCAGCATGCCTATAGGGCTTAATAAGTTCAAAACTGTTCGTTTTTAAATTGATCCTGATTACATTTTAGACAGCATGTTTATAGGGTATCTCCGCCTAGGCAAGCGTGTAGGTAATTAAAATCTTATAAAACTGGAAACTATGCTGTGCTTATTTGTGAATTGCCCAGATTTGACAGATTCTAAAATCAGTAGGCAAACTGATTAGGTCTTTAACTCTTTGCCTTAACTCAATGTTGCATATTCTCTGCCTTTCATGCTCACCTAGATATCCTGTTCTAGGACCTCTCTGAAACATCTGAAATTTGATGTTTGAGACATGCACTTGCTTGCTATATTTGTGGAGGTAAAATATGAGCCTTTTAACTGTTCTATCTTTGGTCCAGTCCTACGTGTTTTGCTTGTCGCCTAGAGTTTTCTCCTTTTAATTATTGTAGGAGAGTCTAAACCCACCTTAACTAGAAGTCCTAAACACCTCTGGGACTATATAAGTAAAGGGATGGGTAGTGCACGCATAGGATACGTCTTAAGGTTGCTGGAACGCTTTAGGCTATGACCAAGGGGAGGGTAATTGGGTAGTAAATGATATGATGACCTGTGCGCTAATGCCACGTGTAACCCCTCTATTTGAGGAAGGCTTACCGGGTATTGTACAGATGTGATCCTATAGGCCAACAAACCTAGGATCCACTTTCCCCCGTTTAAATAAACTTTATATGTTTATGTGCATTATTTCTTTAATGACTAATTCACGTAATTTGAGTTTGGTCGGGACACACCGTTGTGGACCGCGAGGAGTGCCTAACACCATCCCCTCAAGATTATTTCGAGCCCTTATCCAAGTCTCTGGTAATGCAAACCGGTTCTATGAGTTATCTGCTCGAGGTGCCCTAACGCACCTTAATCCGTTAGGTGGCGACTCTTCAAATTTAAATACCCAATTCCCAATAGAAAATGAGTTGTTCCCAATGAATGTTGAAACCCAGACTCCGCGAGGAAAAAGGGGGCGGGACATCATGGCGACTCTACTGGGGATATTTTAGGCTCTTACCATAACGAACTTGTTTTTGTGAATTAGTCTTAAGCATGCTTTATTCTGTTAATACATGTGCAACCTTTCCCTTCCCCCTTATTTGGATTTAATTGCTTATTTTCAAGCGTTTATGATTTAAATGCGGTATTTAAATAATTGAAAGACAGTTGTCTTTCAATTATTTAAATACCGCATTTATCATTTTTGACGTGCAAAATACTTGACAAAATGCTATTTAGTGTTGCATAAATCATGCTCAACATCATCTTCCACTCGTGAGTAATCAATCCTATAGCAACGCTTGATGAGTGTTTGCGCTCTTCCTATATATCACCCTTTTAAATTCGGAAAGGCGTATTGCGGTAAAACTAGTCAATCAGCGTGCGTTCGACGGTTTCGTGCCTTTCCCCCTCAAGTTGTCCGCTTGAGGGTCCCAGTCTAGACCTCAATAGTAACCTTACTCTGATCAATTGTGCATGCATCACGGTCAAACCTAGCCGATATGTTGTCCGCATAATGACCCTTTAAGACAAGCCTCACCCAAAAGTCCATCGGGTTTTTCATAATCCCAGCGGACGCAACCACGATTGTGTGCATTAATTTGGAGAAGTAAGTACCAATATGCTAATCATTGTTGTATAAATAGACGAACCTGGAGGGGGAAAGGGCCTAACCATCTTTTGTTTTGCAGAAATGAGGCACGAAGTCCCCTGGTTCGGCATGGTCAGTAGCATACCTTCACTTTTGCTAGATTGGTGGAGGGATCTTCCTTCAAGTGACCAAAATCAGGTGAAACGAGTCCTCGGAAATTTGCCTTCTTTGTTGGACCTTCAGCCAAACAAAATGTTGATCGAGGCTGCCACCATGTTTTGGGACAAAGAAAGGGCTGTGTTCCGCTTCGGGAACATAGAAATGACGCCTCTTTTAGAAGAAATACGGGGATTTGCTGGGCTACCTTGGGATAGCCCTGGTTTATTGGCACCAGAAAACCGCACCACTAGGGGATTTTTGAAAATGATGGGGTTAAAGAAGTTTGATGACCTGGAGTGTCTGAAAAACTCTTACATACCTTTCGACTTCCTCTATGAGCGATACGGCCACAGCAGGTCTTACCGTATCTTTGATGATGAATTCTCTATCACCTCCTTGGGTTGGATTCACCGTAGGGTCTTTGTGTTCATTGTGTGTTTCTTGGGCATGCTAGTGTTCCCGATCTAAGGGGACAGAATCCACACTAAGATGGCCATGGTGGCCAAAACAATGATGGACGGGATCGAGGGGCAGATATATACCATTGTCCCTATGATCATCGCAAATATGTACCAGGCCTTGGAACGCTGTCAGAAGGGGTACAGATTCTTCGAGGGTTGCAATTTGCTGCTGCAAGTTTGGCTGCTACAACGACTCCAAAAGGGTCAATACCGTTAAGAGTTTCCACGAAGGCCGTGGAATGATCATATAGCCTTCCACCATCCCAAGAAAATGACATATATTTCGGACATGTTTGCTCAACCAAAGGACGCTAATAGGATGGGTGCAGTTTTTCAACAATCTGACTGAGGACCAGGTTCAATGGATGTTCGAATGGTTTCCTACCGACGAGTTCATCATCAGATCCAGGGATGTTCCCCACTTGGTATTGATTGGGTTAAGGGGCATATACCCTTACGCTCCCCTCAGGGTTATGAGATAGGCAGGCAGGAGACAAATCGTGCGCCGAGTCGCTAAGATGAGTCACTTCATAGCCAATTTTCAGGGAGACGCCATCCCATATAAGAATGAAGCACAACACATGTGGAGCTTGAAGATTATCGTGGAAAAGGATACCATCGACCTGGATCGATATCATGCGGGCCATACATACTTTTACCCCTCATGGTTGGATGATAACATAGCAGGGATCTTTGAGCCAAGGGTTGGTCCAGGAAACAGGGTTATAGACGAAATTGCCTAAGCATAGGTGAAGTACAACAAATTGCGCAAGAGAATTCGTGAGTCTGAAGCTGAGCATATGGAGCAACATAAGGCCGACATGGAAATGATCAATGAGTGGAAAGAAAGGGCTGTTAAATCCAGCAAAAGGTTGGAGTATCTGGAGTACAGTCTAATGGAACTGGAAGGGAAAATGAGGAAGAGAATCACAAATTGCCAAAACTTTGAGGGAAACGAAGGAGGGCATTTGGCAAGGGCATTCTTACTACTGAACCTGCACAAACTGGGGGAATTGATCAACAAGAGTATCCAGTCCGGAGAGGGTCCTTCTGGGACCAAATAGATTAGGTTTACTTGCTTTTCAAATGTAATAAGGCCAAGTGCCATTAGTGACATTATCTTATTTAGTATCTTTTTGGGTCGTCTATTTTCACATTAATGAAATGAGGCAATTATTGGCACTAAATTTCTCCAAATTTATTTGTCGCTAGGCCTACCTCGGGCACAACGGGGCTCCCAAATTAGGCGTGAATTTATATTCCCGCAATAAGTGTTTAAATAACTGCAATCTTTTCTGAATCATTACTGACTTGGATACCTTTTGTTTTTCTTTCTTTCTTTTGATTATTCCCATTCCCCAAAGGTTGGTTCGTGCATACTGGCATCATCAGCTTATCACACAAGATCCAGGGGCCCTCCACCTTCTCCTCCTCCTAGTCCACCAAAAGGCAAGGGAAAAGCAAAAATGGAAGATTTGAACGGCGCCAGAAAGGAAAACAACACATAGGTTGAACATGCAGAAACTTCTGATGGTCGGGGTACTCAGGCCCCAAATGAAGTAGTTTCATGGCTCGAACAGAAAATACAGGAACTCCATGGTGAGCTTGAGCGTGTCCGGAATGTGGCAAACCTATCCTTCTCACTCAGCGTCCTAGACATCAGTCATCCAAACACTCAAAACCCCGCACCACCTCAAAACACACCCAACAAGCGCCCACAAAACCCACCTGTACCTCACCATTATACAACTCCCCCACAAAATCAAACTATCCAACCACAGTACCAGCCAAAGCGCCATGATACCACTTTTGGGCTGAGATATCAATACACCTGGCAAGAATACAATGATTGGTCACCACCATGGCAAGGTCCGTACTATCCATTGGAGCAGCCTATACCGCACTTGAATCAGACCTTCCAACAGGCCGACATCATATGGGGATCAGAGGAGGAAGAAGCACTGGCAGCCTTAAGGAATCTGTTCTTGGAAGATGAGGACCTGGATTGTTGTGTAATTGTTGAGGAGGAGGAGGAGGAAGGCCCTACCATCCGAGCTGTGGAGAGAGGATCATTCCTCAAGAATTGGACTGTCAGACCATCTAGGGCCCGACGAGTCCCGGGGTAGCAAGGCTGAACGGCATTGTTTTGTTTACTTTCTAAGAAAAATGATTTCCCTTTTTGGCATTTTGTTTTAAATAATATTTCCAATGTTCCGAAACGTTGTTTAAATTATCGAAAATCGCTTTTATGCTTCAATGAATCAATATTTATTATTACCATTTTTTTTCTCTCATATCTTTATCTATACAGCATTACCATTTCCTGTCTCGATGAACCAACAACTGTGACATGTAATGAGACGATGCAACAAAAAGATAGTGATTCGGAAGAAGAAGATGTCTTACCCGAGGAAATTGTCAGAGAAGTAGAAGACTTTGAGAACAAGCCTAAGTCCAATCTAGACAAAACAGAAATAATCAACTTGGGAGACTCTGAAACTGTCAAGGAAACCCGCATCAGCATCTACTTGTCGCCATCAGAAAAAGAAGAGTACACACAGTTCTTGAAAGAGTATGAGGACATCTTTGCATGGTCATACGATGATATGACTGGGTTAAGTACATCCATTGTGGCTCACAAGTTGCCCACAAACCCAGCATGTCCACCAGTAAAACAGAAACTCAGGAAGTTCAAGCCTGAAATGAGTCTGAAAATCAAGGAGGAGGTTACTGAGCAAATCAAGGCCAAGGTCCTCAGGGTGGTTGAATACCCAACTTGGATAGCAAACGTCGTGCCAATTCTAAAGAAGGATGGGAAGGTCAGGGTCTCTGTTGATTATCGGGATCTCAACAGAGCTAGCCCAAAGGATGATTTCCCGCTTCCAAGCATACACATCCTAATCGATAATTGTGCCAAGCATGAACTCCAGTCGTTTGTGGATTATTTTGCCGGTTACCATCAGATCTGGACGGACGAAGAGGACGATGAGAAAACCGCTTTCATTACACCATGGGGAGTATACTGTTATAAGATGATGCCATTCGGTCTAAAGAATGCTGGGGCCACCTACATGAGGGCTATGACTACCATTTTTCATGACATGATACATATGGAGATCTAAGTATATGTGGACGACGTCATCATCAAATCCAAGAGAGCCATAGATCATATAGCCAATTTGAGGAAGTTTTTCGAGAGACTGCGGAGATACAACCTAAAACTAAACCCCGCAAAATGCACTTTCGGGGTTCCTGCCGGAAAGTTACTTCGGTTCATTGTCAACCGCCGAGGGATAGATTGGATCCATCAAAAGTCAAAGCCATCCAGGAGTTGCCACCGCCGAAGAGTAAGAAAGATGTAATGAGTTTTCTAGGACAACTAAACTACATCAGCCGGTTCATAGCCCAGTCCACAGTTATATGTGAGCTAATTTTCAAGATGTTGAAGAAAGATGCTGCAACTAGTTGGACCGAAGATTGTCAAAAGGCTTTCGACAAGATCAAGGAGTACTTATCAACACCACCAGTCTTGGTCCCACCAAAGCCAAGTAGACCCTTGCTACTCTACCTTACAGTGCTAGACGGAGTAGCACGACGAGACAGGGAGAAAGGAACAAGCTATTTATTACCTGAGTAAGAAGTTCACTCCATATGAAGCGCGGTACTCTCTATTGGAACGTACATGCTGCGCTTTGACTTGGATAGCTCAGAAGCTGAGGCATTACTTCTGTGCCTACACAACATACCTCATATCAAGGATGGATCCCTTGAAATATATCTTTCAGAAACCCATGCCCACTAGCAAGCTGGCTAAGTGGCAAATCCCGTTGAGCGAGTTCGACATTGTTTATGTGACTCAGAAAACAGTCAAGGGACAGGCACTGGCAGATCATCTTGCTGAGAACCCCATGAAAGGAGAATACGAACCCCTGAAAACGTATTTTCCCGATGAAGAAGTATTATTCATAGGAGAAGACATTGTTGAATCATACGACGGTTGGAGAGTGTTCTTTGACGGAGCGGCCAATTTCAAGGGAGTCGGCATTGGAGCCGTCTTGGTGTCGGAAACTGGCCAACATCATCTGGTATCTGCTAAACTCAGATTTCCCTGCACCAATAACATGGTAGAGTATGAAGCCTACTTACTAGGGCTCAACATGGCCATCGACATGAATATTCAGGAGTTGCTGGTAATCGGTGATTCAGATTTGTTTGTGAACCAGGTACAAGGAGAATGGGCTACCAAGAATTCCAAGATATTTCCATATCTGCACCATGTGCAGGAATTGAGAAAGAGGTTCACGAAGATAGAGTTTCGGCATGTTCCCAGGATTCAGAACGAGTTTGCCGATGCATTGTCCACTTTGTCATCCATGATACAGCATCCCGACAAGAACTTCATCGATCCCATCCTAATAAGGATCCACAGCCAACTGGCGTATTCTGCCCATGTTGAAGGAGAAACAGACGAGAAGCCTTGGTTTCATGATATCAAAGAATATTTGGCAAAGGGAGAATATCCGAAGCATACAAATCATACTCAGAAACGTACGCTTCGGAGGTTGTCCAATAATTTCTTCCACAGCGGAGGAACCTTGTACAGAAGAACTCCTGATTTGGGATTGCTAAGGTGTGTCGAGGCAAAAGAAGCTTCTAAGCTACTTGAGGAGATACATGCTGGGACCTGCGGCCCGCATATGAATGGCTTTGTCTTGGCTAAAAGGATACTTAGGGCCGGTTATTTCTGGATGACCATGCAGACAGATTGCATCCAGTATGTCCGAAAATGCTACCAATGTCAAGTACATGCCGATACGATAAAAGTGCGCCAAATGAGCTTAATGCAACAAGCTCGCCTTGGCCATTCGTCGCCTGGGGAATGGATGTCATTGGTCCAATTGAACCCACCGCCTCAAATGGGCATCAGTTCATCTTGGTAGCTATTGATTACTTCACCAAATGGGTCGAAGCAGCATCCTACAAGGCAGTAACTAAGAAAGTCGTAGCAGATTTTGTCCGCGACCGGATTGTTTGCTGGTTTGGAGTTCCAGAATCAATCATCACTGACAATGCCTCCAATCTCAACAGTGATCTGATGAAGAACATGTGTGAGACTTTCAAAATCAAGCACAAGAATTCCACAGCCTATAGACCTCAGATGAACAGAGTTGTAGAAGCCGCTAACAAGAATATCAAGAAGATACTGAGAAAGATAGTAGAAAAGCACAAGCAATGGCACGAGAAGCTGCCATTCGCTTTATTGGGATACCGTACCACAGTCAGCACATCAACCGGGGCAACTCCCTACTTACTGGTTTATGGTACTGAAGTTGTTATTCCTGCTGAAGTGGAGATTCCTTCTTTGAGAATCATATAAGAAGCTGAACTCAGCGACGCAGAATGGATAAGGAGCCATTATGAGCAGCTAGCCCTCATAGACGGAAAAAGGATGAATGCAATGTGTCATGGGCAACTCTATCAGAACAGAATGTCCAGAGCCTTCAACAAAAGAGTCAAGTAGAGACAGTTCACACCGGGGCAGCTGGTGTTGAAGAAGATCTTTCTGCATCAGGATGAAGCCAAATTCTCTCCTAACTGACAAGGCCCTTAAATGGTTCACAGAGTATTGACAGGAGGAGCCCTCATACTTGCAGAAATGGACGGAGAAGTCTGGCCAAAACCGATCAACGCAGATGCAGTCAAACGATACTATGTGTAACTATTTATGTTTTCACAAAATGATGTAAATTGAACTACGCTTGACCTAATTCCCGTTTAAGAGGGGATGCGTAGGCAGCCCTGTGGGTTCGGTCATATACATAATAAAATCCTATCCCCCCCCCCACAATCAGAAACTGGGGCAGAATTTTGAGGAGGACCCTCAAAATTCCGGAGCAAGTCCAGCCAACGCCATCATATGCCAGAAAGTCAGAAATCAATCAGATACTAGGGCAGAATTTTGAGGAGGACCCTCAAAATTCTGAAGCAATTTCAGCCGATCGCAGCATGTGCAGCAGTCAAACGTGTCCATCTAACTGGGGCAGAATTTTGAGGAGGACCCTCAAAATTCTATAGCATGAGAGGTTGCGATGTCTCGGATCGTGTCACAGTCACTGGTTCATCTAACCAATTTCTAAAATAATATATTTTTATTACGTCTTTGAAACTATGCATGCTTGCTTGTAAATGATAGCCAACGCTACCCTCAATGATTTGAATAGGACCTTCGGACCAAGCGAAGCAAGCCAAGCAAGCCGACGGAGGCACGAGCCGACCTCCCCCTTTACAGAACTCACGATTTTTCTTTGGATGCAGGAGCGAAGAATATACATGCTTCCAAGTCACAATTTTCATAACAACCGTAATACTGAAATCTATTATCAGCTAAGAAAACTCTGCTATCACCTGCTATTTTATTTTTGCATGGGACTAAGCCCTGTCCCGAATCTTGCACGAGGCTAAGCCCTGCCTCCATCTGCATGAGGCTAAGCCCTGCCTCCATATCTGCATAAGGCTAAGCTCTGCCTTCCATTTGCATGGGACTAAGCCCTGTCCCGAATCTTGCATGAGACTAAGCTCTGTCTCCATTTTGCATAAGGCTAAACTCTGCCTTCCATTTTGCATAAGGCTAAGCACTGCCTTCCATTTGCATGGGACTAAGCCCTCTCCCGAATCTGCATGAGACTAAGATCTGTCTCCATCTGCATGAGGCTAAGCCCTGCCTCCATATCTGCATAAGGCTAAGCACTGCCTTCCATTTGCATGGGATTAAGCCATGTCCCGAATCTTGCATGAGGCTAAGCTTTGTCTCCATCTGCATGAGGCTAAGCCCTGCCTCTATATCTGCATACGGCTAAGCACTGCCTTCCATTTGTATGGGACTATGCCCTGTCCCGAATCTTGCATGAGACTAAGCTCTGCCTTCCATTTGCATGGGACTAAGCCCTGTCCCGAATCTTGCATGAGACTAAGCTCTGTCTCCATCCGCATGAGGCTAAGCCCTGCCTCCATATCTGCATAAGGCTAAGCTCTGCCTTCCATTTGCATGGGATTAAGCCATGTCCCGAATCTTGCATGAGGCTAAGCTCTGCCTCCTATTTGCATAAGGCCAATCATCGCCTTTATTTGCCGATACTAAGCACTGTCTCTCCGGCACTATCTATTTGCTCCTCTTTCGGGCTAAGCTCTGCCCTCAACCTCACAAGACTAAGCCTTGTCTTGCTGATTTTAGCATCATATTATTGCATCTCATAGGCTGAAATATCGCCAACTTGTCGAAAGGCGTCATTGTCTAAAGGCATCATCCTCATAGCCAGAAGACACCATGCCATGGCCTGAGGATCTCTCAAATTTATCATTATTCAAAGGCGTCATGGTTCGGAAGCACCATTTTCATGGCCTGAGAACATCATTCATGGCCTGCGAATCCCCCACCGAACAATTCATGGCCCAGGACACCATGGTCTAAGGACATCATCCTCAATGTCCAAAGACGATCTTTCATGGTCCAAAGGGAATTTGCATCATGTTTAAATTCTCGCAGTAAGCTATACACTTGCATGCATCGTGTGTTTTAAGTTTTGCAGGTAATCCAGGAGGTCACCGTTCTTCAAACAGGAGCAATCCTCACTCCGGTTTCCTTTTATACTCGTCCGACTACCATTCGCCCCTTACCATTATTTCAAACGAGATCAACCCCCATCAACTATCCGCCTTTCGCTCTGCAATCATTCACACACCCGTCATACTTCATGCTCATAATCCTAACTCCATCTGATACTGCCTTTAGCGAACTCCATCGGCTTAATTCGCCGTTGGGTCCAGAACTACACATGGACTGATTCCTGTAAAGCCAGGGATATGTAGGCAGCTCAAAGACCAGAGTTCGGCCTCTATTTTTTCAAAACATCCCATTCGGTCAAAATTGTCCATAATTTCTTTACCCGAAAACTCTTTCATCCTTCCCGGGTAAAGAGGGGCAGCTGTTGATACCCAATTTTTCCCTATAATATTTCAAAATTATGCATTAGCATCAATTAATATTTTTTCATAATTTCTGCATTTTTAAAGATTTTGATTAATTTATCCCAGTATTTTATTTATATAAACAATCACCGATTGCATCACAAATGGTTTTATAATAATTTTTTTAGCTTGATTTTATCATTTTGCATTCATATTAAGTTTTAATTATTTCATAAATAGCCATATTTGCATTTTTTGGGGTTGTAATTGTAATTACTTTGCAATTATAGCTCATGCATACATTATTATATTATTTTACCAGAAAATAACCTTTTACATTTTTTAAATATTAAGTAATTATTTTAAAACATTTCTAGGCATGAAAATTATTTTTTATAATCTATTAACTATTTTTTTAAAAAAATTAGCAATTAAATGGGTATTTAACAAATAGCCCTTTATTTTCGGACCTAGCCTAATTAAATGGCCCAATTTCAACCCCAAATCCCTAACCCACTAAGACCAGGCCCAAATCGAATTAAAACCCGGCCCCCAAACCTTTCAATCCTGGCCGTTGATCACAGAGGTCAACGGCCACCGTTCACTCTTACCATTTTAACCTGAATGACCCCCTAACCTAATTCATTTCTTACCAAACAGCCGCCCTAGAATCCCTAATCCTCTCCGTCTCTCTGAGACCTAATCCTAATCCTAGCCGCCGCCACCCAAAACCAGCCATAATGTGTTCGATTCCTACCCGTTCTATGGATTTTTATGGTTGTTTGAGACTTCTACCGGTCTCCTACTTCACCTGGTTGCCCGATTTTGTTATTTCATGGAAAGATCTCGAAGAAATCTAGCCAGATCTTGTTCAAGACTCTTCGAGGGTCCGCCTATGGTCTGTGAGTGTTACTATCTCGACGTTTGTGGTTCAAATCTCTGGTTCAAGGCCAGATTATCTTTACCCTTTCCTTTTTCTTCAAAATCCTAGACATGAATCCATCAAGAACTTTGTAGATCTAAAGCGATTATGAGTCCGTCAACAACTTTTCTTTAAAAGTTCTCTTATTTCTTTACTGTTAATCGATTTTTAAACATTTTGTTATATTAGGGTTTGATTTTCTCGTTATTTGTTGATCGAATCTCTGTGTATCTTAAGTGTTTTCAAGTTTCCATGACCGTTTTCCTTAAGGATTTTCTGATTCCCTACTGTTAATCAACTCTAAGTATTTTTCAAATTAGGGTTTCTGCTTCGTCTACTTTTGCAAAGGGTTTTTTGAAAATTCTCATGTTTGTTTAATCTTTCTATAATGACTATGTTCCAGGCTTGATTGCTTGACTGTTCATTGTTTGATTTCAATATTTTTGTCCCTTATCATTTGAATAATTGACTGATTAGCTAAATTATTTAGGGTTTTATTGTTTGCTGAAATAACTTACTGATTTCTACTTGCTTTCCTTAACCCAGAGGTTCCTAATTGGCGTTTCTTGCCTATTTATGGGTTAATTGACCCTTGATTGGTCTCTAATTACCTCTGATTGCCTTATTCGTGCGATTGATTGCTTGATTTATGGGTTCTAACTCTAATTGGCTGTTAAACCTGCTTCTTGCCTTATTTGAAACTCAATCAGAGTTATTTATGGGTACAATCCCCTAATTTTCTATCCCCATCAAGCTTGATTGATTATTTGATTACTTCCCATACCTTACTTACAATATTTTACCTGCCTTGCCTTATTTACTTACACTATTCGACTCCTATATGTACACTCTTGTTCTACTTCTCAAACACACGAATAGTAGTTTAGAAAAAACACACACACACACAAACTTTCTCTCATCTCTCTTTCTGCTACTTGTGCTCATTGCTTGTCTAGCCGGCTGAAAGCCAAGGCTAGACTGTGGAACCCTGCTCACTTTGCTTTCTGCTTTTGCTTCTTTAACTAGTATGTTCCTATTTCTATGTCATTCCGAAATTCAAATCTATGTGCTCCTTGTTGAATCCACGTCTCTTTCTGCACTAGTTTAATTGCTTAGGCACTTAATTATTCTCCCCCGTTTGCTGGTGTGATCAGTATGCTTAAATTCACCCTCTCTTGTTCAGTGTTTCAATCAGCATGTCTATTTGCTTAAGTATTCAATATGGTATTAAACAGCCTGTTTACTTTTGTGTTTTCCCTGTCCTGTAACCCCAACTAGTATAGCTACTTTGTGTGATTGAACCTTTGTGGTTCTTCCTATATTCTTCAGCATGGTTGCCTCTGTATCCAGACTTATGTCTCGCTGTGCTTAGCCAACATGTTTATTGCAGTGCTTAAGTCTTGTGTGTTCTTAAATAGCATGCTTATCACTAAGTATGATTGTAATTTAGACCTTAAATCAGTATTCATGCCTGCTCTGTGTCTCTATTAACTAACATGACTGCCTTCACCCTTCTTATTATGGGCTCCTGTTTCAAGTGTCTCGTGTTCCCCAACCCCTGCTCCCTTTTGTGTGACAGTTTGTACATCTAGAACTGATTGACAAAGTGAAGTTGAAACTGGGCAATGTGATGCTTTTGTGACCGTGCTGTTGGTTTTCAACATGTTTTTCACTCCTAATATGTTTCTCCAAACTATTACTACTCCTAAAGTATTTTCACTCCTAAAGATTTTACCTCTATACTGTTTTCAAAAATTAACTATGTCAAGCACTCTCACTTCTACTCCTAGATTACTTAAGTTCTGCCCCTCTAGTGTGTGTACTGCCTAGAAATCCATGAGATTCTTCCGAACTCTGGCACACTGCACATAACTACTCTCCTATTTAAAAGGATCTTGGTGTGAGCATTGCCCGGGGTCCCTGAGGCCCTTGGGAACTTTGACGCACCAGGGTACCCTTATCGGACATCATGAGACTATGGCATCTGGGACTGTTTGAAGGCCTGGTATTTCTAGGTTCACTTTGGGCCTATTTCAGGCTCCCTATAGTATAGCTTTTATTCATTATGTAATTCAATTATGGTCTGTAATAATAATCCTTGTAAACAGATATTGGGGAAATTAGTAAAAGGGAAGGGGATTCTTATATGATTTTTGTGAGGGAAATAGGGTAGAAATCATGCCTTTAGGTTTACTATGCTTAGTTGCATTAGAAATCATGCCTTAGGTCTGTTATGTTTACTTGCATTTGAAATCATGCCTTAGGTTATTATGTTTACTTGCTTTAGAAACCATGCTTTTAGGATTGTTTGGCATACTAGAAAACATGTTATAGGCTCATCACCTCATTTGTTATGAATTTCTATTTCTGCATAATCATGATCACCTAGAAATTCTGTTATTAAATTACTGTTATAATCCTGCTTAACAAAAACGTCCATTCATTATGTGCATTAGAGATCCTGCTTTAGGGTTGCTATTGCATTCGCCTTAAAACCATCGCATAAATCAGTAACTATCCTGTTTAAAAGCAACCTCAACACCTAGATATCAAGTTCTAGGATTAAATGTATGTAAACCAACTCTGTAATGTTCAGCACCTAGACCAGCATGCCTATAGGACTTAATAAGTTCAAAACTGTTCGTTTTAAATTGATCCCGATTACATTTTAGACAGCATATTTATAGGTTATCTCCGCCTAGGCAAGCCTGTAGGTAAATAAAATCTTATAAAAACTGGAAACTATGCTGTGCTTATTTGTGAACTGCCCAGATTCGACAAATTCTAAAATCAGTAGGCAAACTGATTAGGTCTTTAACTCTTTGCCTTAACTCAATGCTGCATATTCTCTGCCTTTCGTGCTCACCTAGATATCCTGTTCTAGGACCTCTCTGAAACATCTGAAATTTGCTGTTTGAGACGTGCACTTGCTTGCTATATTTGTGGAGGTAAAATGTGAGCCTTTTAACTGTTCTATCTTTGGTCCAGTCCTACGTGTTTTGCTTGTCGCCTAGAGTTTTCTCCTTTTATTTACTGTAGAAGTTCTGCAACTATTCATGGAACTAAGCTTAACTATATTTCTGAGGCAATTAATAACGTCGTAAAAGAAATATAGTGTAGGGAGAATCAATAACATTCCAAACATGGAGAGTTAGCCTCACATACCTTAACTTCCTTCTCTTGAGTGTAATGCAATATCCGCCAATCCTTTCAACTTTAATCTATATCAATACAAGTCAAATGGATTTCATATTAGCAATAATACTCATGTTTTGGTCACATAGGCATTTTATCAATCACCTTATGGGCGTAAAACCTCATATCCCTCATTAATGGTGTTTCTACACCCAACAAGCCATTCTCTTGCTCCTATATAAATTCTAAAATCTCAAATTTCTTATAATCAATATCATTCTTCTTCATCCATAAGATAAACAATACCCTTAACCAATAATCAACCATCAATAACCCAAACATATAGTTGTTCATGCTTTTCTATCAAACCCATCAACTCATATCTCATGAACATAGAGTCTATAATTATTTATCCAATGCTATAATCAATTTAAGGATGAAGATATTACCTTTTGATGCTCAATCCTCTTGAATTCGAGTTCTAGGATTTCTTTTTTCAACCATGATGTCCCAATCAAATATCTAATGATTTAGAGGGTATACCCATGTTAATAAGGTGTGGGGAATTGAAATTAACTTAGAATCACTATTAGAACTTGGATGGTGGAGGGACCGTTGAGGAGTTAGGCTCTTGAGAGCTTCCCTTTCTAGAGCAAGTTTTTTGTGTTTTGGGTGTGGGGACAAAGAAGGGCTCTAAAAATGACCCCCCGGGTGCGCTCCCGTGCACCTGAAGGCCCAACCACACAGTTGGACGCACATCAGGGCAGTAGCACTGCCACAAGTGCACGGCCGTGCACGGGACCATCTGGGCGCGCATATTGTGCATTTCAGTAAAACATACATAACTTTTTACTCACAAATCCGTTTGGTCTCCACAATATATCGTTGGAAACATATTTCAAAGGGATACAACTCTTGTGTTTTATGTTTTCCCAAATTCCTGGCGGAATTTTACGAAATCCTTCTAGAAGATAGACCTTCCATAAACTTAGTCAATTTTATCGAATCTTATGCACCTTACTCTCCGTCTTGATCCAAAACAACTATTTTCACCCATACTTATCCATATAGGACTTTATATTTCTAAGATGTCACATTGATACTCATTTTACACGTCCACGCCTAGTCTGAATTTACGGAGTGTTACATCCACTATCAGGGACTATCCCCATTTGGTAAATGCCCACCCCAATGATACATCCTACCCCAACAGTTACACACCCCCTAATCATTCCAATGTGTTGTTTCTGCTCCTCAAATCTTGAAATAGCTGCCCACATCTTCTTCGAATACCCTAATGCTAAACTGTTCTAGCATAATCTCACCACAAAAGCATAATGTTTACCAACAATAGAACCTTACCTTCACAGCCCAGTCATGGCCCATCACATGAACCATCATAAGGAAGAAGCTATTCAATAATTTTCCCATTATGCTTCTGGCACGTCTGGCTTACAAGGAATCACAACCTTTTCAATAAGAGGAAAGACCACACTCCTGCTTCAAACACCATTGCAAAAGTCACAGAATACCACCTCATAACATGTCGGGACAGAATGAGGAATAAAGTGGTTATTTGGGTTAAATGGAAGCCTCCAACTAGGGGACACTTTAAGCTGAACACTGATGGGACAACATTAGGTAACCTAGGAAAATGAGGCATTAGAGTTGTCTTTAGAATCTCCAATAGAGACTGGATCTTAGGCTACTTGGAAACCATGACTCATACCACCAATACACAAGCTGAGTTAACTGCCGTTTTAAGGGGTCTACAAATTGCAGAACAAAGAAGCCTCACACCATTGGAAATAGCGACTGATTCTACAGAGGTAATACAAATGCTAAAAATGGGAAATGAAACTTATGGCTCTGTTATCTCCGAATGCAGGTTGTTGATCCAAAGAATGGGTATAACAGGGTTGCTGACATGCTAGCAAAGGAAGGAGCAAAAATAATTGTTTTAGAAGAACAACAATGTTGGCAGTTCCTTCGATATTTGCAAATGAAGCTTTTGGACAGACATCCTAAAAACTGGTTTTCCTATATCTCTTTTGGAATGTAATAGTGACACTATGGAACAATCTATGATTGCTATAGGGGATAATCAGTATCCCTCTGATGTATCGATTTTTGGCTCTGAGTTGTTATAAAATCAATCCCACTTTAACCAAAAAAAATCATTTGGAACTTGTCAAAAGGTGGTATTATTATCTCAAATTTAAATTAAAGCATGTAATTAAAGAAATGAAACAAGTTAGAGGGGGTCCATATATATTATGTCCTTTAATAGAAAGTAATATTATTTTGTGTCATTCACTTATGTTTTAGGTCCTTCCAATTAATTTCTTAAATATAAAAAGTTAGAAGACTTGAGGCATACGTCGGTTGTATGTTTGATCTTCAAACATAAAATTATTTATAGCTAGTCCTGGCAATACTTACATATTGCACTTACAAGGTACCAGAAGCAAGAGCAAAGTGAATATAATTTGTAGGTATTGATCAATTAAGAAAGTAGCACGAAGACATAATCGGTTCCTAAATCTCACAGTGAACAAGTTGTGATACGATTTATGTGTATAAGAGGGTGTTTGGATTGGCTTTTAAGCTGTTCAAATCAGCTTTTAAGCTCTTTTTAGCTTTTTTCAGTGTTTGGGAACGTCAGAAAAGTGCTTAAAATAAGTTAAAAATTGCTTAAAACAAGCCAAAAGTAATAAGCTGGACAACCCCAACTTATTGCTTTTTGGCTTAAAAGCTATTTCTGCTAAAAAACCACTTTATTTAAGCCAATCCAAACGGGCTCTAAATCTCTTCTATCTTGTTATTAAGGGAGTCGTACTTCAATTGAACATAATCTAACTATCAATTTTCATAAAACCTTGAAGGGTTTATACAAGTAGTAGGTTCAACTCGAAAGAAACTTATTATATTCATAAATCTTATATAAACCACAACAATCACTAACTAAGTTAGTGGGAGAGACGACTTTCCTTTCGGATGTTGCAAACGCATAAACGAAACACCTTAGTCAGCGGAAGAAGTTACTTTGCTTGATAATTAGGATCTCTTTACAAAGAAAAAATATGAATAGCAATCATAGATATCTTACCAATCCAATTGGGTTTTTTCTAAACGGAGCCTGGATACTTCATTTTTTTAGTCCAACCAAGCCAACCATACTAGGGATCTAAGAAATTGGTGGAAAATCCAGAAAAGCAAAAATTCCACTCTTAGAACATTTTTGAAAGAGGAGAACCGTAGTAATTATAACAGGTATATGAGATCGAAGGGGAAATTTGCCCTTTCTTTATTAGTATTTACTGAATATGTTTTAAAATTAAAATGATTTCATAGTCAAATAGGTGATTGTTAGTTGGTGCCTGTTGAGAAGGACATGTGTATAGTGCTTATTGGGAACATATAGGTCTATTAATGCTATCAGACGCTTAAAGGCAGTTTCAATACATATTTCTCCCCAAAAGAACGACATTTAAAATTTTATCTCATCCTCTCTTACTGTTTTCTAGAATCATAAACTATTTTCTTGTGAGACATTCGAGTTTATTACTGAGACTAAATTTTTGTTGGCTTTGTAAAATTTTAAATTGGGATTTTGCACTATCAAAGCCAGTTTATTATTAGTCCCGAAGGGACGGCCCAGTGGGTTTGGAGGGAGTTTTCCACACGGGAGACGCGGGTTCGATCCCCCCTCAATGCCTTCTGGGTCTGAGCCTGTCGCACGGGGCTTGCCTTGTGCGGTTTACATCCCCTGTGTGGTTTGCAGGCTATTACACAGTGGGGGGTTTACCCAGTGCGCACAGAGTGCTCACCCGAAGGGCAGAGGCTGTGGCAGAGGCTGTAGCGGCTGCGGGTTTTCCTGGGGTTCCAAAAAAAGGAAGCCAGTTTATTACTTTCATGTAATTTTCTAAAGAGCACCTAACTTTCGATGCGAATTTGACCATAGATATTCAAGTCCTCCTAGAATAAAACTTCATTTGAAAGTTATATCAAATGTATTTTCTTCTATAGAAAATATTATAAGTCATTATTAATTTGAAATATTTTAAAGAGTTTGAAAAAGAAAAGATTATAGCTAAAAAATATTTAATTCATTAAATAGTAATATCTTGGGGACGGAGGAAGTATATTTACTTATTTATCAAACTATGTAAAACTAAGAAATATTTTTTTTTGGTTTTCCATCCGGTTTTCGGTACCCGTATTGGAACCCGACTATATTCGGATTCGCGCCGCGTAGGGCCCATTCGGAGGGAAGATTTTTCCATACCCAGGGCTTGAACCCGAGACCTCTGGTTAAAGGAGAAGCAGTCCCAATCACTGCACCACATCATTCGCCCGTAACTAAAATGTTACTTTCACTACTTCTCCTACAAAATATAAAAAGGAAAAGAGGGTGAAAAATAATGGGAAAACTTTTTCTTTTCTTTTTTTTTGGGTCAAAAATGGGAAAACTTTGTAGCACCGTCAAACAGAGGTAATGACATATATGTATGCCATAGCCAATTAAAGACCCCAAAAGAGATTCAACGACGAAATTGCCCTTAATACATCATAGAACAGTTATTAGTAGCGGGATAATAGAGTCTTCTCATTCTGGGTTTAATCAGACGCCTTCTCCTTGCATCTTCTTCTTCCTCCTCCTCAATGTCTTAAAACCCTAGCAAACAAAACACGATTCAGATTTAAACATTCGGGTTAACTTCTCCTGGCGGGAGTACGCGGATACAAGGAATGGGTCGACCGGAACCCTGTGTACTCTTTGCCCAAACTTTCGTCCACCCACAACTCGATGAGTATGTTGACGAGGTAACTACTATCCTCTTTGCCAGTTACTAACGGCATGTTATATCGAGAATTGTTGTTTTTTATTATTCCAATCGTCTACCTTCTTGCTGTGGATGCTTTTTATTGTTTATTTTATTTTTTTGATGTCATTGCTCTATTATCCGTGTGTTTGCCAGGTGCTATTCGCAGAGCCGGTCGTAGTCACTGCTTGCGAGTTTCTTGAACAGAATGCGGCTTCTGCTTGCTCTTCACTGAAGCTTGTGGGGTACGATTTGCTTTTTGTATTTGCTTATTATTTACCGCAGTTTGAAGTAACATTGCACAAAGCTATATTTAAGTTGTAGTCCTAGTGTGTATTCAAAAATTTCTAGGTCATAGTTGCTATTGCGATTTTATTGCATTAATGTTGGTTTACATGTTCAAACAACGCATTAAAGTTTTTGATACACCATATATTATGCTTACAACGGAATGAGGTATTTTTGGGACCATCAGCCAAGCAGGTTATCATTGTTGACAGTGAGACGTAGAAAAGCAAGACAAAAAGGATTTGTCTGAGATGTGACATTGTTTAGAAAATCTGAGGAGCATATTTGTCAAAGAGTTGTTAAGATATAAATATTTGCCTGGGTTAATAAAATAAACAGAAGGCTGAAGTTTTATGCCTTGGTTCTTCTCAACTTTGAAGCCGAATAGGGCGGAAATGGTGTAGTTACAGGTTCAAGGACTTACAAAAGGAAAGTGAAAATCTCAGACTGGGCTCTGTGAAGTGTTAACAGCAGTTGAGACTTGAGAGTAGTTTCCAAAGACTGGAGAATCTCAAAATTGACATATGAGTTTTCAGTCCATGGCGGGAATTTCTCTTGTTCAGTTTTGACACTTGTGAGTCTTGGCCAAGTGTGCTTACAAGTACATGTACAGTGATGGTAATCCCCAGCGAACATCTCTGGTAAACTTCCAATTGTGACAGAGAGTTAGAGAAATAGAAGAAGGTGGGAACTTTGGGAGGGAAGAACAATTGGGCGTACAAATTCTGCTGCTTATTAATCACAATGGTACAGAGAAAATAGATGATAGTTAGTAGTAATATCGAGTTCAGGTCTTCTCTTATTACGAGTCTTAAAGTGGATATTTATGGTTAGTTTTTAAATCTATATGTTTGGGCTATTGTTGGTGGAAGTCACTTCCCCCGGTATCTTTTCCAGTGGTATTGGAACTTCTAACTGATCACCAGCCTTACTGATTAAAAAGAATTTGATAAGCAGCCTGACTTGCATGTCACTCTGCATGTCTGACTGTGGCTATGGATTTAAGAAGAGCCTATTGGATGAGAACTTAATAGATCATGGCCTTCAATCTCAGTGCATGGTCTTCACTTTAATGTAAGGGATGTGATACTTTTCATTCTAAAGAAATTGGTTGAATCTACCATGCAAGATAGAGGAGGTTGTAATTATATTTTTGATGGATATTGAGTGGAAATACCGTTTACCCTATCAAGTCTTTTACTGGTTCTGAAATTTTTTGTGCCGTGTTCTAGCAATTTGGAGAGTGAAGGACTTTGTCATGTATCGTTCTTGGCTATGACTGTGAGACTAACTTTACTTGAGTTTTGCACCCAAGGGTGTGGCCTAATGGTCAATGAAGTGAGTGAGAACCATGAGGTCTCAGATTGGAATCCCAGCGGAGGCCAAAAACACTAGGTGATTTCTTTCCATCCATCCAAGCCTTGGTGGATAGAGTTATCTGGTACCTGTTGTTGGTGGGAGGTAGCAGGTATCCGTGGAATTAGTCGAGGGGCGCGCAAGCTGGCCCGAACACAACGGTTATGAAAAAAAGCTTTACTTGAGTTCATCTCGACGAAAAAGTGAAGTGGAAGCTTTTTACTATGTGTTATAGAAAACTAAAACTAGCAAAAAATCTTTCTGCTGAGTCCATTTGAACATGTTTTACTCTCTTTGATGCATGTGTGAGTGCCAGGAAAATGTTTTCATCTCAATTCTTAGTTTTTATTAGGGTAATTTTTCAAAAAAAGAAGTTTTTAATATGGAACTTAAGGAAAGACCTTTACATGATTGGCTGGTTCGAGCGTAAAACATTTTTTTCCTATGGATCTGAGAAGCCAATGTCAAATATCGTTGATCTGCGTTTTTGTTATAGGAACAATCACCTATATATAATAACAAAAAGAAGACCTATGTGTCGAAGACTGATAAGCTTATGATCTTCTCTTTCATATAAAAGAAACCGTTGTTAGTAAGGATGTGTGCAGAAAAAAGAACAATGTTTCTGTGCAACAATACAACTAATAACAAAAGCCTCACAATTACTTCGGAGGTCAGTGAACTAGATCTCTTGAAGTAGGCATAGTGCTCTATCCTTATCGCAGAGAAAGTAACCTTCAGTCCCGTTGAGAAATTGTGGGTAATTCTTGTTTAGTGCTTTTCATAACTAAAACAAATGTGTAATATTCTAAGTGGAAGATATGATCACACTTCTCAACCAGATTATATAGGATCTTGCTGTTATTTCTTTAGCAGACGCTTTGTGTTTAGGGTGGAAGACAAAGCAAACCAGAAAGATACCACATCCTCTCTATAAATCTGCTTTTATGCTGTTGGGACAAATTTACCACATTATTGGTTGAAGAAGCTTATAATCTTCTTCTGAATTTGTTATCATCTTGCTTTTCTGGAGCTAAGTGAAATAATGACTGAATGAGTTTCGTATGTGTTGTCATGATTGTTATGGCTTATAAATACCCCTTTAGACCCTTCTATAAAAGTTTATCTAGTTCTCCGTAAATATGAGAATACTTCTTGATGTATGTTTTGATACTACCTTTTGGTTTGCTCAGGGCCACTTCCCCACCCTCATTTGCTTTGGAGGTTTTTGTCCAATGCGAGGGAGAGACAAGGTTTAGGCGTCTATGTCAACCTTTCCTGTATTCTCACTCTTCGTCAAATGTGCTTGAAGTTGAGGTATCAAGTAAAATTTGCATAATTCTTGTCTTATTCATATGGTGGTCTTGGAAAATGGGGTTAGTTTTCAGGATATTGTTCGAAGAACTAATCCACATTGCTTGCAACCCTTGTGCCATTGTGCGTGTATAGGAGAAAGTAGTTTTCTATTTCGTTTCTTTTCTTCAGGAGTAATTATTGTTTGTATGACAACTCCATTTGGAAATTCTCTTTTGTGTTTGAATAAATCCATTAGGACATTCGTATTTTGTGGCCATTAATAATATCCTGCTGTACATTTTCTTGTATTTTTTTTACTTTTACAACTGAAGCTTCCCTTTATAACTGGCTGTTTCAATTCTAGCCACAGCGAATTTGGAGGAATTTAATCTGTATTCCACTGTTATAATTTGATTGTCGTGGTTTCTGTTGTAGGCTGTCTTGTAATACTAGCTGTTTTCCTGAATGGGATGTGTTGTTGATTAGTTCCCAAATGGAACGTTTTACCTTTTATTGCATATATCCAAAATCTTTTACGTCTATAGAATTGAGAAAGAATTATATTAACCCATGAGCTCTCTGATAATGTTCCGAGTGCACACACTTCCTTTTTCCTCCTCCTCCTCCTCCTCCTCCACGGGATTTGGGCTGTAAGGTTAGATCTCTTTCACTGGAAAACCCCTGGCAATTGATCAACAGTAGTTGAGACCCTGCAGAAAGAAGTGGAGAATAACATGTGGTATGTCATTACTCATTGATCATAAAGCTGCTTTTGCAGTCTCTCCTGAGTACTTATCTAAATTGGAAATGTCAATAGGTGGTAGTGTTCTTTTATGAAGGTCTAATAGTTTTCCCAAGTTGGCTAGGTAAGACTGGTCCGGATCAGTACCAACTGAAAGACAAATGAATACTAATTTGTCGCCCCCAAAAAACAGAATATGGCTTGCTTTTTCAACTTCAAAATTCAATTTTGGAGTTAGTGATCTCATCGCTGTAAAAGCAACATTTTTTCCTCAATGACTTGGTGAATGAGCCATCAGGATCACTTTTGCTAAAATATCTCCTAAACGAGCTCTTTTGAAGCTTTTCTTTATGCACAAAAATAACAAACAAAGCCAGTTATCTTCTTGTGGCTCAGTATCTGTTAAGTTTTGTGAACGTCTCTTGTGTTTTGGTATCTCTCACTTTATAGATGTGTTTTCTACAATTTTTTTTATATTTTAAAGTAACAAGAGCCAATCTTTTCAGAAGTTCCAAAACATGTATATTTCATGATATTATAAGTTTGATCAGCTTGAATTGGATCGTTACAGACATTTTTCTGATATTTAGATTTCATTGATGAAGCACTAAGGGTGCTAACCATATAAGACAGGATATATAAAATGATAACTGTAGAAGAAATGAGCTAAAAGTCGTTGGATCTTAATGCATCCAAAAGCTTCATATTTCATGGTGGGAAATAGATATTTATCCTTGCTTCACCCTGTCGACCAGTATAAATATTGAACAGAGTTGGATCTGAGCTTGTTCAAAGACATATTCTTCCCCTGAAACATCCTTCTAATTCTTTCCAGCCAAATAAGCCCAGACAAACATGTGTATAATATCCTCCAAAATTGTCTGTTTCTTCAAACAAGGCAGCTGCTTAAGCAGATTGCAGTTCTAGGCATCACCAAGGCATACTACCGAGGGACAAAATAAGACATAAGACGCCATTTTTTTTATGGGTAAATAATATATTATATAAATATTTGCACTAAGCCAGTGCAACAGGCATAATTACAGGTTGTGCAAATCAGCAATTGCGTCTAAAATAATATCTACATCTGGTGCAAAAGCCAGTTTGCACCAAAAAGCGATCAACAAAATGTAATTAAGCTTAAGGTCAGCGTACACACTACCCTCCTAGACCCCCACTTGTGGGACTATACTGGGTATGTTGTTGTTGTTGTTGTTGATAATTAAGAGGCAGGCTTAAATGTTCACTAGCAGTAGGGAAATGTGATAACTGTCTTCTCTTCTGGCTTACAGAAATTCTGGGTGTGTTTGGACTAGAAAACAGTTTGTTTTTGTTATGTTCTTCTGTTTTGTTTTGTCTTTCACCAGTGATTGGATTTGGGATTATTCTGAGAGAATGTGTGTTCTGATTGTTCTGTTTTGTTTTCTAAAACAAAACAAAACATGTTTGGATTTGAAAAACCAAAATACCTGTGCAAGAAAGCAAAACTGTTCTGTTTCGAGAACAGCATTTTATATCGTTTCTTTCCCTTTTCTTGTTGTTATTACCTGTGAGGTGGTTCCCATGCTGCTCCTGATGGGAAAAAGATATACATTTTGAGGGCCTCTTTCTATTTGCAACATACTCATGGTTCCCTATGAGTGTTAATGCTATCATATGCAACTACTATTTCCTGTATATGGTGCATTCTAGACTTCAATTGGACAGATCTAATCTGAACTTATTTTCCATTGTTACTTCTCTCTTTTCTTTCCTCCTTGAATTCCTATATATGTCTTTATTGCCACACATTTTGCCCTCCTCTTCTTACCTCTTTTAAAAGGTTTAAGCTGGAAAGAAAAATGAGAATCTTCTGTATTTCGCTATTTGTTAAAGTGAATATGACTTGTGCAGGCAATTGTAACCAATCATTTGGTTGTACGAGGCAGCTATCGAAGCCTTAGCCTGGTTGTGTATGGAAACACCACCGAAGATCTTGGCCAATTCAACATAGATGTTGATTTAGATGGCTCTTTGGCCAATACTATTAGTGTTGTTGAAGGAGACCTTGAAGACCTCCCACCTGCATTGCGTCCAAATAGTCTGTCCACTGAGCAAACATTGTCTTCTTTGAAATCATTATCTTTAAAAAATATTCCTCAGGATATTCCTCTCGAGCTCAGGCAGTTTTTACAACTTATTCTTAAAATGTTGGAATCACCAAAATTTGGACTTGTGAAAAATAAGGTTCTTACGTCCTTGTTATCAGTGGCCTCAATCTATGCAACTCCTTGCTTTCCTTCTATGATTACAATGCAAGAGCAACTTGGGCTGGATAAGTTGGTTTATAATCAAGAACTTGCAATTGCTGAAGCCAAAAAGGAGCTCCTGGAGATGCATGATAGCTTTATTTTTCAATCTGGGGACCAGTCTGCTGAATTTGTAGCAGAGGCTATGTTGTTGGAATCTGAGAATGAGACTGCTGCTCCAATGCAACTGCTGGACACCTTAAGCCACTACTTCAAATTTGGCAGTAGTACTGGAGATGCTGTTCATCGTGAGCTTTCAAAGGTGATTGGATATCTAGCTTGTGTGTGTACTTATGACATCATATCCTCATTATAATATAGCTAGATGTTTTCTGTCTCTTCTTTTTCTAAATGTGTCTAGTTTTCATGTGTAAATTTTGTAATATGATTCTGATTTTGATTTCTTCTTTCAGAGAGAGAACATGGTTCTCTGTTTGACTCTGGCTCTTTTAGTGTCTTCCGCAAGAGAAAGCTGCTATCATTTTGTTAACTGTGGTGGCATGGAGCAGCTTGGTTATTGTTTTGTTAGTAGCTTGCAGAACTCTAGTGCTCTCAAATTGCTGCACCTTGGAGTTATTGAACAGGCAACTCGTCATTCAGTTGGCTGCGAAGGTTTCCTTGGATGGTGGCCTCGTGAGGATGAAAATATACCTTCTGGTACTAGTGAGCGATACAATCAATTGTTGAAGTTATTATTGCACAATCCGCGGCATGATGTAGCCTCTCTTGCTGCTTATATACTTCATCGTTTGCGGTTTTATGAAGTTTCTTCCAGATATGAGGTACATCATTTTGTTAATGTCCTCCTTTATGTCTTGTTATAAACTCGATAAACATATTCATACAAACTCTCTTTTTCTTTCACTTCTTAATAGTGCTCCATATTGTCTGTCCTGGGAGGTCTTTCTGGCTCTGGTCAGGCTACAAGTGCCACCATGGATATACTTGCCAATGCTAAACTTCAACTCAAGAACTTCTTGGTCAGTTAAAATTTTCGTTACATTTTGTACATCTTGGGTTTCCTGTCGTTACCTGTTTATTGTGGTATTATAGTTGGTTTATCATCCATTTTTGTGACAAGTATTGGTGCAGAAATTAATAAATTCCTCTGGCCCAATTGAAGATCCTTCTCTGGTGGCTTGTGCAAGTAAATCTTTGGTTCTTGGTGATGCTGGACAATTATCATATAATTCAACCAGTCACTTGATAACTCAGTCAAGTTGTTGCTTTTCTAATAATGACATGGATCAGCATTTGCTTTCCCTTCTGAAGGTATATTTTAACCAACTCTTAGTGGTCAAGATGTGTTACCTATGCCTCTGTCTCCCCGTATTTTGGTTGAACTTTTTTAGTAACTCAGCGAAGAATTTGGGACCGTAAAGGAAGATTTTTACTTCTAAACAACTTGAATGCCTAGACAAAAACAGAAAAAAGTTGAGCCTCAGAGTTGACTTTCTTAGATCCATTGCTTGATTTTGCTGCATGCTCTGATCTTAGGTCCTCATCTGGCCAATTGCCTAGTTAAGAAATTTGTTAAAACAGATGTACTCCAGGACAGCAAAGGATGGTTCCCTTATGAACTCTTTCAGAAAATAGAACAATTTTTGGCTGCATTATATCTTTTGCCTTCCCTGGTCCTGAATGATTGCGGTTATAAATAGACATAGGCATTAATCCATGGTTGCTGTGACCTATTACTATTTTGCCTATTTGTCTTAATCCTTCATCCTAAAAAAAGTTTTGTTAGCAATGTGAATGATTATGTTAGTTTAATTTTTTGTTCTCACTTATCACAAAATAGAGTTTTGGGTGATAGTTCTCATACAAGTTTGTTCAAACTTCAAACTGGTTGGTAATATAAGCATTTTCAGTTCACTTACGTTATTGGGAATAATGAAACTTCTCTTTATCTGACCATCATGGTATCAATTCATTTTTTGACAACCCTGGAATTGATTCAATTACCTCATTTTCTTTAGAAGGTTCATAATTCGTCATTCTTAGGGCAATGTCATTTGCTATTTTTTTGGATGGGGTAAGGAATTGAAATGTCATTTTTTAATAACCAATATCAGTAGGCATTAGGCAAACATTTCTGCACTTAAAGTGCTACTATGCTTTTTCTCAAAAAATGAATTTTACATGTATAAAGATCAGAGTTCACACAACTTGCACAGAGCATGATTAGTCGATTTACACTCATTCTTTGGTCTGGGTAGTTAAACTGTTTCAATTGTTGACGAAACCATTATGGATCTAGAAAGAAATTCTAGACCATGACTCATTTGAATAGGGATTAGGCTCAAAAAGGAAGGGTGTAGGACCCCATTTAAATTATTGTTTGTGATCAGTTATATTAATACCATATAATTAGTTAAGGCTGAACTCTCTTTTTTTGTCCATCTGGTGGTTATTTTGATGTTGTTGTGACTACATTTACTGGTCTTTCAAGTATATTTAAGCATGCTTTTGCAGCCTGATTAATCATTGATCATCACAAATATTTACAAAGCGAGAAAATTATGGGGTTAGGATTTAAAATGATCAACCTTTGTGCCTATTATGGGGTTAAGATTGAAGTCCAGAAATATAATATGTACAAATCTAGTTCCTTTTTTCCAAAAAAATAAAAAATAAAAAAGAAGACAAAAACCAAACAAATGAAATTCAGACCTATAAAAAATTAGAGGTTTTTAATCTCCTAACCGAGTTCCATATTGAAGTCATTCTTAGAGTTATCGTGAACGCTATCCCTCTGAGGTTACCGCTAGGATCACTCTGTTGGGTTTTGTTTCCCTTTGCTCTTACCTATCTTTGGTTTTCCTGAAAATCTTGTTCATTGCCCTTCTTGTTAATAAAATTTTTGTATTGATAACTAACTTTGTCAAATCTTTGCTCTTTTTTCCCTTCTTCTTCTTGTGAGCAGGAAAGGGGTTTCCTCCCTTTGTCTGTTGCTCTGTTATCATCTTCTGCTTTATGGTCTGACACAGCCTGTACGGTGGACTTGTTTGTGGATATTGTATCATACTTTCAGGCCATTGTTCTTTCTCTTCTTTCTACTCGCTCAGGTTTGATTTATTTTAGTTGATAGGTTCGGTTTTTCTAAATCAGTTCCGTGGCAGTGTTTCCTCAAAAACCTCAAAATCTTTTGTTATATTTATTCTGTTTTCAGGGTTGATTTTCCTTGGTCGCGACCTTGAAGTTGCCACTACAATAATTCATGCCTTGAAGGGTGTTGATAACTGGAAGAAGGAAGACTCCATTTCCCTTCGACATGCATCTGTCCTAATCTCCAAGGGTTTCTTTTGTCACCCACGTGAAGTTGCACTGATCATTGAGATGCATTTGAAGGCAGTGAGTTCTGGTTATTGTTGAAATCAACATGTTCCTTGTTTCTCTGTTCCTCTAAACCCTTCTGCATTATAGAGACAAGAAAGAAAGCAATGAAACAAATCTTCTCCTCATTCCTCAAAATTCTCTGTGTTTATATTTTCTCTCCAGTAATCAACTGTATTTCCTCTTGTACATGTCGCAGATTAATGCCATTGACCGCTTAACGACATCAAGTCCAAACTCTGAAGATTTGTTGTGGGTAGTATGGCAGCTTTGTGGTCTTGCCAGGTAGGAACTTTTTATTATTTTATGCTGAAGGTTTACAATCTCTCAGCCTTTTGACTAATGCTTTTGAGATGTTCTTCAGATCTGATTGTGGGCGCCAGGCTTTGTTGGCTCTGGTTCATTTCCCAGAGGTAATAGGCTCTTGTTCTGCATCAATCTAATAAAAAGTGGAAATGTTTCAAAAGCTTCATGCGTGAGTTTTACTGGCTAACGCAGTTATTATCATTAACCTTAATATCTATAGCTTATCATTTAGTGCTTCATTTTGAAACTCTAAAAACAAGTTTTTCCTTGCGTCGAGTGATATGCATTTGCCCATCTCTGGTATTATATTTCCATGACCTGGAATTTCTCTTGTCTTGTGTAGGCTCTTTCAGCTTTAATTGCGATACTTCACTCAGTCAGGGAATCGGATCCAGTTGCCCCAAATAGTGGTACTTTTGAACTCCATTTAGCAGCAATTTTCACCTCAAGAAAAAATGGAACTGATGCTACTTTACTTTTAAAAAAAAGGGAAAAACTGGAATTGATGCTGCTTTATGCTGATTACATTGAATTTTCAAAGTGTTCACCTCATGTCTATTAACTTCTTGATTTTTTAGGAGCTTCACCCTTGAACCTTGCTATCTTTCACTCTACTGCTGAGATTTTTGAGGTCATTGTTTCGGACTCAACTGCGTCTTCTCTGGGGGCTTGGATTGGACATGCTAAAGAACTTCATAGAGTCTTACATTCCTCCTCCCCAGGATCCAGCAAAAAAGATGCTCCTGCAAGACTTTTGGACTGGATTGATGCTAGTGTGGTGTACCACAGGAGTGGAGCAATTGGTCTTTTACGATATACAGCTATCTTAGCTTCTGGTGGGGATGCTCACATGGCCTCAACAAGTCTTTTGGCATCTGATGGCATGGACGTTGATAATGTCATTGGGGATTCTTCCTGTGCTGATGGTAATATCATAGAGAATATGCTTGGGAAACGCATCACCGAGAAGGATTTTCCTGGTGTTGTTCTTCGTGACTCATCTGTTGTTCAGCTGACGACAGCATTTCGAATTTTGGCGTTTATTTCCGATAATTCGGTATGACTTTATAGCGGTGTCATTCTGATCATATTACATGTCATTAGGAAAAACTCATCCGTAATATTGTTGTTTGTTGGTGAAGGCTGTCACTGCTGCTCTTTATGATGAAGGTGCAGTCATGGTTATCCATGCAGTTTTAATCAACTGCAGGCTCATGCTTGAGAGGTCCTCAAACATATATGGTCAGTTTTTCCAACCATTATGTTTGCTTGAATTATAAGATTCAGCTATACTTCGGCAGCTACATATTGCTTTCCTAACTTCTGACCCCATATCGGATGTAAAAGTTTTCATTATGTACTCTGGACATCACATTCTATCATACACTGAAATTATTCGAAAATACAAAAGAAAAAGAGAATAAAATAAATGTTTGACCATATTTTGTGATATGGAACACTAGTAAAAACCCCAATCAGTAGAGCCTAGGTTTATGATGCACATAATCTGTTTAATGAATTGGTTATGCTTTGGAATGAAGTATCAACTTCTCTTATGAAAGCAGAAGTTTTACATTGTTTAATCAAATTAAGTATTTTGTGCTTTCTTTGTGTTGCTCGGAGTTTTTTCGTATTAATTTGGTTAAAACATTTGATATACGAACTTCTTTTGGATAATAGTGGTGTCCAGGTCAATCAGTGTGCAACTCAATTAATTCATTGGGTACCTGCTATGTCCCATCAGTGTAGGGATCAGATAAATCAGTCTATCAAGACTTAGATTGAAAGAGATCACTGAACCTTTTTTGCCTCTACTAGGATTGGAAGTCTGATCTTCTATGGTCCAATCTAGCTTCATTTTCCGCTAGGCTACACCCTTGGGTGCGGCACAAGGACTTCTATAGTCTCATATAGTGCAACTTCATGATCAGTCTTGATATGGACTCTTGAACTCAAGTATTAGAATTGAGTCTTATTAGGTTTTCCCCGGGGAAGGCTCCCCCAACCCTCGCGAGTCCCATCCAGCCCTGCCTTGAACTAGAACTCGGAAACATGACACATAACTATAAGAGAGTAGCTCCCAAAACAAGCTCCCTAAGGTCGCACCTAAGATCCGAAGGAATCGCTTGAGAACTAACTGCATACCTAAAGTTAGCTTGTGTGCGCATACATTGCCTTAAAGAGTGGGGTTCCATGACCAATCTTAGTAGAGCTCAAAACGATGTGTATATCTTTTTGGATTTAATGCTATATTTTAATGTCAAGAAAGTAGCTGTAAGAGAAATAAAAGTACATGAACCATTTGAACTTTTAAGAGAGCTCTTCTGATTATCTTTTCTTCTTTTCCTTCTCTCAACTGCACCATTGGAAACCAACAAAAAATAGAAATAAAAGGACAAGTATTTGCTGAGGTGATTTGAGCCTCTGCTAGGCTCAATCCTTAGTGGAGGCAAAAACCACTAGGTGACTTCCATCTCCCTAAGCCTTGGTTGACAGAGTTACCCGATACCTGTGCTGGTGAGAGATAGCAGGTACCTGGTGGAATTGTCGCAGAGGCGGATCTAGGATTTAAACTCTATGGGTTCAACATTTAAGGTTCTTTGTATTGTACCTATTATTTTTTTAAAGTTATGGGTTCAGACCCACGAGCGTTTCTCTGTGTCTTACTCAGTTGGTTAGCATTAGTGTTAGTATGATATCCTTGTATTCATAGATTGCTATTACTACCTAGAGTTTAACTGCATTCTTGGATTCGATCTTATTTTATCTTGTTATTCCTACTTATTGCAATTACCTTTTCCGTTTTCAGCCGTTCTCTAGCCGAGAGTCTATCGGAAACAGCCTCTCTGCTCTTCCAGGGTAGGGGTAAGGCTGCGTACATCTTACCCCTCCCCAGACCCACTTGTGGGAAACTACTGGGTTTGTTGTTGTTGTTATTTTATACTAAATGTATACTCCGCATTGAAAGTACTGAGTTCAGATGAACTCGGTACTATAACACTACGTACGCCTCTAAATAGTCAAGGTGCCTAAAAGCTAGCCTGAACACCACCTTCAATAAATAAAACAATTATTTGGAAAGGTTACTTGAAAAAGAGAGAATTCCTAAGATCCTATATAAAATTTACCATCAATCTCCTCACCAACTAGAACTCTTTAGTCATTATCCCCTCTTCCTCTCGACTTTCCTCTTTGTAGTTCCTCGTTGTTAACATCAGACAACAACTTGTCAAATCCTCTTCTTCAGCGGCTTCACCAGCCTGTCATTTGTTTTAAGCCTGGATGCTCTTGCCGCATTTGGTCTTTCCCTTTTTCTGTCTTTGCTATCTAAGGACTAAGGAGCTTTCACAGCAAATCTGTTTGCAGCATCTGCCAGCAGACGAAATAGATGTGTAGTTCTGGATGCTTCTCCTTTTACTGCTTCCTGAACTCCTCCATGAAGACGAAGAAATTGCTGGCAGGCCTCATAGGATTGTTAGGATTATTGGCAATCTTCTTGGCTTTTCTAGTTGCGGTAATTTGCTTTTTCTTGGACGACCGAGGAATCCGTTTGGGTCCAACCATTAGGACCAACCGAAGCCTTTGAAACTCGGGATAACGGGCTTGCCCCTCTAACCTTCTCCACTTAAATAACAGGCTTAGTTGGCATGGCGTAGGGCTTGAACCTTTGACCTAAGTCATAAGTGCCTCAACCTTTGCCCCTTGAATTAAGCCATGGGGCTAGTCGCAATAGCTTTCTTCTTCACGCCGAACTTGTTATCAGCTTTGGCTTTGGATAATTGGATATATCTCCTATCATAATGGATATAGTGTCACACTACTATCACATTGTTTTCAAGCATGAGTAATTAAATTCGGGAAATCGTTTAAGGCTTGCAAGCTAGGCTTACGGTTAAGCCCATATATGGCTAATAATAAGATTGAATTTACTACAATCAACAACCAAAAAAAAAAAAAAAAACATAACAGTTAATATTTGACGACCCAGAACAGTGAGCACTAGCAGAAAAACAGAAAACAGAGCATAGTTTTAGGGCACAAAAACAGAGCAATAAACCAGAAAACAGAGCATAGTTTTAGGGCACAAAATCAGCGCTTAAAAAGTGAAAAAAATTGAAAGAAGAGAAAAATAGGGCAGAAGAACAGACATAAATTAGATGTGTAGAACAGAGCAATAGAAAGTGAAAAAAATAGAAAGAAAAAGAGAAAAAAGGAGTCGAACAGAAGAAGAAGAGAGAAGAAGAAACTTACAGAGATTGGAGAAGAAGCAGTCGTTGGAGCAGCAGTCGTCGCTGGAGTTGGAGCAGCAGAAGAGCGTATGAAATTTTTAAAAAAACCCTAGCAGATGCCTTCACGTCGCTTAAGCACGCTTTTTTGCGCTTTTTCCATCGAGGCGCTTCTCGCTTAAGCGGTTAAGGCGTGCGCTTTTTAAATGTGAGTCGCTTTTGTAGCAGAAAAGCGATAGCCCAGCGCCTCGCGTCGCTTCAGCGCTTAAAGCGAGAAGCGAGCGCTTTTAATAACATTGGAGAGAGTCTACCCGAAAGGACAACCCTCTACGTCCAACCTTGAGATTTTGGTTTGAGTCACCAATGGGAAAGTGAGAAAAGCCATCATTGCCTTGTGGAGTTGGGGAGGGAGATAGGATTTACTATATCCAAAAAACAAAGAAGGAATGTAAATCAATCTTTATTTTCGTAGGTGGGATATCGGTTTGAGTGGTTGTGAGATGGAAACTATGGGAGAGAAATATTGACAGGGGGGAAGAGAAGGTTTGCAGTGGTTTTAGTTTTTGGTAATCCTTCTCTTCATTTCTTTTTCGGTTGTTTTTCCTTTCTTGAAGTGGTCAGGAGTATGATGGCCAAATAATTGAAGACTGGCCGATGACCCATCAAGTATCCAAAAGGGAAAATAATGTTGGAAGTGTCTATTGGTGAAGATGCCCTCTTCTCCTACCTTTACCTTCCTCCCTCAAATGCTTGGTAGTTGACCTTACCATGGAACTGGGGAGAGGATTGGTACTCCCTTATGCCAAAAGAAAAAGATAGTGGAGCGTGTGGATGCACCAGTCTTTCCTGGATATGGTCCATGCTTTGTTGAGAGGGGATGGTGTCCACTAGAGAACTTAGATCTTTCTTGATTGTCAAAACAGTGTGGACCATTTTTCGGTTTGTGTCTATCATCCTTGCTCCAAGTGTCATATTTATCGTGTTTTCCATCTCCTTGACGCCATTCAATGAATCTACTTAGTTCATAAGAAAAGGTCATATTAATCTTCTCTTTATCATTCCAATTTTATCTGATGTCTTGAAGGGACAGTAGAAAATATGGATCTTAAATCTTTTTTGTTTTGTTTTGAAAAGGTAAAAATCTTAAATCTATTTTTGGAGTCGCTCCTCATTATACAGTGACACGTGAACAGGACCAAGCTTCACATGGTCTTAACACAGTGCTTCTGTAGAAAATATGAGATAGCAGTTCACCTAATTCTCTTCCACTGTGAGCAAGAGTCCCAGAAAAACAAAGGAGGAAAACTCATCCAGCTTATTTGTCAGTTCTGTTGTTCAAATCATATTAATATGCAAATTATATGCTTTCTTATTTGATGGTAGTAAATGGGCATGCTTTGGAGCTTCTGTTTCTGACAGATGTCTGTCAGTTTGACCCTAATGCTCTATGGATTTTGTTCTTGGAGAGCCATGTAGGAAGATCAAACTTAGGAAATCCTTTCTCATGAATATTTTGCTTTTATTTAATTGCGACATCTATCATCAATTCCCTTCTCTATTTTACTTTCTGTTTTTTCCTGAGTTCAGAAAGTATATGTTGTCATACGTTACAATATTTTCGTGTTTCTATTTTTCCTTGAGCAGATTACCTAGTTGATGAGGGTACAGAATGCAATTCGACTTCGGATTTACTACTGGAACGTAATCGTGAACAGACCCTCCTTGATTTGCTAATTCCCTGTCTGGTGCTGTTGATTAATCTTTTGCAGAAGCTAAAGGTTTGTAGTGACTATTTTAGGGGAGAACGTACTTGCTGTTATATTTTCAAGTTGCTTCCTCCAGTGCTGGTCTTCAAATGCTTGCGCATTCTCTTCGGTTCCTCATCGAAACTTGGTCGACCTTCTGAGGGCATTGCTGTATTTATGTCTTCAAACAAGGACATCTCCATCCTTCATAAACTATTAGTGAGGGCTTATATTAGGACAATTAGAGATTAGCTCCTGCCAATTCTAATGCAGAAGTGTTACAGGATGTTTGGGATAATTGCTGTCTATAGTACTGTTAGATATAATTCTATGAGCAGCATCCCTTTTTCTGCACATTTGTGGTTTGGTGGTTACCTTTTTATAAGCTAGACGATCATTTATCTTTTCCCAAGTTCTGCATAGAACAACATATTTCTGACAGAGGCAAGTTGTTTTCTTACTCAATTTGTAGGAGGCTAAGGAGCAGCATAGGAATACTAAACTAGTAAATGCTCTTCTACAGTTGCACAGAGAAGTGAGGTAAGGAAACGTCTTACACTTTCATCTAAGTTCCAGCAATTCTTTTCACCTAGTTTCTCCTGCTTACTTTATTTTACTATTTTTATTCCTTTATTGCAGTCCAAAGTTGGCCGCCTGTGCAGCAGATGTATCCTATCCTTACCCCAGTTTTGCACTTGGGTTTCAAGCTGCTTGCCATCTTCTTGTTTCTGCATTAGCATGTTGGCCAGTTTATGGTTGGACCCCTGGCCTTTTTCATTTCCTCCTAGATAGTCTTCATGCAACTTCAGTATTGGCCTTAGGTCCCAAGGAAATCTGTAGTCTGCTTTGCTTACTGGTATGTGACGCTTGATAACTCGGATTCTTGAGCAGCAAGCTTGATATTCATTTTTTCTTTTCTTGATATGTCATATTTGAAGCTGACTTCAAACTGATTATCTCTTCTCTGGATCATATATGTACATTCAAGAACGACTTATTCGCAGAGGAAGGTGTCTGGCTCTGGGAAAATGGAACACCCACATTGAGTGTCCTTAGAACCTTGGCTGTGAGGACGTTATTAGGGCCTAAGAAGGAGAAGGAGATTAATTGGTTCTTGCAGGCTGGATTCCGGGATAAGCTGCTTGCCCAGTTGAACCCGCACTTGAGCAAAATTGCTCAGATTATTCTACATTGCTCTGCCAGTGTATGTAATTATTTGTCAGTTCCTAGTTTTCGTTCTATTATTACGTCTGGCTTTAGTGGTTCAATGGGCAGTTCGGAGAAAATTTCCATTTATCCTATTTTTTTTTGGAGAATGAATATTTTCATTTATCCTTGATCTGCAATTTGTCTAATATTAAGGTGCAATTTATCAGACATTGGTGGTCATCCAAGACATGCTTCGAGTGTTCATTATTCGTATTGCATCTATAAGCGCTGATAATGATTCAGTACTTCTACGGCCAATGATATTGTGGATTCGTGATCGTCTTTCTGAAAAATTGCCATTGTCTGATTTGGATTCTTACAAGGTCATATTACTTTCCCTCTTTACATGCGTCTTGGCAACAATATTGTTTCTGATTTTTTCCAGGTTGTGAACTTCAACTTGTTTTCTTATGATTACAAACCGTTTTCTTTCAGGTTCAGCAATTGCTCTCCTTTCTGTCTCTACTGCTAGAGCACCCACATGGAAAGGTGCCTGCATTCACAATAAATTGAATCTGCTTTAATAGTTTTACATATGTATCTGTTACTAAGCAGCTGAATGTTATATGCTTACCACATTTCTTGTGTTCATCAGCGATTATTCTTGAAGGAGGGTGGCCTTCAGATGCTAATGAAGGTTCTTGAAAAGTGTTCAGCTGCTGCTAGCTTTGATGCGAAACAGTCAGCTCAGAAAGGGTTTTCACTTCTTAGTTGGTGTGTCCCTGTATTCAAGTCTATTCGACTAATTAGCGAGTGCAAGGCTTCTCCGCAAACCCCAGGAATAGTTGAGAGGTTAGCGAGGGTTGCATGTACAGCAATCTGGTTTCTTGTTTTGCTCTTTCTGTTGATGCTTATGTTTCTAGTGTGCTTGTTGTAATTCCCAGACACATCCTTGAAGATATGACTGCTGAAGAACGTTGCTTGCTTTTGTCATTGCTCCTTAGATTTTGCAAGGTATTTCCTTTTTGTTGTCTGTTTTGTTTATGGCTTAGATGTGGTACTCATGGGCAACTATGCATCTATATGAAACCGTGGTTTATGCACTATTTGTTATTTGCTTTCTGGAGTTCAGTTCAAGATTTTGGTCAAGCTTCTGAAGTTTGTGGCACGATTCAAATTTCTTTGGGTTTTGATTTGTAGGTTATGTCGCACTGTATCTAATAGTGAGGGAACACTGTCATTTTCTTCCTTTTCTCTTGTTTGATTGGGCTGGATGGGGACCATCAGTTTTAGTTTTCTTGCAATTTATTTTGCTTTGTAATTAGTGCATTATAGTATTTCTCCTTCCTCGGTCCTTTGGGAAAATTAAAGCATTTCGACCCCTGAACTAGTACTAATAGTTGCTGTTTTTTTTCTAGTTGAAATCTGGATTCTGTTGTTATGATTCCATTTAGGTTGATATATTGATACAGGGGTCTTTTTGGTTGACGGACTTTCTTTTTTTCATTCTCACACTATTATATTTTTGAATTTTCTGTTTTTATTTTTAAAATTTGCAAAGCTTTATGGTAATGGTTGCAGATTTCTCTATTTCTGATTCCTAAAGGAGGGGGTTAAGGATTGGGGGAAAACAAAGAAGGTAAATAAGATTCAGATTTAAGCCTTTAGATGTAAGCTCCAAGTTAGAGCAAAAGGTATTATAAGACGGAGTACAAAGAATAATGGAAGGGGTGTAGTGTTCTCGAATAGAAACTGATAGGAAACTGTTAGTATAGTTTGTAAGCACCCCCAAGATATTTAATACCATATCTCCAACAAGCATCTCTTTCCCTTCATTTTTTCTATCGTAAATATGCCTCACATATATATAAAAAAAAACAAGAGAGAGAGATTAGGGGGAAATATTTTGGATGAGGTGGGAGACCCATGATCACTGCACACTCCAGGATAGAGAAGGGAGAGGTGAAGGTTTCTTAAATTTTGGTGGTAGAAGAACCAGCAGGTGCCATGGATATTTGCTGTGTTCGAGGAGAAGAAATAAAATTTTGAGGTTTGACCAAAATTCTTTGGTTGATTATGAATATTTTGAAGCCAGCCCAAATTTGATGGGTAAACCTCTTTAACAGTATCCATCTCTTTCTATACCAAGTGAATTAAAAAATAAACCTCCATTTAATAGGTATCCAATTGTATTATCCAAGTCGGAAATATTTGCGTATTTTCCAAATAAAAAAGGGAAGTGAGGAGACACGTACACGCGTCCTGAATTAAAAAGGGAAATTTAGACTTCATTTCTGGTGTTTGGTTATGTTAATACATGGGAAATGTGTAACAGATAAAGAAAACAGAATAGGCTTTTTAAAGGCGCAATCCGTTGTCAGCTCAGGTCTCTCTACTCCCGCTCTATATAACTTGTTTCCACAGTCCTAGCAAGTAGACGATATCTTACTCTTTTACGGCAAGTAACCCCCCCCCCCCCCTGGTCGCACGTGCCACCTGCACTTCTATCAAATGATATCAACCGTTGTGCATAACCAAAATTTTGGCCTTGCGATTGGTTTCCAATAATCACAACTTATTCTGTAGGAAACCTTTTTTTTTTTGGTTTCCCACCCGGTGTCCGGTACCCGCATTGGAGCCCGACTATATCCGGATTTGCGCCGCGTAGGGCCCTATTCGGGAGGGAAGTGCTCCCTACCAAGGATTTTTCCATACCCTGGGCTCGAGTTCGAGACCTCTGGTTAAGGGAAGAGCAGTCCCATCCACTGCACCACATCCTTTCGTGGTCTGTAGGAAACCTTGTTATGTCATTTGGAACTCAGCCCATGTAAAATATAACTGGTTTGTTATGGGTGTCCCCAATCTGTGTTAGTATTTGGAACTCAGCCCATGTAAAATATAACTAGTATCCTTGTCCCCAACTAGTTTTTTAAGATGATGTGACTCGACAAGTACTTTTCTTGCTTTCTTTTTTGAATGTTAGTTAACAAGTATATTTCTTGCTTTCTTTTGCTCATTCGTGATTCTTCTGACATTACTTCTTTCTCCTGGATAAACGTATCAGGTCCTTCCTGCTGGAAAGGAATTGCTTTCCTGCCTGCTAGCTTTGAGATTATTGTGGTCATCGGCCAAGGGAAAAGATGCTCTGCTTTCACTTTGTCTGCATGTTCAGTCCTCTAACATTGAGGATCAGGAATTTGAGAAACAAAATGGAAATGATCTAAACCGTGATTTCAATCTTGACTGGAAGGAGCATCCTCCATTGCTATGTTGCTGGGAAACTCTGTTAAGGACAACTGCTTCAAAGGATATTCCACCAGCTTATACCGTTCAGAGCATTGGGACATTATCCTCGGGCGCCTTGTCCTTCTGCATCGACGGGGAAAGGTCCGTTTGTTCATGTACTATTTTTACATTTTGTATGCTGGGGACTGCGGGTGCTTGGTTAAGTGTGAAGAATCCACCTGTTTATCTGGTGCATGGCGACAGTTCAAATCCTTTTAGATGCATGTTTATCATTGTTAACCTTAAATCACATGGAAGGAAGTTGTCTCGAAGGACCTGCAATATCTTAAAGTCCATATGGGTGATAATTGAAAAAGATCTTTATATGGGCGATAGGAATTAGTTGGGGTTAAGCTTTAGTCGTGTTAGCATATTTAATTTAGGTCCAATATTAGCTATGGGTCTTTTGTCTTGTTAGAAATTTATACGCCATTGAGAACTCCTAGTGCTAAAGAATGTTTTTTCTTTTTGTTATAGATTTTTCTTAATTTTATTTTATATAACATAGAACTGAGATGAGCTTAAATATAGCAACTGGGCAATGAGGATCCATATAGCTGACCCTAACTTGATTTGTTATCCTATGCGGACAAATGTTGTTAGTCAAAATCGGCAACATGACCTGTTAATTGCATGAGATGTCACTGTTGACCAACTTTTCCTGTAATTTGGTTTGCATTTTGTTCTTAAATATTGTTAATTCTTTAGTGTGAACCTGGAGAGGGTTGCTGCAATCAAGTACCTCTTTGGATTTGAAAATGGCAATGTCGGCATGGACGGGCTTGTTGAGGGGACCATTGAATCTATAGAGGAGCTTGTTAATTTGTTGAAGGCAAGTGACAGTTCCTTCTTGCCTGGATTGGACAAGACTTCTTTGGACCAGGTATACTTTTCCTTTCCTCTTGATGGTTTGTTCTAATTGTTACCTCCAAATGTATGTAACTGGATTTTTATTGGACAGATCAAGGAGTCAGCAAGATCATTAATGCTTCTGCTGCACAAACCTACCGGCACAGTTGATGCAGATGATATAACGAGCAGTATTATTTTCCCTTCACCAGCTGGTACTCCATGTTCCTCAAAGATACACACCATTGTAGATGGTGGTACTGAAAGGATCGAGGATTATGACTTAAATGAATTTGGAGTCAAGTTTTTGTGGGAGTGCCCTGAAAATTTGCGTGATAGGTTGACGCAGACAGGTCTTACTGGTAAAAGGAAGATCTCCTCAATGGAAGGGCCAAATAGTAGGCGCTCCAGGGGAGATGGTACCTCTGCTGAGAATGCCATACAGGGTGCATTCCCACGGGGATCTATACCTACCATTGCCCCTTCAGGTCCTACTCGTAGGGACACTTTCCGCCAGCGCAAGCCAAACACGAGCAGGCCTCCTTCTATGCATGTGGATGACTATGTTGCAAGGGAAAGAAGTGCGGATGGATCTAATAATCCTAATGTAATAGCAGTCCCGCGAATAGGATCTACTAGTGGGAGACCACCGTCTATTCATGTGGATGAATTCATGGCTCGGCAAAGGGAACGCCAAAATCCTCCAGGGATGGTGGTTTCTGATTCGGCTGCTGCACAAGAGAAAGCAGCACTACCTGAAAACAAAACAGAGGCAGAGAAGTCAAGTAAATCTCGTCATTTGAAGCCTGATCCTGATGATGATCTCCAGGGAATAGATATCGTATTTGATGCAGAAGATTCAGAACCTGATGATAAACTGCCTTTTCCCCAGCCAGATGATAATCTACATCAACCTTCATCTGTAGTTGTTGAACAAAACTCTCCCCGGTCAATTGTTGAAGAGACAGAAAGCGAAGTGAATGAAACTAGTCAGTTTTCTCAGCTGGGTACACCGGTGGCTTCGAATGCTGATGAAAATACCCAAAGTGAATTTTCTTCAAGGATGTCAGTTTCTCGTCCTGAGCTGCCGTTGGCTCGAGAACCTAGTGTTTCTTCGGATAGAAAATTCAGTGATCAGTACGAGGACATGAAGAATTTCCCACTTAAAACCTCCGCTGGGTTCCCTTCTTCTGCAGCAGCAGTTAGTTCTGGTGTAGGTGCTTCTGCGTTTACAAAGGCTTCTCCATCATCTATACATGCAGCTTTTGATTCTCGAATGCCACCTAACTTCTACTCTAGAGCCACTGTACAGAAAAGTGGAGTTACTCCACAAACCGTTGGTTCTCAAGGATATTTTGACCAGAAATTGCAGCCACCATTACCACCAACTCCGCCTCCTGTGACCATGTCACCCATGTTGTCTCAAAGTGCAGATCGTATAAGCCAATCTTCTCCATTTGTTAGCTCTATGATAGATGTCCAGCCACATTTACCACCAGGCTTCCATGTGAGGAAAAGATGCAATATTTTGTGTTTCTTATTTTTATTATTAATTATTATTGTTATTGCTGCTACTACTACTAGTCTACTACTGCTACTTCTATTATTATTATTATTAGTTGACTAAAATATGATGTTTTTCTCTATAACAGGTTCAAGCTGAGTACTTATCAACTGGGGCTTCAGCCTCTATGATATCCAGTCCTTTGCGAGATTCAAAGTTTGGACGGACATCCCTTTCTTCACCTGGAGGATCTGTTAGGCCTCTTCCACCACTTCCTCCGACGCCTCCGCCATATGCAATTAGCCTTTCTAATTTATCCTCATTAAAAAATCCAACTTCCCAGTCTCAATTTTATAATCAAAGTGTTGGAACTAATGAGCTTCAGCAGACCTCTCTTGCACATTCAAGTGATGTTCGACCAGGTAACCTTTCAGCATCTGGTCCTATCCTGACATCTTATCCTCCACCTCCATTAGCACCACCCTTGCTATTCAATAGGCCTGGATCAGTGCCTGTCAGTCTGTATGGAAGTAGCTCGGTTCCATATCACGCTGAAAAGCTCCCTAGTATCTCACAGCATCTTCCTGCCATTCACTCTATACCATCTATCACCCAGCTGCAGCCTCTCCAGCCCCCTCAACTTCCTCGTCCTCCACAACAGCATCTTAGGCCACTTGTTCCAGCTTCACCCCAGTCAGAGCAAAGTGGTCCTTTGCTACAAAGCCCCCTGCACATGCAAATGCAAATGCAGCCACCACAGGTGTTGCATCAAGCCCAAGTTTCTCCAGCTCATGTATACTACCAGACCCAACAACAGGAGAATGTCTCGCATTCATTACAACAGCAACAAATAGAACATTCTCAGGCTCAAGTTCCACAGCTGCATGGTGATAGTGTCACCCAGCAACAAGATTCTGGGATGTCATTACAAGAGTTTTTTAAATCTCCAGAAGCTATTCAGGTACTTACTGTACACTGGCTTGCGTGTCACATTGCATTTGTGGCAACCAACTCAACTCTTTATAATTGATATTATTAGGAGACTGCAAATTATGGGAAGTTAGAAATAATTATAAAGTTCATTTAACTAACTGGATCAACTGTAATGTCTTTATTTCATAAGAAAAATGTCTGTTAAAGCCCATATTTGTACTTACATTTTTGTAATGAAAAAAATTAAGGAAATAATAGATTTTGGATGATGATAATATGATTGATATACGTTCATATATTTCGTATATTATGAATATAATGCACAATCACCATTAGAATATCTCGCTATAATTAGACTCCAAAGGGATTTTCTTAAAAGAATATTAGTTATTTAGTATTAGAAATATTAGTTTTGCTGGACGGGTTCATTTAAATTTTAGTAATTGTGTCTTAAGTGTAGAGTATTAGTTGTACTTGTATCAGATGGTTATCTAGTTGATTTTGATAATTATCCATCATTGCAGTCTCTCTTGAGTGACCGTTACAAACTCTGCCAGCTATTAGAACAACATCCAAAGTTGATGCAGATGCTTCAGGTGTGACTGCTATCTGCTTATTGTGCTGTTAAATGCATTTATCTGTTGATTCTCTTGTTCTGCTGCTGTGCACTTCACATTTGAGAGGTGTTATTTCTTCTGCAACTTGTCAGATTGATAATTGATCACCCATCTTTCTGTCTGTCTGTGTTGTTTTTTTTTTTTGGGTGGGGGTGGGGGTGGGGTGATAACTGTTAATTGATTTGCTGATATGACAAATTAATATTGCTATACTGAACCAAGTTTTTTCCCCCCTTGCGTTTACCTTTTCCGTTTTCATTTTGTGACAATTATTTGAGTTGATAGCTTCATCCAGTGTCTCTTGTGGATACGGAATTTAACAAATCGAAATCAAGATTTTTTTTAAAGTTCAATATTTGTTGGAATTGATACTTCAGATCCAGATAGATCGTACCTTGTAAATTATAAATTCTTTCTTTTGTATTCTTTAATGGCCACCAATTGAATTTCTTTATTAAGTATTGAGAACTAGCCAATTTATCTTTTGTCTCGTAATATCTTTCCCTTTGCTTTTCCATACCTGTAGTACTAGTACTTCCTGTTCTTAGATTTCTATTACTACTTGTTTCTTTGGCTTCGGTTATCTTATTTTTCTGGCTGTGGTTACTGCTTTTCTTTTTAAATCTGCTATGATCATACTTTCCTTGAGCCGAGGGTCTATTTGAAACAGTCTCTCTACCTTCACAAGGTAGAGGTAAGGTCTGCGTACATACTAACCTCCTCAGACCCTACTTGTGGGATTACACTAGGTATATTGTTATGTTGTATTGTAATATCTTTCCCTCATTTATTCTCTTCCTGTCTATGGGTGAGCAGTAAAATTTTTATTTTCTTGAAATATTGGATATCTTGATCAATATTGTATTTATCTTTTGAGTGGTGGTGGTTAGGTGGGGGAGTGCTTTGTTGTGTTTCTAGATGCATAAGCTTCGTGGTATTTACAATGTGTGAGTTTCTAATAATGCTCCTGGTTGGCAGGAGAGGTTGGGCCAACTCTAAAGTGGGATCAGTAGTATCGTGCTACGCTCTGGCTTCTTTCTTTGCTGCCCTGTAGAATATTGAACTCAACATGGCCATTATTGTTTGCGAGCTGCTAAATGCAACTGAAGAAGTTTTGTAGAAACTGCAGTCGCCCTCTTGTACAGTAAATGTTGTATTAATGGCTCAATCAATGTTTATAAACCTGTATGGCATTGTACATTATTTAGTAGGTTTAGCTTTTAGAACTTCTAATCGCTGGAATGTGTACAAGTAAATTTTATTGCGGCTAGCATTGCTCCAGTTCTCTGAGTTTGCATTCATCACTTGTCTCTTTTCTTCATCTTCTCTCTTGTGGTTTAATTTCCTTCTACTGAAACCAAAGGTTGGTGATAGTTGGGCTTCATGTTGCCTGAATTCATCAATTTCAGAACATAAACTTTATTGAGACTACAGGTAAAAGCCAAACGACTGTTGCCATCTTCAAGTACGAAGATGTCGAAAAACCTTCGCATATATATTGTCTTGGCATTTTTGAGCAAGGTGGGACGTTTTGATGGAATGTAGTAGAAGCATCTTAATCTCTATCTTAAGCTGTTTACTGCTGCTTCGGCTGCCAGTGTTTGTCGTTACATTTTTTTTTGAAGTGTGGATGGAAGACATTTTTTTAAAAGCGGAGCTGCAGCTTCATGGAAGACATTTTATCTTTTGTTGTATTTACCTTTTTTACTCACCATATCTATTTATATGGTATAGGAGAAAGAAATCAATATGATGATTTCAAGTTTCACAACAAAACTTCAACAAATGTCAAATTTTAGGACAAAATTAGATAGGTTAGTAATAATTAGTTACTCTTTTTGAATTTGAATTTAAAACAATTAAATATCTATATATATTAAGGAAATTGTTATTAAAAAAAAAGAAAAAAATATATAAATACATATAACTTCAATAAAATGATAAGACTAATTTGTTTTTTTTGAGAGGAGAAAGTTTTTGAATAATAGTTCATATGGTCATGCTATATGCTATATGGATAAGATAAAACTAACGTATAAAGAGGAGAATAGATATAATGTGATTCTATCCACACTTTAAATTTATTTGATAAAATTAAGTAAATAAATAATACCCGAAAATATTATTGATAAATTTAAATATCAGCATAATTATGAGAAAGTCATAAAGGATAAAGTCAAGTTAAATTTCAAGAGTGATACAAAATTATGTTCATTGTATTATATTAAATTAAACTGGTAATTTATTAAAAATTCATATGTATTTAATAAATATTAAGTAATTAATAATACAATTAGATAAGCAAGAAAAAAAAAGAAAAAAATATAACTTTATGGGAAAATATAATATAAGACTTATAATTAGAATTATGATGGTACATACACACACAACCAAAATCATAATAAACAAATAGTTATAAAGGAAGAATATTAGAAAAAAAGAAAAGAATTTCAAGCGATAGCGTAAAAAAGTATATACGCATTAATTAAATTTCTCGTGTAGGAAATTTTAGTTAATAAATAGAACTTATAATTTCATAATGAAAAATACAAAAATGAAGATACTATTAGAATAGTAAACACAAGATAAACATATTTTATTTATAACACAAACTAATAATTATTAAAAATATTGTTAGTTAGACTTCTCTCTCTCTTCTCTCTTAGCGCATGATAGCGTGCTTGTGCTAACATACGCTGAACAACAACGGGGAGGGGTAGGCCGAAGAGAAACGCGACTATGATTCAGCTTGTGGATTATACGGGAACTAGCAACAACACTCAGATCACTGGAACGCAAAGTTCGGAGATCACAGATGCGAAGAAAATTTTAATGGAACAGTGGCCTCCATTATCAGCCACAAAGGAAGGTATGCGAACACCCCCTGCTATGAGTTCTTTACCGATGATTGATTGTGCAAAGGTAACTACTGGCAATCAGTTGAAAAACGTCAACCCTAGCTCAGGAAAAACTGATCTGCATGCGAGCAATTCAGAAGCAAATACTGGTAATCAGTTGAAGGACGGCAACCCTAACTCAGGAAAAATTGATCTACATGCGAGCAATTCGGGGGAAATTGGGGATAGGTTAGAGGATGATAAAAACAAGGACAAATTATCAGCTGCGAGCACAGAGCAAGACCAGAAGAGGTGGGCTAATTTGTTTGTGGGGAACAGATTGGTAGCGAAAGGAATGGATCTAAGTTTCATTGCACCAACCATAAAAAATGGAGAAGTAATTGTTGAATTATGCAAAGAAGACGTGGAAGAGGAAACAAGGAAATGGAAGCAAGCCCTGATCCTGTATGTTGTTGGAGGAACCCCAACAATAGGAGCTATGGAACGTTTTATTGCTTCAGCGTGGAATTTTGTAACAAAGCCAAAAGTCTACTTTCACAATGATGGGTATTTTGTGATAAGATTTAACTCTACAGATGACAGAGATGAAGTTGTGTACTTAGGGCCTCACATGCTGAATAATAAGCCGATAATCATGAAGGTATGGTCAGATAATTTTGATTTTAATAAGGAGGTATTGCAAACCATCCCTGTGTGGGTAAAGTTCCCTAATCTACCACTGAATTGTTAGGGAGCAAAGTCACTAAGCATGATAAGTAGTGGATTAGGGATTCCCTTATATGCACACGCTTGTAAATTACCTATGCTAGAGTGCTAATTGAGATGGATGTTTGATAGTAGACGATAATTATGCAATTTAGACACTATTTACACTCTAATTTGGCCGCACTTTATCAATGTTTGAATGTAAAAGATAACAAAATGCTCTAATTAAGAGTTTTACCTTTTGCAGGAGCCAGTCCGAGCTAGGAGGAAGCTAAAGAGTGTTTTGGAGTCAATATGGAGCGTGGAAGGCCAATCGGAGGATAGCACAGTCGAAAAGGAGAAAGAAGAGCAAGGACCAGCTCCGCGGCCGCGGACAGAACAATTGTCAAATCCGCGGTCCAATCCGCGGCCGCGGACGAGGAGACGGGAGCCAAAAATCCAGGGTCAATTATGTAATTTCCAGGGCGACTAACCTAAACCTATATGAAGCCTAATTCGTCCAGGAGAGACGGATAGCTGTTTTTAGAGAGATTTTGAAGGCTAGAACACGGAAGAAAGACAGAGAATTTTCCTTAGAGTTTTATTCTTCTTCTTTTTAATTCCATTGTTGATTATGACTTTATTTATTGAATTTTCATCTCTTAGTATGAGTAGCTAAACCCGTCATCTAGGGTTGATGGAACCAAATGTTGGATAAAGTCTTGACTATGTTTTGATATAATTGAGCCGTTTTTACTCTATGATTGTTCAACTACGTGTTGTCTTGTGATTAATTGAGAGGGCACTTGATTAATCGTGTCTAGTTATCTTGTGTTGCTTGAGAAAGAACACTTGGTTAGATTTTTGTTGAACAACACCACTTTCGGGTAAGTTAAGAGATTAATTACTTGAATTTAAAAGCGGGGTTAGAGATAACGAAGCTTTGGTGGAATCATTCTGAGTTGCATAAATTGTTAGCTAGAGTATTTCGAGAGAATGCTTCTAGTAAATTATCGTAATTGATCGAGAGATAATTGCGGTAACCCAGAACTCGTATTTCTTATAGAGTGTTACGGCGAGATTATAGCTAACATGTCAGGAATTAATCCGACAATTGGGGAAATCGATAACCCTAGACCATTTTACCATTGAATTCAACTCTATTCTAGATTATTGCTAGTTTCGTTGCTATATAACTAAATTCTACTCATTATCCATCAAAAATCTTGCATCCGGAAATTGTTTGAACTTGTCATTAGTAGTGGTAAAAGTTGTAGTAAATAGGTTAGTTCCCTGTGGGATTCGACTCCGGACTTAACCGGATTATATATTTGCAGCGACCGCCGAGTCCTTTTTATAAGGCATAGTTGGGCGTGATCAAATTATGACGCCGTTGCCGGAGAACTAACGGTGTTATTTATTGCAACTTTGAAGAATTGCTAGGATTATTAGTTTTAATAAAAATTTTGTGGTGTTAACAATATTTCCATTGAAATTCTCACGTTTGAACTCTTCCGTAACTCAGGTGCATGCCTGGAAGCTCTTTGAGAACCGGTGAACTCTTTGAAGGACTCTTAGATCCCGAGAAAGCATTCCGGACATTAAATCGGGCTAACAAGAAGAGCAAACAGCTAGAACAAAACGAACAAATTGAAACTGAAATGGGTGACGTAGACAACAGGAATGATCGAGATGACCCAAACGTCAGAATGGTAGCCCCTTTTGCGCCGGAAGCTGCTCTCTATATTTGGGTGCAACCAACTGCTGATATCCTGGCCACATCAATTGCGGTTCCTCAGATACAAGCGGAGACATTCCAGGTCACCAACAACATGCTGCACCTGTTGCAGAATAAAGGGCTGTTCTCCGGGTCATACATTGAAGACCCACAACAACATCTGAAGAACTTTCTATCAATATGTGTCACTCAAAGACATCCAAATGTGACCCCTGAGGCAATCAAATTATTATTGTTCCCATTCTTAGTGACTGGGGACGCTCAAGCTTGGCTGAATTCGCTCCCAATAAAATCCATTGCTACATAGGAGAAACTAGTCAAGCAGTTCTTGAACAAGTTTATCCACCCAACAAAACTGCGAGGCAGATTGATGAGATATTGCAATTCAGGCAGAAACCAACTGAGACTTTGTAAGAAACCTGGGAGAGGTTTAAGGGTATGTTGGTGAAGTGTCCTCACCATGGCATTTCGGATCTGATGCTGGGACAGAGATTATATATGGGTTTGGCTGACAGTCTGAAGGCCAATGTAGATGCTTCTGCCGGGGGTGCATTCTTGAGCAAAACTTTCACAGAGTGCAAGATTCTTCTTGACAAGATGTCTCAAAATTCAGGCTGGATGACGAGGGACAACCCACTCACTCCAATAGTGCATTCTGTCGCTCTTGACCCAAACAGTACACATGCAGAAAACATAGTCACTCTTATGACCCAGATGAGCTTGCTGATAAAGAAAATCGATGAGATGGGTACGAAACAGGTGCACATTGTTGATACCACAAATGGAGGCTTATGCACTCCTTTCATAAACCAGTCATATGTGTGCTCGTGGAGTGGAGAGAATGACAGCCAGAGTTTCAGAGAAGACATGAATTATGTCAATAATTTTGGAGGTCAGAGGTAAGGTGGGCAGCAATGGGGACCAACAACAAACCATCAGTACAGACCAAACTAGCCACAACACAACCCCAATCCAGGAGGAGCACGACCACAAGGCCAAGCCGTGCCTTATCAAAGGCAACAAGGCTATAATCAGCAGCACCAGCAACAGTTGACCTACCAACCACCTCATCAGCAACAGGATAGTAACATGATCGAAATCAGGGGTATGCTGCAACAACTCATTGGGACAAATGGAAAGATGCAAGAGAAGTTAGCTGCACATGATTTAGCAATCAAAGGCATTGAAACTCAATTGGGACAACTATTTATGGCCTTGAACAATTGCCCACAAGGAACATTGCCTGCAGATACAAACATTAATCCAAAGGAGCAGAACCCGAATCAGCTCATGGCAGTGAGTCCAGGAATGGGAGAGATTTAGACAGGGAGCAAGAAGTTGCTCAATCCAGGAAAGAGCCAACGCCAACTACTCCAGCTACTTCCAGTTACATTAGAGATCGATGAGTCAGCAGAGCTCACCGAAGTTGTAATCGAGCAAGCACAGGTTGACAAGGGTAAGGAGAAGGAAGGTGAAAAACTCCCAGAACAGGTATTAGAAAAAGCTTCCAGCAAAGAAAAGACACAAAGCAGTGGGCAGAGGTTGATTCCTGCACCATTCCCTCAGAGGTTGGCAAAGCAAAAGAAAGATGATCAATACAGGAAATTCATGGAAATGCTCAGACAAATTCAATTGAATATCCCACTGATAGATGCTTTGAGGAAAATGCCAGGGTATGCAAAAATGATGAAGGACCTGATGTCGCGAAAATCTGACTTCTAGGACCTTTCCACTGTAACTCTGACACAGACCCACAGCGCGGTAGTGACAAGACCTATGGCTCAAAAGGTGTCTGATCCAGGTGGTTTCACTATCCCATTCACCATTGGGAGTTATGCTTTTGCTAAAGCATTGTGTGACTTGGGAGCCAGTATAAACTTGATGCCATTGGAAATCTATACAAAACTGGACATTGGCAGAGCTAGACCGACCTCAATGTTGCTGCAAATGACTGATCGCACAGTCAAAAGACCGACAGGAATTCTTGATGATGTGCTTGTTCAAGTGGGGAAATTTGTATTCCCTGCAGACTTCGTCGTTCTTGATTGTCAAGTGGATGAAGAGATCATTCTGGGCAGGCCATTTTTAGCCACTGGCAGAGCATTGATTGATTGTGAGACCGGAGAATTGAAAATGAGGTTGAACAATGAAGAGATAATATTCAATGTTCAACAATCTATGAGGAGACCTGATGATAGGATATAATTGCGTATTTTAGTCGATTATTACACTCTAATTTACTTCACTTTAATTGAGTTTGAGCTTTAATCGCTAGTGTCTTGCGCTAACTGTGTATTTTATGCCTTGTAGGAGTGATTCCGAGCTATGTAGATGTTATGGAATGAATTCAAGTGATTTGGAGCTTTGAAGTCTGAGTAAAAGCTCAAGGAATTAAGCCGGGATCGTGTTTGGGGGTCAACGGATGATAGTTAGAGCGAACGAAGAATCGAGTAGGCATATCGCGCACTGTCTAGTAAAATGGATATAACGTTTTGCTCAGAACTCCATTTGGGATCCACAATATATGGTTGGAAAGCTAACTCAAATGGATACAACTTTAATGTTTTACGTTTTTCCAAATTCCAAATGGAACAGGGTCAAAAATGCGATTGAAACTGCGACTGCGGACCTGACGCGGACGGAGACAGAATATAACCCAACTAGCGCTCGCTTAGCGCGGCCACGCTTGTCCAGACGGAAAAATAGATCTGAAGGGTACTTTTGGAAGTTCAAGACCAATCCCCTCAATCTATAAAAGGTTTAGTTCGTCCAAAGGAGCAGGGAATAAGTTTTTAGGGTTTAGAACAAGGAAAAAAACAAGAGGCAAGGAGGCAGAGACACAATAGGAGCAAGGCGGGGAATTCTTCAACAAGTTTTTCCTTCCTCTTCCTATTTTTCATTGTTGGTTATGATTTTTAGTATTGTAGTTTTACATACTATTATGAATAGCTAATTCGTTTTCTAGGGTTTTGATGGAACCTTTTGTAGGATAAATTCTTGTTGTGTTTTTATATAATTGAGCCGTTTGATTTCTCTACTTGTTCAACTACGTGTTTGTCATTGTTGATTGAATGGCCATCAATTGACTGTGCCTATTTAGTGTGTACTGCTTGAGAGAGAGTACATATTTAGGTAGTTGTTGAACAACGTCACTCCTAACGTATGTGAGAAATTAATATATTGGGTTTAAAGGTAGGTTTAGAAATAACAAAGCCTTGACGTGGTCATAATGAGCGGTTAGATAAAGCCAACTAGTGTAGTTCGAGAGAATATGTCTAGTAAATTGTTGTAGTTGCTCGAGAAAGAATTACAGCACCTAAAGTGCTCACGATCAGTAGAGAATACATTAGCAAAATTGTAGGGAACATAGCTAGAAGGATTTCGACAATTGGGGAAATTATAACTCTAGACCTCCTTAATTTAGTCTCCAACCCTTAGTCTCGTTAGTTGATAATTTTACTGCTTTGTAGTATTTGCTAGTTAATTAGTTAGAAATATAAATCGCAATCTTTATAATTTAGAAAATTATTCAATCTTGTCTTCTTGGTGATATTAAACAGATACAGCTAAGCCTTAGTTCTCTGTGGGATTTGACTCCGGACTTTTAGACCAGATTATATTTGCAGCGACCGCTTATCCTTTTTAGGACTAGAGTTGTAGAAAATTTGCAAATTGCTCACTAGTGGAGGCCATAGATGTAATACTACAAGAGGAGGATGAGACTATTAATGTCAGGTATCCGTTGGAAGCCTGCCTGATAAATCTGGAAAATGTGGATGGTGAAGAGTTGGCAGAGTGGGTCATGGCTCTTGAAGGTCAAGGATTCTGGAAAAGGGAGCCCGAGTTCAAACCCCTACACTTAGAAGAAAGAACATCACCGCCTGCGAAACCATCGATAGATGAGCCACCACAGTTGGACCTGAAACCGCTTCCAGCGCATCTCAGGTACGCTTTCTTAGGGCCTAATTCTACTTTACCTGTTATTATATCATCCGGTTTGCTAGCTGTGCAGGTAGAGCAACTCCTATAGGTGTTACAAGAATGTAAGACTGCTATTGGTTGGACCATGGCAGACATAAAGGGTATCATCCCAGCTTTTTGTATGCATAAGATTCTCTTGGAAGAAGGGCACAGACCTTCCAGAGAACATCAACGAAGGCTGAAACCGAATATAAAAGAGCTGGTGAAGAAGGAAGTGATCAAATGGTTAGATGCGGGTATCATCTTCCCCATCTCTGACAGCAATTGGGTCAACCCTGTTCAGTGTGTGCCAAAGAAGGGAGGAATGACGGTCGTACAAAATGAGAATAACGAGTTGATCTCAACTCGTACTATCACGGGATGGAGGATTTGTATGGATTTTCGGAAATTGAACACAGCCACCCGGAAGGACCATTTTCCCTTGCCATTCATTGACCAAATGCTGGACAGGTTGGCTAGGCGATCTCACTTCTGTTTCTTGGATGGATATTCGGGGTACAATCAAATCTCAATAGCCCTCGAAGACAGAGAGAAAACATCATTCACCTGTCCGTATGGCATCTTTGCCTTTCGGAGAATGCCTTTTGGACTTTGCAATGAACCGACTACATTCCAACGATGCATGTTAGCCATTTTCACGGACATGGTTAAAGACATTATGGAGGTATTTATGGATGTTTTCTCCGTGGTGGGGGATTCATTCGAGGACTGTCTTCACAATTTAAGAAGAGTGCTCAGACGAAGTGTGGAGACAAATTTAGTGCTGAATTAGGAGAAGTTCCATTTTATGGTACAAGAAGGGATAGTCTTGGGGAATCCAGTGTCCAGCAAAGGAATTGAGGTTGACCATGCTAAGGTTGACGTGATTGAGAATTTGCCACCGCCCACTTCAGTCAAGGCAGTGAGAAGTTTCCTTGGGCACGCCGGGTTCTACCGGCGATTCATAAAAGATTTCTCTAAGATTGCTAACCCTTTATGCACACTCCTTGAAAAGGATCAGCCCTTTGTGTTTTCTAATGATTGAAGGTCAGCATTGAGGAGCTGAAGAAGAGATTGGTCACTGCACCCATCATTGTTGCACCCAACTGGGAGCAACCGTTCGAGCTCATGTACGACGCAAGTGACTATGCTATCGGACCAGTCCTGGGGCAGCGAAAGGATAAGCTGATGCACGCAATTTATTGTGCAAGCAGAACGCTAAGTGGTGCACAACTCAATTACACCGTGACTGAAAAGGAGATGTTGGCTGTAGTTTTTGCATTCGACAAATTCAGGTCGTACTTGATTGGTTCAAAAGTTATTGTGTATACTGACCATGCATCAATTAGGTACTTGATAGCAAAGAAGGAGTCAAAGCCACACTTGATCCGATGGGTTCTTTTGCTACATGAATTCGATCTGGAAATCTGTAACAGAAAAAGGATAGAGAACCAGGTAGCAGACCACCTCTCAAGGTTGGAAGGAGTTGAAAGAAGGTAGAGGTTGAAGATATAACAGAGACATTCCCTGATGAACAGTTACTAGCAGTGACAATGGAGGAGACACCGTGGTATGTTGATATTGCTAATTATTTAGCAAGCGGTATTGTATCTTATGAACTCTCTTCAATTCAAAAGAAAAAGTTCTTTCGCGATTTTCGGTTTTATTATTGGGATGAACCTCTACTTTTTAAAATATGTGTAGATAACATGATTCGGAGGTGTATCCCCAAGAAAGATCAACCTTCTGTTTTGCAGGCTTGCCATGATTCACCATATGGTGGAAACTTTGGAGGGATTCAGACATCAGCTAAGGTGTTGGAATCGGATTTTATTGGCCAAATCTGTTCAAGGATGCCCATGCTTGGGTGAAGAGCTGTGATGAGTGCCAAAGGACAGGCAACATATCTCGAAATCACGAGATGCCGATGACTACCATTCAAGAGGTGGAGGTATTTGACATGTGGGGGATTGACTTTATGGGGCCATTCGTCAGCTCGTATGGTAACAAATACATACTGGTGGCAGTTGACTATGTCTCCAAATGGGTTGAAGCTGTGGCTCTCCCAACCAATGATGCAAAGGGGGTGACATGCTTTCTAAAGAAAAACATCTTCACACATTTTTGCACCCCGAGAGCTATAATCAGTGATGGTGGAACCCATTTTTGCAATAGAGCGTTCGCATGGCTATTGGAAAAGTATGGAGTTTAGCATAAGGTGACCACCCCTTATCACCCACAGTCGAGCGGGCAAGTTGAAGTGTCAAACCGGGAAATCAAAAATGTCCTAACCAAGACAGTGAATGCGACAAGGACTGGTTGGGCGAAGAAGCTGGATGATGCATTATGGGCGTACCGCACAACATTTAAATCTCCAATTGGTATGTCACCATACAAGTTGGTGTTTGGAAAAGCATGTAACCTTCCAGTAGAGCTCGAGCATAAAGCCCTTTGGGCACTGCGACAGTTGAATTTCGATATGGAGACCGCAGGCACAGTAGAGTCACTGGGTTACATGAACTCGAGGAATTCAGATTCCATGCATTTGAGAATGCAAGATTGTACAAAGAAAGGATGAAAATGATGCATGATAAGCATATCCTGGATCAGAACTTCAAACCCAGAGATCTAGTGTTGTTATACAACTCGAGACTAAGATAATTTCCAGGTAAATTGAAGTCCCGATGGTCAGGACCTTTCAGAGTGGTGCAAGTGTTCTCAAGCGGAGCTGTAGAAATTGAATCCAAAGATGGAACGAATAAGTTCAAAGTGAATGGGCAAAGGTTGAAACATTACCTTGGAATGGTCGAAGAAAAGGGGGATAGAGTGGTGATATCTTTGGAAGAGCCCCAATATATGAGCGAAGAGTAATAATGAAAGCCTGCATCGTGCCGCGACGTTAAATCAGGTGCTTCCGGGGAGGCTACCCATGGTTTATTGTAAATCGTCGTGCCGCGACGTTAAATTAGGCGCTTGTTGGGAGGCAACCCATCATTTTTTCTTTGTTCTTATTTTTTTTTGTAATTGATTTTTGAACGGTGACAATATTAATCGATCTACTAAGGTGTAGGAACGAAGGTATGCGTAGCGAAAGGACTCGGGGTGACGAAAGTATCCCGAAGATAGGCAAAAATGCGAAAAAGCAAACAAAAAAATCTTGGATGCCTAATCCGCGGCCGCGGATCTGAACGCGGATCAAGCGCAGAGTTTGCAAATGTTCTGTCCGCGGCCGCGGATCTAACCGCGGATCCTGCCGCGGACCTGGCGCCGTTCAGGTTTCATTTTTTATTTTTTATCCGTTTATTTTCTTCTCCCTTCCCCCATTTTTAATTAGTTTTTTTATTTAAAAGCCCCCCTCATCCGCCCAATCCCCCATTCTTCCCCCCCCCCTCCCCCC
>NC_031991.1:39980493-39999496 GCF_001879085.1 Nicotiana attenuata | reverse complement strand
TTCCCCCCCCCCCCCATCTTCACCAAATCTCCTTTCCTTCTCCCTGTTCTCTACTCACCCACTACTCAAGCTCCATTCCTCACAAGATTCTCAAGTAAGTACATGCTTCTACTTTCTTCTTTTAGTTTTTTTTGTTTTGTTTTTCGATTTTTTTTTCATTCTTTTTCTCTTCTATTGTAAGTGTAGGAAAGTAGAAATATGGGTACTCTTATCTTTGTTGTATTTGTTGGTATATATGTTGGTATGTGAGGACATTGGGTTGGTTGGGTTGGGAAAACATTGTTGAATTGTGAAGAATGGGAGTTTAATTGGGTCTTTAGGTACATTGGGGGGCATATGCACGGTAGGTGTTTGTTGAATTGCCATAATGAGCTTTTTAGTATAAATTGTGACCAAGGGTGCGAGTGAAGTCTGAGTAACAGTCCTTGGTTCACCTATTCCGCTGATTATTGATAATGGTGGTTGTTGTGTAGGTATAATGAGATCTTCAAAAAAGAGGCGCACTATCGGTGGCTCGTCCCGGGCACGGATATCAGCTAGTTCAGCGCAGTTTGATAGCACCAGGTTTGTCTCCAGAGTTGCCCAAGACCGTTTCAGTTGGAAGGCTATTAGAAAGCCTATATCAGGAAGGGGAGTTGATAGGGGTTCCCTCCAGGCTGAGTGCCCCAATATGTATAGGGAGCTGATCAGGCGCAGGCTAGACATCTTCTTCGAAGAGCTGGAGGACGGTAACTTGTTGCTTGTTAGGGAATTCTACGCCAACTGTTCTGAACATGAGGATCACAATTGCATTGTGCGACAAAAGAGGGTGAATGCCTCGATTGAAGCCATCAGGAGAGTGTATCACTTGCCTGCATTTACTGGGGAGGTGGATTAATATGATATTTACAAGCGAAAACCCACAAATTGGCAATTTTTTTTCCAAACTATCTGTAAACCAGACAAGGAGGTAGTGTGGGTTGTACCATGATCGAAGTTGCACTCCGCCTCACTCACCTTTGAAGGAAAGTGTTGGTTGTACATCATCAATAGTCGACTGCTGCCGTCCCACAACACCACTGAGGTCAATGGACCGAGAGCTGCTTTGATCTGGTGCTTCGTGAATAGCCACGATTTTGATGTGGCCAAGGCTATTCACTCTTAGATGTTCATCCGTTCAACACTGAGGAGGTATGGGTTCTTCTTCCCATCTCTGGTCACTAGATTGTGTTAGGCTGTAGGGGTGTCAAAGAACCCCAATATGGATGGCAAGGTGAAGAAAGAAACAATGTTCCGGGCATCCAAAGTGACCGTTGGGAAAGACACGGTGGCACCCAGTTCAACTGATAGTGATAATTCTGAGGCGTCAGAGGAGAGCGATGAAGAGAAGGAGGAAGTTGGGCCTTCTTCAACCCCACAGGAACAAGTTGGGCCATCCTCACCCCCACGAGATCAAGTAGCCGCGGTTGGAGGTTCATCTGCAGTCAGACGGAGTATGCGGCTGACAGCCTTAGAATAGGAAATGGCAGGGCTGCTCACTTCCGTCATGAATTTGGGGACGAGAGTTGATGCCTTGGCCACCCAAAATGCGAAGTTAGAGAAGAAAATCATGGGCTGGCTGCGTGTGCTGGGGAGGGCGTGTCATCTCGACCCCGGCACTGTCTCCGATCAGTACTGATCTTCCAGGGAAGTTCCTTCCCCTCGCTTTACTCTATTTTGTATGACATGGGGACATGCCATCATTTTAAGTGTGGGGTGGGGGATGCTTTGTGGTATGTTGTATGTAGCATAGTTTTGTAGTTTATTTACATAAATCATTTTCGACTTGTCCCGATGATGGATATCATTCGACGGGTTTCTTGAGGGACTAAAGTCGACGAAAAAAAACACGAAAAGATTTTCCTTTGTAGTAGTGTATCATTTCCCCCTTGGTTTTTCTTTAAGCCACGGTTCTTTTCCAAGGGTTTTATTTGAACCGGGCTAGTTAGTTTTTTTTATTGTCAGTAGGAACTTGTGGGCTATGGGCGAAAAATGAAATAGGATCTCTTAACGTTGTAATGCCTTGAATATAGCGGGTACTTTAGTGCTACGCTTAGGCTTAGTTGTCGACTCTTGTAAGAATGCCTTAAAATGTATGTTCTTAATTTGGCTAAGTACCTTCAATAGAGTGTTTGATGACCCAATCTGGAGTGAGTCATGTGCCATGTGTGTGTGAGGCTTGTTGTATTCTGTGCACGACATTTGATGCCTAGAACTTGGCCTGTGTGTCTGCAAAGCGAAATAGTAGTCTTGTTTAGTCTGGGAAGTGATATAGGCATTTCTTTGTTAAACCATATATATACTTCATCCACCCATTTGTTATTTATCATAGTTAACCCCGTTGAGCCTGTAATCCTGTTTCTTTGGCAACCACACTACTAGCCTTACCCATTTGTTTGAATTAACCATCTTTTCGAACCTTTTCACCTCTCATGAGCGCTTGAATTGTATGAACTTTGTAAAAGTTAAAGTGTGGGATGGTTGGTTTGGCTTTTGAGTGGAACTAATGAGATAAGAAGAAAGGTGCACTGTTTTTAAAAAAAAATAAGAGCCACTTGAAAAAGAAAATATATAGTTGTGTTGTTGTGAAAAATATTCCTTAATAAGTGGTGGCTCTTGATGTAATTGTGCTTAAAGAAGAAGGGAGTTAAATATAGTGATGTGAAGGTGGAGTCATGGTTTGACATAAGTGTGGGGTTTTGAATGCTAACGTACATGTATTAATGTGCTTAGGGAAGTGTAGCCACTCATATATCTAAATGTATCCTACCCATCCCGCAGCCTACATTACAACCAAATAAAGCCCTAATTGATCCTAGACTGAATGAGCTCGATTAATAGAGTAGTACACTACGGGCAAGCCTATGGTGCATCTTTTTTGGCATATGAATGTCATTTCTGAGGGTGAGTGAATTCTATTTATATTGAAGTTCCTCAGTGTGTGTGCATGTTATTGACTGTGAAGGAGTCTCTTTTGTTGTGAGCAGGAACTTGATTCATGGAGGAGAGGTAAGTTTGGACCTCTGAGTTAGGGTAAGTAAGCCGGTTAGGAATATTGCGTGGCTCGGGAGTCAACTCTTGAGGTGTGGATGTTACACTAATGTACATAAACTATGAGGAATATTCTTGGTGTGACGATTTAGAGAAGTCGCTCGGGGAAGTTAGGCCTCTGTAGAGTGTGGTTTGATTGCTCGAGGATGAGCAAAGGTTTAAGCGTGGGGTGTTGATAGTAGACGATAATTATGCATTTAATTTAGACACTATTTACACTCTAATTTGGCTGCACTTTATCAATGTTTGAATGTAAAAGATAACAAAATGCTCTAATTAAGAGTTTTACGTTTTGCAGGAGCCATTCCGAGCTAGGAGGAAGCTAAAGAGTGTTTTGGAGTCAATATGGATCGTGGAATGCCAATCGGAGGATAGCACGGTCGAAAAGGAGAAAGAAGAGCAAGGACCAGCTCCGCGGTCAGGTCCGCGGTCAGATCCGTGGCCGCGAACGGGCAGACGGGAGCCAAAAATCCAGGGTCAATTATGTAATTTCTAGGGCGACTAACTTAAACCTATATGAAGCCTAATTCATCCAAGAGAGAGGGATAGCTGTTTTTAGAGAGATTTTGAAGGCTAGAACACGGAAGAAAGACAGAGAATTTTCCTTAGAGTTTTATTCTTCTTCTTTTTAATTCCATCGTTGTTTATGACTTTATTTATTGAATTTTCATCTCTTAGTATGAGTATCTAAACCCATCATCTACGGTTGATGGAACCAATTATAAGGTAAAGTCTTGACTATGTTTTGATATAATTGAGCCATTTTTACTCTATGATTGTTCAACTACGTGTTGTCTTGTGATTAATTGAAAGGGCCCTTGATTAATCATGTCTAGTTATCTTGTGTTGCTTGAGAAAGAACACTTGGTTAGATTGTTGTTGAACAACATCACTTTCGGGTAAGTTAAGATATTAATTACTTGAATTTAAAAGCGGGGTTAGAGATAACGAAGCTTTGGTGGAATCATTCTAAGTTGTATAAATTGTTAGCTAGAGTAGTTCGAGAGAATGCTTCTAGTAAATTATCGTAATTGATTGAGAGATAATTGCAGTAACCCAGAACTCATATTTCTTATAGAGTGTTACGGCAAGATTATAGCTAACGTGTCAGGAATTAATCCGACAATTGGGAAAATCAATAACCCTAGACCATTTTACCATTTAATTCAACTCTATTCTAGATTATTGCTAGTTTCGTTGCTATTTTTCCTTAATTAACTAAATTATACTCATTATCCATCAAAAATCTTGCATCCGAAAATTGTTTGAACTTGTCATTAGCAGTGGTAAAAGTTGTAGTAAATAGGTTAGTTCCCTGTGGGATTCGACTCCGGACTGAACCGAATTATATATTTGCAGCGACCGCTGAGTCCTTTTTATAAGGCATAGTTGGGCGTGATCAATGTTACTAAAGAACTACCCAGGGCCATTAAGGTAACAAATCCTAATGGAAGAGAACTCATGCAAGAAATAGCTTATGACTGGATCCCTGAATTTTGTCATACATGTATGCAACTTGGGCACAGATGCAAAAAAGAAGAACAACCAGCTCAGAAGCCTAAGCCAAAGCAGCAAAAGCATAAACAAGAGTGGCAGCCCAAAGCTAGCCTAAGTGATGAGGTGGAGCAAGCACATGTAGTACCTGTTAAGAACAGTAAAGTAGCAATGGTTGCTGATACAAATAACAACCTTGCTAACTCACCTGCAAGGATAGCTAGAGGAGAGGAGGAACATACTTGGAAAAAAGCCACAGGAAATCAGTAGATCGAAGCAAGGAGAAAACAAGAGCTGATGCAATTAGCATGATCAATGGGTTCAACATATTAGCAGAATCTGGATTGCATTCCAAGGCAAATGGGTGAGGGTTCAAGTAGGCAGAGTAGCCAAACAAGATGGAAGGGTATTCACAATCCCTATTTATTCCTTTATGAAGCCGATTACATGGAACATTAGGGGATTGAATAAGATCCCTAGACAGAAAGAGGTTAAGAGGTTTATAAGGAGCAATAAAATAAGTATGATAGCATTACTTGAACACAAAATAAAGGAGCAGAAGGCTATTCAAATAATAAGGAAGATCACTACAGGGTGGAATTGGCTAGCCAACTATGAACATAGTAGCAGAGGAAGTATTTGGTTGCTATGGGATGCTAATGAGATAGAATGCTTGGAATTGGGAAAGTCTTCTCAATTTATTCATGCTATAATTCACATTAGAAGTATGAATATGAGGTTTAATTTTACTGCAGTTTATGGCTTGCATACATTGGAAGATAGGAGATACTTGTGGAGAGACTTAGCTGATACAAATACTAGGCAACAAGGCCCATGGCTAATCACGGGAGACTACAATACCATCAGGTTATGGGAGGATAGGCCAATTGGGAATCCTGTAAAGAACTAGAGGTGTGAGATTTCAATAGTTTCATAGATGATACTGCTTTGGTTGAAATAAGGACCAATGGAAGGAATTTCACATGGACAAATGGACACACATACAGCAAAATAGACAGAGCTTTGGTCAATGCTGAGTAGATGCTGAAAATGCCATATCTGGATGTATGGGTAATGGATCCAGGACCTTCTGACCACTCACCTCTGAATGTTACATTTGAAGATAATGAAGAGAAAGTCCCCAAACCTTTCAAGTTTCTAAATCATCTAGCTGAACACAAAGACTTCCTAGCTCAAGTTAGTGGAGCATGGCAAGGGAGTAATGAAGACAATACCATGAAAGATGTATGGAAAAGATTGAAAAGAGTGAAACAAGCTATGAAAGAGCTGAATAATACCGAGTATAATGCAGTAGGAGACAAGATTAAACAATGCGGGAACAAATGAGGAGTCCTTGGGCAACCTGAGAATATGGTTATAGTAGAAAAGGACATAAAGATGCAACTGGAGAAGTGGTTGAGGGTGGAAGAAAGTATCATGAAACAAAAGTCAAGAGTACAGTGGTTAAAGTTAGGAGATGCTAACACAACCTATTTCTTTGCAAGCATGAAAAGTAGATATTCCCAAAACAAGATCAAGAACTTAATAAGGAGCAATGGGGAAGTAATACAAAAAAAACAAGAGATTAAAGAGGAAGTAATTGGGTTATATAAACAACTATTGGGATCAACAGCTGAAAGATTACCTGCTATTAATCCAATGGTTATGAGGGATGGTCCGTTGGTGAATAAACAACAACAATTACAGTTGGTAACAGCACTATCTAAAGAAGAAATATACAAGGCTCTACTGGGTATTAGTAATAGTAAAGCACCTAGATGTGATGGGTTCAATGCACTTTTCTTCAAAAGGGCATGCATGGCATGTGGTAGGGGACAAGATAACTGATGCAGTGATGGAGTTCTTCTCAAGAGATAACTTGTACTAGCCTATCAATTGCACAACAGTGACTCTGGTTCCTAAGGTAACAAATCCATCCAAAATTACTGAATTCAGACCAATATCTTGCTGCACTCTCATCTACAAAGTCATCTCGAAGGTGATAACTAACAGACAGCAAGGCAAAATGGATGATATAGTAGATAAAAGTCAGTCTGCATTTATGCCTGGAAGATTGATATATGACAACATAATAATGAGTCATGAGCTTGTTAAAGGATATGGTAGGAAAGGCTTATCACCAAGATGCATGTTGAAAGTGGATATGAAGAAAGCCTACGACTCTATTGAATGGGATTATATGGAGCAAGTCATAAGGAGTCTGCAAATACCAGGGAAGTTTGTTCACTAGACTATGAGATATGTGAGAAGTGTCTCGTATTCCATCATCATCAATGGGCAGCATTCAACACCTTTCCCTGCTAAAAAGGTGTCGCGCCCCCTTTTTCCTCCGCGAAAATCGGGTTTATGACATTTGGAGGGACAACTCATTCCTTTTGGGAACTGGGTTTGCAATTGAAGAGTCGCCACCTAATGATTAGGGTGCATTAGGACACCAAAAGAATTTGATTTGAATAACCAGAGATAGGGTAAGGGCTTGAAATTATTCTAAGGGGAAGGTGTTAGGCACCCCTCAGAATCCACTAGTGTGGTTCCCGACCAGACAATCATTGTGAATTGAGGTGCAATTAGCATATAGGCAGATAAGGCTCAAATAAGAGGGGATTTCAACACATAAAGGTTTGAAAGTAAGCAAGGTTTGAAAGAGCAATTAGAAAAGCTGATTTTTAAAAAGGAATTAAAATGCTAAAGAAAAGAAATAAAGAATAAAGGGAGGGGGGTCCTAGGTTTATTAATAATATGGATCACCCCACACAATGTCCGGTAATCACTCCTTATGAGGGGCTACACGTGACATTATCGCGTGGTCATCATATCCATATCTACCCATCCCACCCCGTTAAGGTATTTAAAGCGCGGACTGGTATCGATTACCACTGGTATCGATTACCTATAGCATGCTCTTACCCGTCCCACTCCTATCAGTCCCGGAGGCACTTAGGACTACTAATCCTAAAGGGAGGGATATTAGGCTTATTTGGGGTTTCAAAGGTAAAATTCTAAGGCGACAGTCAAAAACACATACTGCATATTTTGGGAGACATATAAACATACAAGGCTCAATTATACCTCCTTGAACAGAAAAGCACATAATAGCATGTCTTGCACGTACTGCTTAGGTTTGGTTAGAATTAAATATGAGGGAGCTTAAAAGTTGGGGCAGATTGGTTTATTACATAATTCAGATAAGAAGCCCGAATCAGGACTGCCTGCCGATTGTGATAATTAACAGAAGCGGGTTCAGTTTTCAATTATTACTCTAAGGCTTGCCTAAGTGCTCAGACGGGATCCTATAGGCATGGTATCTACTGAACTCAGAAGGTGGTAAGACAGTAAAGCTCAAATGAATTGTTTGAAAAAATGCATGCTTGTTAACATTGTAAAGCGAGGGACTTAGATTATCAAAAGAGATGCAGAATTAAACAAATTGATTACAGGTTCTGCAGGTGATAGTATATATTATTACTGATTTTACGTCTAGCATTGGATGAAGCGAATCATATTCATTTAGAAACTCCTATAGGCATGTTTTCTACACGTTGCTGATTTTAGGCACTTATAGGCGTGGTGTCTGAATGCAAAAATTTGTTTTAAACCTCATAAACATGGTATCTAAATGCAAAACTTGCACCTTATAGACATGGTATCTAAATGCAGTTTGAATTAAACCTTATAAACATGGTATCTAAATGTAGAACTTGTTTTAAACCTTATAAACATGGTATCTAAATGCAGTATTTGTTTTAGACCTTATAAACTTGGTATCTAAATGCAGTTCGAATTATGCAGAATGACGTTAGAACAATCCTATAGGCATGATTTCTAGGTGAAGTTGAATATGTGGAATCATAACAGTCATGTAGGCATGGTTTCTATATATAGTTGAATATGCAGAATTAGAACAGTCCTATAAGCATGATTTCTACCCTTTGCATGCATAGTTACCCCAACCCTGTTTCACTAGCCAACCCCAAGTATTCTTTACAAATTATTACAAACCAGAGTAACAAATACATCAGAAAATACAAAGAAAATAATTACAACCATAGAAGGCCTGATTCTTGACTTCCTGTCTGAATTATGAGATAGACCAACTCAAAAACCACCGATCCAAAGCCTTTCTCCAATTTGAGTGTGTCAGAGTTCCCTAAGAGCCTCAATGGGACTCCCGGCAGTGCTCACACCCAAATTGTATTACCAGAATAGGGACAAGTGCAGTGTGGAAGTGCCAGCCCTCAGGTGTCCAAGTTTAGAGGGAGCTCAACGGGTCCCAAGGCAAGGCTCACAAGAGGGGGGGGGCAGAACTTAAGTCTAAGAGAGAGTGCAAGTGAAGAAACAGAGTTCTAAGGGAATAAAGGAGAGGGAAACGACCACAAACAAGTTGATAATTTCATACAAAGGGATTCAAGGGGGTTGGGAAATTACAAAGAGCCTATGCTTAGGCAAGGGTAAGCTTTAGGCATGCACAGCAATAGAAGATGCTGGCATGCCTATAAGCTCACCAGAACACACAATAGCAGAGAAATATAGAGGTTAGGATCCGAGGGATCAAGCTTGAGTCATGGCCAGTAATATTCAATACTGTCATGCCTCAAACAAACCCTAAGCACTGAACATATTGGGGTGGGGGTTTAGGATGCATAATAAATTCAGAACAGGCATAAGAAAATTATAGCATGCTAGAATAAGTACTGAACTAAACACAAGCGGTAGGCAGGCAAGAAAGTAAAAGCATTAAGTAAACACATTGTTGTGATGCTGGAATCTTAATCAGAACATACCAGTTCAAAGAAGCAAAAATACAGTAAAAGCAGGTAACAGGACTTTGAAGGCAGGCCACAGCAGAAGTAGTAAAGCAGGAGAGAATGTTTTTAGTGTAAGTGATTTTAGAGCTCAGAGTGTTCGTGTGTGTGTTAATGAAAGAGCCAGGGTATTTATAGTTTGAAAACAGGTAGAAAATAAGGCAAGAAAATAATTATGGAACTATGTACCAATTAAAATCAAATTAGTATAAGGCTTCCTTTAATTAAGGAGTTAAATTCAATCGGTAATGGGCAGAAATCATTTAAGGAAAGAAATAGAGTAAAACACCATGTATAGAATAGACCATTAGGGGTAAGTACATCGAGGTTTAATTAAGGGAAGAATCTTTGAAATACTCGGTTAACCAAATAAGGTAAGAAAACGAAGTAAAGTTGCAGAATCAAAAATCAGTACATAGCAAATCAAGGAGTCAAGGATTTCAAAATCACTGACTTAAGGAGAGTAGCATGGGTTCCCATGAATAAACCAAATTAAAGACAAGAGACTCGAAAGTCTAAAAGGGAAGTTTTCAAATTAATCCAAGAAACAGGGAATCAATAGAATAAGGAAAGAATCAATTACACGAGTGCAATCAGAATTACACAAGGAAGTTTGAAATCAGTCCAAAATTGAAGGTCATTTTAGAGGGAAATTTAACATATAAAAGAGTGCATAAACATTAGGCATGTGAGGCTGAAGATCATGCAATAGTAAACACAAAGTCAGTAGCTAATGAACATGGTAGTCACATAGGTCGATTTCAGTAACTCAGTAATAAAAAAAGAGAGAGTATCAAACAGCATGCAAAGAGGTCAAGTGGAAAGACCTCATAGTAGAGTTTAGCAGGAAGTCAAAATCACATAAAGAAGCAAAAGATTTCGAAATTCAGTCGAGCAACAGATGAAGCAACTTCAGAAACTCGAATAGGTCCAAAGCAAATTAGGGTTTTGAAACCAGTCGAACTCAGAGTATGATGAACAAGTAAAACACATAGCAAATAATCTCAGAACTCGAATGAACCCCCAAATTTTAGGGTTTTCCCCATCAATCGAGTATAGAGATGAAAACCAGTAAATCAGGCAAAAAATACTAACAAAACAAATTCAGAAATCTCAAAAAGTAACTAAGACTTTTGATATGCACACTCTAGTTAGAAGAGCAACATAAAGAAACGCAGTAGAAGAGCAACATAAAGAAACACAGTAGAAGAACAACATAAAGAAACACAGTAGAACATGTTAAAAATCAGAAAAGCTTCGAAATAATTTAACAAAAACCCTAAATCAGAAAAGATAAAGGTTCTGAAGGTAAAGTTTTGAAAGAAAACCTTGAGAAAACATTCAGAAGCTTAGAGTAAACACAGATCTAAAACAAATTTAAAAGAATCGGAAGAACCTCAAAGGTTAGGGTTTCAGAAGAACCCAGGTGGTGAGAAAGGCTTGAAAAATTATTGGTCTAAGCAGGAGAAGCCAAGAGTCAGGCTTGAATAGCCATGGCTGGCCGGAGCAAGGTTGAAGATGACCGGAGACAGCCATAAAAACTGGATCGACCAAAATCTGGGCCAAGCTTCTCCAAGGTCTGGCCCTGGAAATCATAGAACTCGAACACATAGAGGCCGAGGAAGGCGGGTATAGGCTTTCTATGGCTTTGGGAGCCATGGATTTGGAGCTTTTCAGGTGGTGATTGAAGGCGGCGGCTAGGGTTTGAGAGAGAGCTTAAGAGAGAATTGGGAGGGGGGGGGGGTTCAAATGCAACTACAGGCGAGAAATGATTAGGTTTAGGGGGTAATTGGGAATTAAAAAGGAAAGGGCTGATGTGAGTCGTTGATCTAGGTGATCAACGGCTGGGATTAAAAGGGAATCCGGGCGGGTTATTTAATTGGGTCGTGGGTTGGGTAGATTAGGATTTGGGCTGGGTAATTGGGTTAAGAATTAGGTCCAATTGGGGGTTCAAATAAGGCTAAAATTGAAATAGACGGGGCTAGCATTTAAATAGCCATTTTTCCTTTGTTTATTTTACAAAAATAGTAGAATAATTTCTGAAAATAAATTAAAGGTATTAAAATGATTAATAACACGTAATTATCAAATTAAAATACGGGAGTTAATTTTATAATTATAAACACAATTAAACCTTAAAAGAGGCTCATATTGCAATTATATGCAATTTAGCTTTAGACATACTAAATAAATTTGTAAAAATGTGCAAAAATTATGTTAGCTATATTTCAGTATAAATATAAAAATTCAATAGATGAATTATCAAAAATAATAATTTTGGAAATAATTATTGGGATTTTATGGATAAAAGAAGGGGAAATAAATCAATTAGAAAACTTTTAAAAATTATGAAAAAATAATAAAACCCTTGGATATACTTATATACGCATACATATGCTATTCTGAAAGTATTTTGCATATTAAAAATATATAGGAAAAATTGGGTATCAACAAAAGGGGCTGAGGCAGGGTGATCCTTTGTCTCCGTACCTATTTGTATTGGCCATGGAGTACTTTACCAGACTGTTGAAGACATTAAAGATGAATCCAAATTTTAACTATCACCCTAAGTGTGCCAAGCTGAACATAATACAACTTAGTTTTGCTGATGATCTGTTACTATTCTGTAGAGGTGATACTATATCTGTGCAACTATTATATCAATGCTTCCAAGAATTCTCATAAGCTTCTGGATTAGTTGCCAATGCTGAAAAAAGTTCCATCTATTTTGGAGGAGTCAGGGATGACATACAACAGGAAATACTGCAAATGCTAGGCTTCTCCAAAGGGACTCTTCCAGTGAGGTACCTGGGGGTACCTTTGAGTACTAAAAGGCTATCACTGGTGCAATGCCAGCCTCTTATTGAGAAAATGTTAGGGAGAATACAATCTTGGACTACTAAGTTACTCTGTTATGCAGGAAGAGTCCAGCTTATTTGTCATGAACCAAAAACTAACCCTGTCGTGATGGCGCCTATCGTGGTACTAGGCAAGCCGACACATTATCAAACCAAAACGATATTATCATTTTCAAGATAATTCCAAAGCTATGTAATATAAAAGCTTTATAAGGATTTCAAATCAAAACAAAAGTGCGGAAGAAAGCCCGACATCGAAGTGTCACTAGTCATGAGCATCTACTACAATGTATCTGACAATATCAAGACTAACATAGTCTAGAAAGTAACTAAATACATCTAAAGGAATATAAGAGGGAGAAGAGCAGGGCTGAGATCGCCAGACAGCTACCTTGCTATCTCCGAGAAAAGTCTGCAACTGGAATAGAAAACAATCGCTACCGTGTCCAGATACATCTGGATCTGCACACAAGGTGCAGGGAGTAACGTGAGTACGCCAACTCAATAAGTAACAAAGGTAAATAAAGGCTGAGAAGTAGTGATGAGCAACAATGCATGTAAGGTTCATATCACAATAACCCAGTAAAGTACAGTATGCCTTTAAAACCATAGTTTGAATCAAATCAGCTTGTTTAAATCCAGTTCAAATAAAAAAAAATCAATTTGAAAACATCTTTCAACAGTTTTAGAACAAGGTGAAATGCTCAAGTGAGAAAAATGGTGAATCATAAACAGCCCATCGGGCAAATATCTCTCGTATACAGCCCCTTGGGCAATCCTCACCATCACTCATATACAGCCCCTCGGGCAAACCTCACCATCGCTCATGCCTCCCAGTCACTCAGTACTTGGCACTCGCACTCAATAGGTACCTGCGCTCACTGGAGGTGTGTAGACTCCGGAGGGGCTCCTTCAGCCGAAGCGCTATAACAAGCCTATCATGGCATAATCAATCAGGCCCTCGGCCTCACTTAGTCGTGAATCAGTAAAACATGCTGCGGCGTGCAGCCCGATCCCATAAATATCCTCACAAATCAGGCCCTCGACCTCACCTGGTTATAAATCTCTCCAGCCTCTCGGGCTCTTAAAATAACAAAGTTTTCAGCCCAAACAACATTTATATGATACATCAAAAGTAGAGTAATAGAGATTGAGTTATGAAATCAATAAGTATAAGCATGACTGAGTATAGATTTTCATTCAAAAACAATGAGAGGATAGCAATAAAAGACCTCTAAGGTCCAAAGAACACTACATAAGTCCTAAACATGGCATCCAGCCTGATTTACAGAAATTCTTTCTAAAACAAGTCAGAAGCATGTGGTTTCAACAAAATATTCAACTTCACAGTAGATACGGGACGGACCAAGTCACGATCCCCAATGGTGCATGCCCACACGCCCGTCACCTAGCATGTGTGTCACCTCAATAGAGTCACATGACACAAAATCCGGGGTTTCATACCCTCAGGACTAGATTTACAATCGTTACTTACCTCAAACCGATCAAATCTCTACTCCACAATGCTCTTGCCCCTTGACTCGGTCTCCAAATGCTCCGAATCTCTTCATAATCAGTACAATACCATCAATATATACTAAAGGAATGATTTCCATAAGAAAAACTACCAAATTAGACCAAGAACCCGAAATTGGCTCAAACCCGGCCCCGGGCCCACGTCAATCCGACAAATTTTACAAAACTAGAAAGCCCATTCACTCACGAGTCCATACATACGAAATTATCAAAATCCGACTCCATTTGACCCCTTAAATCCTCAAATCAAACTCTCCAAATCTCAAGCCCTAACCCCTCATTTTCACCCCTAATCTTTACTAATTATATGATTAAACAATGGGAAATCACCACATATACGAGTATTAGGGCTCAAGCAACTTACCTCACTGATAATCCCTTGAATCCTTCTTCAAAATCTCTCCCAAAAGCTTCAAAACCGACTGAAAATGGTGAAGAATGGACCGAAATTCGCGAAGGGTTCAATTTATACCTTCTGCCTAGACTTCTCGCACCTGCGGCCTAAGTTGCGCACCTGCGGTGCCGCTTCTGCGCCAAATCTTCCGTATCTGTGGAAGTCACCTAAGTCCTTCAAAGCCGCACATGTGCCCCAGGTCTCGCACCTGCGGGCCCGCAGATGCGACAAATCCTCCGCATCTGCAACTCCAGTCCTGGCCTTCCATTTTCGCATCTGCGTCCACACAACCCCACCTGTGACCTCGCACCTACGACTCCCCTACCGTAGGTGCGGAAACAACAGAAGAATTCACGCCAACAGTTTTTTCAGCAGCTCTCAAACACCAAAACCAATCCGCCAACCATCTGGAACACACCCGAGGACCTCGGGACCTCAACCAATAATACCAATAAGTCATATAGCACCATACAAACTTAGTCGAACCTTCGAAACACTCAAAACAACATCGAAACACCAAATTACCCTGGGATTCAAGCCTAAGAACTTCTAAACTTCCAAATTCCGCAACCGACGCTGAAACCTATCAAATCACCTCCGAATGACCTAAAATTTTGCACACACGTCACAAATGACACTACGAACCTACTCCAACTTCCAAAATTCCATTCTGACCCCGATATCAAATTTTTCACTACCAACCAAAATCGCCAAATTTTCAACTTTCGCCAATTCAAGCCTAATTCTACCACGGGCCTCCAAAACACATTCTGGACGCGCTCCTAAGTCCAAAATTACCTAACGAAGCTAACCGAACCATAAAAATCCAAATCCAAGATCGTTTACTCATAAGTCAACATCCGGTTGACTTTTCCAACTTAAGCTTCTAAATAGGAGACTAAGTGTCTCATTCCACTCCGAAACCACTCCGGACCCGAACCAACCAACACGATACGATAAAATATAGCTGAAGAATCCAAAAGGAAACAGAAATATGGGAGACGGGGCTATAACTCACGAAACGACCGGCTGGGTCGTTACATTATTAAGAGTGTATTATTCTCCATTCAAGTATTTTGGTCTCACATATTCCTAATGCCCAAGAAACTGATTCATTTGATTGAAAGCATGTGTAGAAGGTTTCTATGGACAGGAGGTGTGGAGGTCACAAAGAAAGCACTCCTAGCCTGTGACATATTGTGTTGACCAAGAGAAGCAGGTGGATTGAACTTGTTAGATATAGGCATATGGAATAAAGCAGCTATATGCAAGTTACTATGGAATTTATGCAAGAAGAAAGACAAAATGTGGGTTTAATGGGTTCATGTATACTATAAGAAATATAATTCAATGTGGGGAGCTGAGCCAAAGCAAGCATCATGGGTGATCCAGAAGATATTTAAAGCCAAGAAATACTATGAAGAAGCTGGCTACTCAGAAGAAGAGGTATTCAGAATGGAAAAATTTCCCAACCAAGGCTATGTACTAGAAGCTTCGAGGAGAGTTTAGCAAGGTTCCATGAAGAAGGTTGATATGCAACAATGCTGGGCTTCCTAAATGGATATTCATCTTATTCCTGGCTGCACATAGAAGACTACAAACAAGGGACAGATTGAGGAGATGGGGCTGTGTGGAAGATGCTACCTGCCCACTATCACACAGAAGAAGAAACTATTGATCACCTATTCTTCAAATGTCCATTTTCAACACAAATCTGGACAGCAGTGCTGGAGTGGCAGAGGGTTCATAGACAAATGATGACATGGGATCAAGAGTTGAAATGGGCTGAACAACACTGTGAAGGCAGAAGTTCTAATGCTGAAATTTACAGGATGTCACTAGTTGGAAGCATATACTATATATGGCAAGAACACTGACGGCAGTTTTATGCCTAATTCAGGACTAGCAGGGTTTGGAGATGTTGCTCGAGATGATAAAGGAAGGTGGATAGGAGGATTTTGCGGGTGACTTAGCGTGAGAGCGACATCAAGTCTTACACTGGAGTTATGGACTATACATGGCGGTCTGACTCTAGCAAAAAATTACAACTTGGAAAATGTAATAATCGAAACCGACTCGAGTGATGCCCTGATGTGGTTAACTGTGAAAGCTAACATCGCTGAAAGTCACCCCGATCGGGTTGTGATGGAAGAATACAGGAGCCTCATTTACAAACTTGGAATTACTTTAATCCATTCTTTGAGGCAAGGAAATACATGTGCAGATCATTTGGCGAAGTTGGGAAGAACGCAAAAAAAAAAAAGACTTGGTAATATTGCATGGTCCACCACATTCGATGCAACAGTTACTTCTAGCAGACATGGCTCATGTAGCATTCCCTAGGTATCCAAAACATGTAACCTAGCGAGAGGGGTAGGACAAAAATATTGTGAAGTTCTAACATTGTGTAAAAAGCGAAACGAATATAATAACATTGAAAGATATTTTTTTAATGTCTAATATCATTATTAGTAATTTCTAATTATCTTCTCCTCAATTTTTCCCGTCATTTTCTTTAAACTGTATAGTCGTTGCTAACGTTTTTGACCATTTCATTTAGTTAGGCTTCAAAAAAAAAGTAAAGGGTATAAACCAGTATGTCAAAATTTACTCAAATTTTGTAGTCCGGAGAGGTCATTGGGTTGGATCGTTAAATATTTTCTTATTTCTTGAAGGTCCTTATTTTTTTGAACGACTTGTGCTGATATATGGTTGAGTTGCTTAGATGCTAAATTTTTTTTTTAAAAAAAAAAAAATTAGTGTTATTATTATCAATATGTATTAATATTACGGTATTATTAGGGGTCGAAAGGGAAAGAATAAAATCATTTGGTACAAAACAATTTCCTGGTCCTTCATGAGTTCATGTGTTATACTTTTTGAATGTTCCTGTAATACCATGCTTTTTATATTACATTCATTTCAGTCATCTTTATAAATTTCAATCCTTTTTCTTATTTTGATAAAGAGGACCTTTTGATAAACTGTTAGTTTATTCAAAAGCAAATACTTTTCAATATCATAAGTTCAAGAATAATAACCCTGTCAGTGGGAACTTGTGATGATATAAACCTACAAAAGTAATGATATATATCTTTTTGTTTTTATTTCTTAAAAGGCTGTATTTGTGTCAATTTATACGTATCTCGACTATTGTATTAAACAAGTAATAGTTTTTACCTACCAAGGCTTAGGTGAAATTCAGCTAGTAAACTAAGAAAAGAGGTGGTAGAAGAAACAGACTATGCTACAATTCCAAGCTAGATTATACGAATCATCAAGGATCATGCTGCTCTATTGAAGCTAATTGTAGACCTATACTATACAATATATAATAACAAAACCCTAGAAGTGTTTTATATTTTCTATTAGCATATAAATCTTTGATAGGACTAGAAGACAAGAGAAGATGATCCAAAGTCAGGGAAATTGGATATTTTCTTATTAAATTTTCTTTTTTTTATTAAGATATCACTAGGCCAATATCCTTAAGAAGGAATGCATTGATTTTGTGATTTCTTCTATCCACTCTCAGCTTAGCTACTAACTAAGTGACGCGTTTATAAGTTAACAAGCCTTAGACTCCAGTGACGCGTTTTAAATCCGTGAAGGCCTAGGCCCAGAGCGGACAATATCACTAGCGAGCTGGGCTGTTATAGGTTGACACGTCGATTTAGCATTTCAAACAGTCAGATGAACGAGATATGATGATAATCGAGTGATAGTGCTGTTCATCATTTGAAAATAAAGATGCGACATTCCTCGGCTTCACAAAAGGAAATACAACAAGTCTCGGCAATTACTATCCATGAACCAAAATGATTCGGACTTGAATTTGTACGCAATATTTTGATCAGCTTATGATTGTTGATGAGTTGGAGTTTGGGAGATTATGATAAAATAAAGATTTTTTACTTCTTTAGCTAAGCTTTCATCCTAACAAATCCGCAGAAAGAAAATAAAGAATACGCTCTTTGCATGAGAAATAATAGACGACATACACTACTAGAATTCCGGAAAAAAGCGACCAAAGTTGGTCTGTCAAGAAAAGCGACCAACGTTGGTCTTTAAATTGGAGAAAATAATAAAATAATTATTTTAAATACATTAGCGACCAAGGTTGGTCGCTATTTGGTCAATCATTTCGTCAAAATATTGACCGGACTGGTCAGACTTGCTTGGTCAAAGAAATACTGAGATTAGCGACCAACGTTGGTCGCTATTGGGGGATCCACTTATTAAATTTTAATAACTATAATATTATTTAAAAAATTATAAAATATAAATAAATATAAATTAAAATGAGCGACCAAAGTTGGCCGCTAATTAAAGGGTAAGTAGATAGAGAACAACTTTGGTCGCTAATATGGGACCCTGTTATAAAATTTTAATAATTATATTATTATTTAAAAAAATTTATAAAATATAAATAAATATAATTCAAAGTTAGCGACCAAAGTTGGTCGCTTATAAAATAGAGACCAACTTTGGTCGCTAATATGGGACCCGTTTAACAATTATATTATTATTTTAAATATTATATAAAATATAAATAAATCTGATTTAAATTTAGCGACCAACTTTGGTCGCTAATTAAATTTAAGTATAATTAAGTCGACCAAAGTTGGTCTCTTTTCAGGTTCAACAATGGTCAAAAATAAAATAACTTTAGTATTTACTATCTAAATAATATAAATGTAAAGCCGCTAAAACTTTGTAAACTACAAGGGATGAATAGACTAAAATATACTCTAACATGCTATGCACTAAGTATCAGTGCATTAGCTAATATTATATCAATATAGCTTATATATATATATATAATATAT
>NC_031991.1:39975424-39980285 GCF_001879085.1 Nicotiana attenuata | reverse complement strand
GATCAAAGAGGTAAAGATGTTCTTTCTAGTTATTGGCTGCAGGTGCAAGAGAAGTACCAACTAGTCTTCCCTTTCATCTTAACTGTGTGAAACATCTTTACCTCTTTGATCTTTATCAGAGTGAATTATATTTCATCGCATGTGCTTTGTGTTTGATGAGAAGCTTCCCATATTTACAATATCTGGAAATCAAGGTTCTTACTTAATCATTTGGTTATCTTCTTAAGTTTTCATTACTTAGTATCTTCTTTATACCTCCGATACTCATTTAATTTTGGTGTTTTTTTTAATTCTTTCTTAGGTGGATAATAGTGGGGTACCTCTAGCATTGGATAATCTTGATTTGTGTCACGACCCAATTCCCACCCGGTCGTGATGGCGCCTCTTGTGAAAACAAGGCCAACCAACAGAACAATCAACACTGCTTTTGACAAATTCTTAGCATAATAGGTTTAAACCATAGATACTGATTAATTATAAGTGCGGAAATAAAGCGTAACATAACGGGGAAAAACCATCCCAAACTCAGCCCGATGATCGGGGTGTCACAAGTCACGAGCTACTACAGAGTTGATGAAAATACTACAAGTCTGGAAACATAGTTTGAAGATGAATATAATATGCAGAAGATAAGGAAGAAACAGGGCTGTGGACGTCGACAGCTACCTCGTCTCTCCTAGTCCGCCTGGTCTGGAAGGAAATCAGCGCTCAGGTACGAATTCAGCTGTGCCTGTCTCTGCACACATGGTGCAGGAAGTAATGTGAGTACTCCGACCCAGTGAGTAATAAAAATAAATAACGACTGAGAACATAAAATCCCACAAGGGCACAAATAATGCTATCTCAAGCAGCAACATCAGATAAACAGTAGAAACCAGTGAAATATAGGAAGAAAATCTTTTTGAAAATAGTTAAAAATCAATCATACTCAACCAGTTAGTCAGCCAGTGTTACCTGACCGGTCAGCCATTGTTACCTGACCAAACGCGTATTACAGTGCCATTGTTACCACTTGTCAGTCATTGTTACCTGACTGGTCAGTCATTGTTACCTGACCAAACGCGTATAACAGTGTCATTGTTACCACTGTTCAATATTTAATCACTCTAGATGGGTACCCGCGCTCACTGTGGGTGTGCAGACTCCGGAGGGGCTCCTACAGCCCAAGCGCTATCAACAAGGCCTGAAAGCCTGAACAATATTAATACGAGGCCTGAAAGCCTGCTCACAATGCACTCGAGGCCTGAAAGCCTCCTCACCTCACTCATCATGCCCTCACATAAGGCCCTTGGCCTCAATCAGTCCAAAAATAGTCAAAGCCCCTCGGGCATCAGTAAACAATAATACCCAGCTCAACAATAGTTCAAATATCAGTTAAAACTCCAAGTTTGAGTAAAAATATAGCTGAGTTCATGAAACAGTGTAAATCACATGGACTGAGTTCAAATAGTATTTCAAATAGTGAGGGAAAACAGTGATAACAGCTTACAAAGAGTTCAAACAGTCGGCAACAAGCCCAAGTATGGCAATGAGCCCAGAACATAGTGAAAACAACAAGTCATAGCTGACACGCAGTAAAATATTATCCGGACTGGACCAAGTCACAGTTCCCAATAGTAAATGACCCCGCGCTCGTCGTTGAACGCGTGTCTCATCTCAACACAACACCAAGTTGTGCAAATCCGGGGTCTCAAGCCCTCAGAACATCATTTAAAATCATTACTCACCTCTAGCCGGCCAAAAGTCTAGCTCGCTTTGCCTTTTCCCCTCGAATCGACCTCCTCGAGCGTCGAATCTGATCAAAACCACAAGGAATACATCACAATAGGCTAATGGATCATAACCCAATCGAAAAGACTCGAAAAATATCAAGAATCACGAAGTTGGCAAAACCCGATCCCACTTCTCGAAAAATTACTAAATTCACATCACCGGATTCCTCGTCTCGCCACGAGTCCATACATATCAATTTTACCAAAATCGGAGTCCATTTGACCCTCCAAATTCCGTTCCAAAATTACAAATTCTCAAGCTCTAGCTTTACCCCCTTTTGATGAATTTCAACCAATTTCCATGTTAAATTTAGCATAATTTCATGTATTTGGGTCAAGGAACTTACCTCCAATCACACCTAGTCGAAATCCTCCTTCAAATCCGTCCAATAGCTCTCAAGCTCGTGTAAAAATGGTGGAAATAACTTAACCCTCGCGGAAGAAAATGATATTATAAAATCCCTTCTGCCTACAGCGATTTTCGCTTATGCGGTCCCGCTTCCGCATATGCGGGACCGCTTCTGCGGCCACTTTCCCGCTTATGCGGTTTCTCACTTAACTTACCACTTCCGCCTTTGCGGCATATTCTCCGCTTCTGCGGATTACCCAAGACTGCTTCTGCGGTTATTCACTCGCACCTGCGGACCCGCTGATGCGAAAAGGGGTCCGCTTATGCGGAACTCATCAACTCAACATAAAGATCGCTTCTGCGCTTTTCCACCCGCTTCTGCGGAACCGCTTCTGCGGTCCATTTCCGCAGAAGCGGAAATACCAGATGATAGAAATTTCAGACCTGAAGCAACTTCCAAAAACTCTCGTTTAACCACTCGAATTCACCCCGAGGCCCCCGGGACCTCAACCAAAAACACCAACACATCCTAACACCTCATCAAACTTGTTCCAATCCTCAAAACACATCTACAACGCTAAAACCATTAAATCACATCGGATTCAAGCCTAAGTTTCTTAAAAACTTCCGAATTACGCATTCGATCAAAAACCCGAACAAAACACCTCCGAATGACCTAAAATTTTGCGCGCACATCCAAAATCACCTAAAGGAACTACTGAACTCTCGGAATATTCCGACCCTCGGATCAAAATCTCACCTATCAACCGGAATCCGCCAAAATACTAACATCGCCAATTCAAGCCTAATTCTACACCGGACCTCCAAAATCACTTCCGATCACGCTCTCAAGTCAAAAATCATCCCCCGAAGCTAACCGAATCACCGGAAATCACATCGGAGCCCTCTAACTCAATAGTCAACTTCCGGTTGACTTTTCCAAAACAAGCTTTCCTTAAAGAGACTAAGTGTCTCATTTCCATCTAAAACCAAGCCGATTCAACTCGATCACCTCAAATACCGATAATGAAGCATAGAGAAACATAATATGGGGAAAACGGGGCGGTAACTCACATGACGGCGGGCCGGGTCGTCACAACTATGCACTAATTATAAGCGTATTAGGTAATATTATATCGAATATGGCTTATATATATGTAATATATATACTTACGCTGTACTATGCACTAAGTATAAGCGTATTAGGTAATATTATATCGAATATGGCTTATATATATGTAATATATATAGTTACGCTGTACTATGCAGTAAGTATAAGCGTATTAGATAATATTATATCGAATATGGCTTATATATATGTAATATATATAGTTACGCTGTACTATGCAGTAAGTATAAGCGTATTAGATAATATTATATCGAATATGGCTTATATATATGTAATATATATACTTACGCTGTACTATGCACTAAGTATAAGCGTATTAGGTAATATTATATCGAATATGGCTTATATATATGTAATATATATAGTTACGCTGTACTATGCACTAAGTATAAGCTTATTAGGTAATATTATATCGAATATGGCTTATATATATGTAATATATATACTTACGTTGTACTATGCACTAAGTATAAGCGTATTAGGTAATATTATATCGAATATGGCTTATATATATGTAATATATATACTTAAGCTGTACTATGCACTAAGTATAAGCGTATTAGGTAATATTATATCGAATATGGCTTATATATATGTAATATATATACTTAAGCTGTACTATGCACTAAGTATAAGCGTATTAGGTAATATTATATCGAATATGGCTTATATATATGTAATATATATACTTACGTTGTACTATGCACTAAGTATAAGCGTATTAGGTAATATTATATCGAATATGGCTTATATATATGTAATATATATACTTACGCTGTACTATGCACTAAGTATAAGCGTATTAGGTAATATTATATCGAAAATGGCTTATATATATGTAATATATATACTTAAGCTGTACTATGCACTAAGTATAAGCGTATTAGGTAATATTATATCGAATATGGCTTATATATATGTAATATATATAGTTACGCTGTACTATGCACTAAGTATAAGCGTATTAGGTAATATTATATCGAATATGGCTTATATATATGTATTATATATACTTACGCTGTACTATGCACTAAGTATAAGCGTATTAGGTAATATTATATCGAATATGGCTTATATATATGTAATATATATAGTTACGCTGTACTATGCACTAAGTATAAGCGTATTAGGTAATATTATATCGAATGTAGCTTATATATATATATATATATAATATATATACTTACGTTATACTATGCACTAGAGGTGCGGTCAGCCTAGGGACGATAAAACGAAGAATGGTACGTAATTGCTTAATTTTCTTAGTATATGTATTCTGTTTATTAACTAAAATTTATGAGTTTTCAGGAAAAAAAGTTGGGGCGTCCGATGAACCAAGATGAGCTCTTCAAGGAGACTCATATTGTGAAGAAGAAGAAAGAGACGGACCAAGAAAGGTGGGTCGAGGGTCGAGCCTCGACTGTACATGTAAGTTTTCACTTTTCATTAAGAATTTTGATTTACTTTTATACAAATTTGGAAATATTAATTCACATATTATTTTTCTTATAGGGTCGCTTCACAGCTGAAGTGGAGCAATTCATACGCAGTCAGCCACCTAATGAGTCCGGCGCACCAATCCAACTATTAGACGAGGATGCTGAGAGAATG
>NC_031991.1:39863126-39975324 GCF_001879085.1 Nicotiana attenuata | reverse complement strand
AGGACTCTATTGTTGTATGTAATCAACTAAGGACTGTATAACTGGACTGAATATCTGGACTGTGTAATGGATTTTAATTCTGACTATGTTAATTCCCACGTTAGCATCCAATGTTTAATTCTGTAATTAAAACTGGGCAGTATTAGGCTGATATGATTGGACTGTTTCGATTTTTAGTTCGTATCAATAGGACTGCATATTGCAGTTGTTTGCATGAACAAGTGTAGTAGAGTAATGTATCATACTAGCCTGATAAGTCGAAGTTGGAATAGAATAAGGACTTGAATATCTTGAGTTCGATACCTCCATATTATTAGTAATCACCTTAGTCTAGTCAGCCCGTCTCCATTTCTAAAATTATTTGCAGCAAGTAGTGGATACAATTTGAACAACTTGAATAAGTTTCAGTAATTATCCAATATAACTGAATTGGAATCTGGCCTGGCTTAACCGTTTGGGCTCAGTATCCTATTATCAAGAAGAATATGTCTCAGGGCATCAACGAACGGCCCAGGCTCAGTTGGATGCTTGTGTACGTTTGGGCCTGGGCCCAGATCTGCTTGGTCAGTTTATGGTGTGCACATAAATTTAACTTTTCTTTTGTTGGGCTTGTCCTGGAGCCCAGTGGCTGCAATAAAGTATAAAGTCACTATTAGGTCCAATAATAAATAGTTAGGGTTTTATCAGAGACGAATAAATATAGAAAATTATAGATTGCTTTAGGATTTCCCCTTTAAAATAAACAATAGATGAGACGAGCCTCGCCAAATAAAACACACAAATTGCGGGGCCCTCATTAATTGCTTATATCAAAATAATTAGACCTCGGGACGTGCCATTTAGCGAATTTCATGGCTTCCCACAAAGTTAATAATACGCTAGCTGCTGTAGGCCCGGCGTTTAATAATATCACCTTCCTAAACTCGGGTGCACATTTATGTGACCCAAATCCAAATCCCAACGGAGTCGAAATGTGTTAACAATCACGGGTGCACTGGTGCGACGTGGTTTGAGGCGCATTTTTACGACGTTGCAATTCTTATTAAAAAATAGAAATAAAAGCGGTGACTGATAAAAGTATAAGCTAGATCATGTTTTTGAAATCAGATAAAATCAAATACAACAGTTGAGCGACCGTGCTAGAACCACGGAACCCGGGAATGCCTAACACCTTCTCCCGGGTTAACAGAATTCCTTACTCGGATTTATGATTCGCGGACTGTTAACACAGTCATAATTTTCTCGGTTCGGGATTCAACCGGTGACTTGGGACACCATTAAACTCCCAAGTGGCGACTCTGAATATGAATAATAAATCCCGTTCCGATTGTCCTTTAATTGGAAAAACTCCTTTACGCCCTTGGGGTGTAGTAAGCGAAAAAGGAGGTGTGACACATTCAATTTCAATAATTGCGGCATGCTATCAACCCTTGATGAACTTGAAGTGATATGAGAACCCAATGAGATAGTATAGAACAATCATGGAGGGTTTGCAGATGTTCATAATGAGTTCTTCATGGATTTTGACTTGAGGACTACCCAGATGCTAATGAAATACAGAAGAACATGAGAAACATGCGCTGTGCTATAATAACCCCCAAAGGTGTGCTTGGTTAAAAAAATTAGAAAAATTGGAGCCCCGAGTCAGGTATGCGGTCGCACTTTGCAATCGTAGAGTGGAAATACGATCCGCATAATGGACCGCAAAAGTGCTCCAAAAATCTGATCCTACTGTCTGGGTTTGCGGCGGAAATGCGGTCCGCATACCCGATTTGCGATCGCATAATGCACCGTATTTTGACCTCAAATTTGACTGACACCATGACTTACTTTGCGATAGAAATGCGGTCCGCATATCAGTTATGCGATCGCATAATGGACCGCATTTTTTACCTCAATTTTACCAAACCACTGACTCAATCTGCGGCAGAAATGCGGTCCGCATACTTGATTTGCGACCGCATTCTGGACCGCATATCACCACTTTTCTGAAAAACTTTGACTCTTTGATTTTCAAATGCTAAATCAGTACAAAGGGTCCGAACCGCGGCTCGCAAGCTCGCTGCGAAGAATTTTACACATCCCTAACACATATTCGGGACTTGACACTACGAGCTACTATGTTTTTGAGTACAAGTTTTCACGGGGCCTTACATCCTCCCCCACTTAAAATCATTCATCCTCGAATGAGGATTTTGAAAATCAGTTGGTTTTGAAAAATATGATATGCAGACTCCCAAATTTTTCACTAACTCCCATATTTTTAGAAAAATTTCGCCAGAGTTTCCTTTGTAATTAGACTTATCTACCTGCCAGAGAGCCCCCGAATCATATTTCCAAGCATCATTACAATTTCTATTATCCCTACAACTGGTATGCAATTCATTACTTCAACACTTGCACATACTCAATCACTTGCTACATTTTGCACATAAATTAGTCACTTCAATGAGTCCCATACAATTAAACCGTTTCATCATACTACATGCATCTCAATTAATCATTACCAATCTACACTACCATTAGTTGTTTGCTAATCACAAAACTTTCATTTATCAAAAGGGGTTACACATGACTCGATTAATCACAACACTTACAATTCTTGCACAACTTGAGGAGTTACAATAGTAAAGCATTTAGGAAGAAAAGATGGGGTGTCTTTGCACCAATTTGGACACAACATCAGTTTGCTTAGGGATACGATTACTACTAGACTTATTCAAACAGGTGGGGATTCCTCAACTCGTTGACTTTGTCACAATACTTTGACTGAAGCAACTTCCTTGATTCTCAATTTACGGACTTGCCTATCAAGAATAGCAACCGGGATTTCTTCATACGATAACTCTTCATTGAACTCGATAGACTCAACTGGCACGATGGTGGATGGATCTCCAACCACTTTCTTTAACATAGACAAGTGAATCCAGAATATATGGCAAACGACAATGGGGACACTTCATACTCCTAGTGCGGCCTAATGTGGAATACACTTATGCAACCTTTATTATCAACTCACATAATATCTTCAGGGGAAAATATTGAGAATAGCCTGCTCACCCCCCAAACTCTAAATCTCTAGGCGAACACTCACACTAAACCCTTGATGACCTTCAACAATTACTCTAAGATGTGCTATCATAACTGGCCATAAAATTACCTATCCAATATATATGTGATCACACTGTGAAGCTTCATCTTTGACTCGTCTGAACTTATAATACCCAATGGATCTAACACATATTCGGGACTTGACACTACGAGCTACTATGTTTTTGAGTACAAGTTTTCACTGGGCCTTACACAGGCGCCCACCTGGAGAACAAGGGAATACAGTTCAAGTTTTTGGCAATCAGGCGCCCACCTGGAGAACAAGGGAATACAGTTCAAGTTTTTGGCAATCAGGCGCCCACCTGGAGAACAAGGGAATACAGTTCAAGTTTTTGGCAATCAGGCGCCCACCTGGAGAACAAGGGAATACAATTCAAGTTTTTTGCAATCAGGCGCCCACCTGGAGAACAAAGGAATACAGTTCATGTTTTTGGCAATCAAGCGCCCACCTGGAGAACAAGGGAATACAGTTTAAGTTTTTGGTAATCAGGCGCCCACCTGGAGAACAAGGGAATACAGTTCAAGTTTTTAACAATCAGGCGCCCACCTGGAGAACAAGGAAATACAACTTAAGTTTTGGCAATCAGGCACCCACCTGGAGAACAAGGAAATACAGTTCATGTTTTTGGCAATCAGGCGCCCACCTGGAGAACAAGGGAATACAGTTCAAGTTTTTGGCAATCAGGCGCCCACCTGGAGAACAAGGGAATACAGTTCAAGTTTTTGGCAATCAGGCGCCCACCTGGAGAACAAGGGAATACAGTTCAAATTTNATAGTTTAGTCTAGCTTCTTTTATTCTGTCATGGTGTAATAAGGGGTTCAGTAAGCAGTAGCAGTGAAATCACAGCTTCATGGTAGTCCCAGCTACCGAAACTTCCCGAACTACACTGGCCCGATTCCTTTATAGCCAAGGATATGTAGGCAACCTCGGAAGCAGGGTGCGGTCAAATCTTTCAAAAATGTTTCCCGCGGAATATTCAAACGGGCAAAAATCGCTCGTATCCGCTCACTTTATCTTTGCACGAAAACTCTTCGTGTTTCCGAGCAAAGAGGGGTAGCTGTGAGCCATGATTTTTGCCCTATATGAATCACTCCCACAAATTCAAAACAAAATAATTTTTTCATTGTTTGCAATTTCGTAGATTTTTGTAGCATTTTTGTTAATTACTTGCATTTGCCTGTGCATGTTAATTTTGTTTAATTCATAAAAAAATACAAAAATATGTTGTATTTGCATTTAGGATTTAATCTTACATTTTTGGATTAAGTAGTAAATTAGTTGTTTTAAAAAAAGGAAAAAATCACAAAAAATAACTTATTTTGCATCTTTTAATTTTAGTTTTTGATGTTTGATAGTTGTTCGTTTAATTTGGTTTTTAATTATTTGTGATAATTATTATTTAGAATTAATTAGTGTTTTTGATAAGCTAATTTGGTTTCATGATTTAATTTAGGATTTTATTTTTAATTTTAAAAAAAAAGGAATTAAAAAGAGTTTGAAAATAAAAAGAATTAATTTGAAAAAGAAGAAAAGGAAAGGAAGAGATCAGATTTTGGGCTTTAATTAGATCTTCCCAACAGGCCCAATTGAATTCCTCCAATACCCGTTCAACTGGCCCAAAACCCGCTATTATACCCGGTCCAAGAAGTTAGTCGCCCAAGCCCTTAAAACGACGTAGTACGAGAGTGGAACTACGTCGTTTTGAGTTCAAGGGTTAAAATAGATCTTGGTCCTTCATTGTATCTCATCTAACGGCCCTGAAACTATCCCCATTTTTAATTAAAAATGTCCAAACCCCCTCAGATTAACCTAGGACCCCTGATTCTATCGTCTCTTTCACCCTCATCTCTCACTACCGCCCGCCGCCCACCGGAAATTGCCGGCGGCGGCGGTTGATCTCCAAACCCCCTCAAAACTTGACCACATAACCCTTGTTGCCTCCCCATTCCAAATCCACCACTAGTTTTCTCCAAAAATCACCCAATACTCGTGAATTTCAAATCTCGGAAGACAGAAAATCCGAGGTGTTCTACTCTTTCTGATTTTTCCCTCTATTTGTGTCTCTATGGTAATATCATGCGGGGATTAGCCGTGTATTTAGTCAGTTTCAAGGCCTTCATGGCAGCCAGCTTTGGTCAAGCAGTCAGTGTCCCGAGTTTCTGGTTCACCTCACTTCAGGGTAAATGTTGAGGATTGTGATATGGAGCATTAGCCATCGAAGAAATTCCGGTTAACGCTTATGTTTCAATTCTCGCCATTCACCAGAACTTCCTTAGTCATTGATTTCTCTGAGTCGTTAATTCTTTTGCTAGAACCTGGTACATCTTTCTCCTTTTTACTGTAATTTTCAGTATTCTCTTCTTTTGCTGTTCTTGTGTGATAAATTAGCATCAATAGTTTAGTAAAATGATTATTAGTTCATGATGATTTCTTCTTCTTTTTCTTTTATTCCTTCTCCTTCTTCTGTTTGTTTTTGAAGTTTCGTCGTTCATAGCTTTGGTGGTGTTGTATTTTTTTATTATTTTATTTTATGAGATTGCTCTGGTTTTTGGAATTACATCTGGGCTTCGAAGGTAAGGAGCCCATAGAGGGGAAGGGTCATTTCTGGCTGTCAAGCCCATGGGTTAGGTTTGGGATTTGGGTTAACTTGACCCATGAGCTGGAGGGTAAATAACCTAAGCTTAAAGGATAGTTCAGGATTTTTGGTTTAAGGGAATCTTGTGTAACCGCTGTGAAAATTTCCTGTAAGGTGGGGTTTGGGTGTAGGTTGACAAGCAGGTTAGAAAATTGGGGTTTAAAGTTTAAGAATGAAAATTAAAAAAAAGGGTTAAAGAGCAAAATCTGAAAATTCTACTGCTGCCCTAATTCCCCTGTATAAAAGCTCCATTTGCTGAATTTTTTAAGAGGATCAGACTGGATAAAAAATTGAAACGGCTGAATACTTTTAAGTTCTGAAGTTCCTGCATTTCATTGTTGAAAAACCATCAAAATTCTGCAGAATACTTAAAAAATTGCTTTAGCTACATTTCTGGTTGAAAAATGGCTTGAGCTTTTGGTTTAGAGTTGATTTTGGACTTCCCTACTGTTCCATTGAAGTTTCTTCTTTCATTCTGGAGGTTTTAAATTTCTGAAGTTACCTTTGATTTATGTGGTGTTGAAAATGGTTTGAGTTGAATTTTTAAAAGCTGGTTTTGGTTGGCTGTGGAAGATTTACTGTTTCATTGGTGTTGTTGGTTCTGGGCTGACTGCTACTGCTTACTGCTGAGCTTTTCACTTTTGCTGTTATTTTGCTTTCCAGGTACATGCTCCTGTACATCATTTGTTTGTGAGGTTTTGATTTGAGGAATGAGAATGCAAGGGCAGAAGTTTAAAGCATAGCTTTATTTTGTTGGTTCAATTGTGTTATTCTGATTTTTCTTTTAAAATTTGATATTGTCATGTTGATTGAATAAGTTATGGGTGGAGTCAGTTTCTACTATTGTATTTAACACAGGATTGCCATGAAAACCTGGGTAACATTCTGTCTAGCTGAATTGTTGATTAGATGTTGATGGTGTATAATTGAACATTCTATCATGGTATTTGGTCTAGAACTATTATGAAGTTTGGGATACTAGCATGTTCAGTTAAGTTCCAAATTATCTTTTACCTTAAATTTTAGTCAATTTATATTGTTAGCATGTGAGCGAGGCAGAATGGTTATTTACGGTTCTTAAGTTAGGCAAGCAATACTCTCTCTTGAAGCCATGATCCTGCAGGTTTTATTTGAGTTTCAGTTATTTTTGTTATTTGAGGCTATGGTAGTACAGTGCCAAATCATATAGATTCTATGAATTAGCTGGAATTCACCTCTTATCTGATTTAATTAGTTTTTTAAAAAAAATTGATTAAGAGTCGGCTTTAATCTTTTTTCCAAAATTTAAACGTATGGCTGTGCTGTGAAAGGGGTTCGATCCTGAACTCCAGCTTCGCTACAGTAGGGATGGCTTCAAAGCCGGATTTCCTTGGGCCTTATTTAAGCCATTGTGCAATCAGCACTTCGTGGGCTTTGGAATTTCGGCACATTATTGGGCCTCATTTCATGCCCAGATTTTGAGGTGAATTGGACATTGCCTAGTATCCAACATTGGTTCTGGCTAAATTAGTTTGAACTTCATCTTAGAGTAGTTACATTTTAGTCTTCAGGTAATTAATTTGGTTTTTTTTAGATTGGAGGCGTGCTAAATTAGCCAAATGAACAATTTATGGCCCTCATGAGCTAATTTAGAAACCCTTTTGATTTAGAATAAATCGAGGTGTGCCGTGCCGAACAAAATCTCAATTGCATGGCCCTCGTTTAATTAATATTGTTTATCCTTATAAATCGAAGCGTGCCATTTAGCGAATTTTCATGGCCCTCGCAAAGTTGCAAGCGCGTAGTTGCTTTAGGCGCGTTATTTTAATAATTTACCTTCCTAAACTCGGGTGCGCATTTATGTGACCCAAATCCAAATCTCAACAATGTTAGATAAAATATGTCGAGGACCGCGGGTGCATTTATGTGACGTGGTTCAAGACGTGTTTTAATAACGTTGCACTCTTCCTAAAAATGAATAAAAGCGGTTTGAAAGTTAAAGAAATGCACATAGGTTTGAAAGGGTTTTAAAATCGGATAATAGGCCAATTGTAACAGTTAAGCGACCGTGCTAGAACCACGAAACCCGGGAATGCCTAAGACCTTCTCCCGGGTTAACAGAATTCCTTACCCGAATTTCTGGTTCGCGAACTGTAAAACAGAGTCAATCTTTTTCCTCGATTCGGGATTTAAACCGGTGACTAGGACACCATAAACTATCCCAAGTGGCGACTCTAAATTTTTAAAAATAAATGAATCCCGTTTTGATTGTCGCTTTAATTGGAAAAACTCCCTTATATACCCCTTTCCGGGGGTGTAGGTAAAAAGGAGGTATGACAATCCCTACCCTCCATCATTCCCCATCCAACGGCCCGCAACTATCCCCCAAATTCCTTTATAACTGTCCCAAAGACCCCCTAACCCCCAGAACTCTCCCCATTCTCTCATCTTCCCCAAATCAAAGAAACCCTAGCCGCCCCTAAATTCCCAAATCGTCCGCCGGCGGCGCCACCATAACTCCTCCAGTCCACCCAAATTAACACCCTGTGATCCCCACACCTCCCTAATCCCTAATCCCCTACCAATTTTCCCAAAACCCCCACCAAACTTTTGCAATTCAGATCTGAAAGACGGCCAGAAACCCTGATTCCCCTTGCTCAATTTTTCCACATTCTCAAGAGATGATTCGGCCCGAAATCTATATTACTCGATTGTTCTCAACGAGAACAATCGAATGATTTTAATTTCGGATCGTTTCAAAGAACATCGGAGTTGGTCAAGATCGTCATTCCTCGGAGTTTTCTTTGTCCGATATTAGTAGGTAATTCTTCTCCCCTATTTCTTTTGTTCGTCTTCTTCTTTATTCAACCAAACGACTCTTCTGCTTTTTCAATTCTTTCCAGATGTTCTGTCCTATATTATGATTAAGAGGTCTAGTTACACAGTAATTTAGGTTAAATACACAACATTGGGTTATTCGCTCTTAGATTAATTTGGTTAGTAAAACAGTACTTATCGAAATTAGGGTTTTGATTCTGTGTTTGCGTGGCTTAATTATTAGTTCAATTGCATGATTGTGATTAGTTAGTTACATTAGGTTAATCATATTTCTTTTCTTATCTTATTTTTTTAGGTCCTTTGATTAATTATGTTTAAGTAAGTTACTGTTTTATTTAATTAGACTGGTTTTTTTAATTACCATTTAGGTTAGAAATTAGGCTCAAAGAGATAAAGTACAAAATTAAAAGGGGGGGGGGGGAAGAACGTGGAAATAAGAAGCAGTTTCTAGAAAAGGGACAGCTGTACAAAAATTGGTTAAAAAGATGCTAATTCCCTGATTTTCAGGGAAGCTGGCAGAATATTCCCACACCCCCTCTCCCTCACACATAGCACATGCTTACATTCTATAAAAAGGACTCCTCTCATTTCTCACACACGTTATTATCTACATATACACTCACAAAAAGCACACACACTGATACAAAAAGAAAAGCTCTGCCTCTTTTCTAAATTCTCAAAATTTGGAAATTTCGCAAGCTTAAAAGGGGGTTTCAAGCTGTTTCTTAATCAAAATTTGGAATCAAGTCTGTTGTTCCTGTGTTGTTGAGCTCATTCCATGCATTTTCAGACCTTTATTTGGTCATTGTCATATGTTTTTTGCTATAGGTATGTGAACATTCATCTATTATCCTTTATTTTAATGTTTATAAATGAAATCTGATTTGTTCATGTCAAGTTCGTGCTTATTTTCTTTGATTCAGCCTGTTGGTCTCTAAATCTGCTTGAAATTCTGCTTCCTGATGAATGTTTGATGAATATGTTTAATCGAATATTCAAATTGTTCAGTATCTTTTGGATGAACTAACACTGGTGGTTGACAGTAATTCACCTTCTAAAACAATGGCTCATGTTCAAAATGATCTCACTGGGTTAAACTAGTTGCTGGGTTTGTTTAGCTTAAAGTGATAGACTGAGTTGGATGTGTGTGTGTGTGTCTATATATATATATATATATATATATATATATATATATATATATATATATATATATATATCATTATTAATTTCTAAGGTCAAGTGTTCTTTTCATGTTGTTGATGAGAAGGTTCTGGGTAGAAAGGATGATTTGAAGTAAGGAGTTTTACAATTGTGCTCATGTAATGCAAATTAGTTAGTTTCACAAGGCTAGATTTGATAAAAGAGTACATAACTGGTGGTGGTTTGTAATGAAGTTTTCTTGAGATTGCACTAGTAGTATTCGTAATTGCTATGATTGTTGAATTTTGATTACTCTTGTGATCCTAATGCGATTGTAAATACAGTGTTGATATCCTTTTGATTGTACACAATTTATACTCTTGTTTGTTTGTTCAAAATTAGAAGTGAGGTAATTTTAAGTTTTGAAAATTAGATGTAATTGTATTTGGGATTATGACCCTATTTCGATGGGGCTTGACTATCGGATTTGAAGTTGAATGGGTTTTAAACCCAAAACTCACTGCTATTTGCACGCAAGGTTTAATAATCCAAAGTTCTAAAGAGTTTGGGCCTGGTACCCAACCCCATTCGTTTTCTTTATCCATAATGTAATAGTTGATCACTTTGACATAGTTTTTTTTCCCTTTACTATTAAGTGAATGCCTTTTCTTAAAATCGATTAGCTCCTAAGTATATTCAAATGCCCAAACGAATTCAGATATCCAGTGAATGACAATTCGTCAATATCTTAAACTTAGTTTAGCCCAATTATACATCTTGTTTACCGTAAATCGTCCCATAAGTCATGATCTCACAACAAATCTCAAAGTAGTTTATGAAAAATAACTTATGAACATCGTAGTTGCTTTAGGCGCAATTAATAATAATCATCGTGACTATGGGTACGGTTCCCATGGCATAGTCATGATATGTAACCCCCAATTCGAGTGTGTGTTTCACGTGACTCGATCATAACTTCAAATAATAACAAAATCAACATGTTGTAAATTGCGGGTGCGTTTCACGTGGCGCGATTAGCAATGTGTACAAAACAAACGAGTGCGCGACATCGCGACTTGTTCAAACAAATTCCATAAATGCTAAAACGGATAATTATTTAATTAAAAGCGGTTTAAAAAGCAAAAATGCATAATAGATTTAAAATGTATAATAAATTAGATAATTAGGCCAATTAATAGTAGTTAAGCGACCGTGCTAAAATCATGGAACCCGGGAATGCCTAACACCTTCTCCCGGGTTAACAGAATTCCTTACCCGGTCTTCTATGTTCGCAAACCACAAATAGAGTCAAACTTCCTCGATTTGAGATTTAAATAAACCGCTGACTTGGGACACCCTAATAATTATCCCAAGTGGCAACTCTGACTAATTAAATAATCCCATTTCGATTAATGTCCTTTAATTGAAAAAACTCCCGATACCTTCGAAAAAAGGAGGTGTGACAATACCTAATTTTTTAGTAACTTCAAATACATACATTTTTCTCTTCTTTTTTACTACTGCTTCTTCTTCTTTGTGTTTAAGGTTTATTCTTCTTCATAATTGCAAAAGGGGTTTGTTAAATTTGTTGTTGTTTTAACAACTTGATGGTTGAGATTTGTTCTTTAAGATAATTGATAGATTTGGTTGTTGAGTCGTGTGTTGGATTGTTGAATTCAAAGAACAAGTTCATATTTCAGAACTTCATTTTTCAATCTGAAGTTGTATTAAAAAAGTGAACTACTTAAGTTTTCAGATTTTGAATGTGATTTTGAATATGAAGTTGTCTGAAATTATATAGAAAAATTGAACTACTTAAAATTCGAATTTCTAAAGTTATAATTGAAAGATAGAAGAACTCTATATTCAAAAGCTGAAGTTGCTTTGAAGAGCTTAAACTACTTAAGATTTGAATTTCTGAAGTTGCAGTTGAAAGATAGGAGAACTTCATATTTGATTTCTGAAGTTGCATTGAAGAGATTGAACTATTTCAGATCTGAGCGGGTACACTTTGCAAATTTTTGTGCAATGTGGGTATAAATTCAATAATGGCCCCAAAAATAGGTATATATGCAAATGCCTCATCGAATTTTGAGGCGGAAATGACACTGATAGCCACTTGTAGACACTGATAGCCACTTGTAGCACATCTATTTAAAAAAATGTAATTTTAAAATATTAAAATTTATTCAACTTCGACAAACTTTAGACTGAACCTTCTGTTTGCTTCTTATTCAGATCTTTGGATGACGTTGAGCTTTGCCAAAGCCTAACCTCATACTCAGAAGTCTGAAAAGTTAAAGCTCAAATTCTCACCTTCTGGTCTAAAGCTGGATTCTATCAAAGCCTATTTTTCGCATAGCTCAATATCAGACCAAATAGTTTGAATTTGGAAACCTCAGTCTCACGATTTTTAACTGTACACATCTAGGGAAGCTCAATTTTAAAAACATTGTAAATTTTGAACATTCTTTAAATGGGGTTCCTAAAAATGACAATTTGTGCACTCCAACCGTAGAAATTTGTAATATGTAGACTGTAGCACCAAATTTCCAAACTCCAACTAGTAGTATATGAGGCGGTATGGTGGGTTTGTCCAATATTCTCGTTGCAGGTACTGTATGCCCAACTGGTCTTAAATCTTTTTTGATAATTCAAATTCATTACATTGCGTATTACACCAAAGGCACCGTCTTCACAAAGGCTTATTAATTTATCTCATACTCGAATGCATTAGAACTTTGTATGCAGATGTCTAATGTAAGGGCGTGAAGGAATCAACTTGGGAAAATAAAAATAACACTGTATAGCCACTCTGAAAATAATAGCTGAATATATATATATATATATATATATATATATATATACAAAAATTATATAAATTTTATATAATTCTTCGACTATCAAATATAAATAGTTTCTGACGCGGGCTAAAAGTGAAAAAAGCCCGAGGAACTTCAAAACTCAATGATGGATCAATGTTCTGATCGGATAGGGCCTTGTGAGCCTAAACATTTCCCTTTCGGTTATTATAGAGTAATAATCATTTTCACCTATACTGAAATAATAGAACAGAATATCCAACATAGTTTCTCTAGTTAAAAAAGAAACTTCAAATAAAAACCAAAGTAATAAAGTAATGGAGTATTTTGCTCTATTTCTTGTCATTACAATTCACTAGTGTGAAATGCTGAATGTGCTTTAGGAAAGTAAAATATGCAAATTGTGTTGGACATTTATCCTAAGATTTTGTTTCTTTCCAGAAGTACTTTCTACACACTACATTTCGGAGGCCATCACAACTTCTGCAGATTAGGGACCAGACGATTGATATTTGACAGAGAGAACTACCTTATATCTTTCGGCCTTTGAAGTCAAGGCGGAAAAAAAAAAATCAAGGCGGGTTAGTCAGGAACGTCTACCAGAAAAAACTGGAGCAGTGTAATTTATAACAATTCCAAAAGTTCAATAACAGATAAAGTAAAAATGAACAAGCTGATGTTTGCTCAAATTCTCTTAACAAGTACATACACCGTAACACAATCATAAAGGGCACAGATACTGCCAACAAATTTCATCGGACCAGTTTAAGAACAGATTATAGTCTAATTACCTGGCTACTGCGTACAATAGATTAGCCACTCCCTTCAGCAATTAAACAATATTAGACGAAAATAAAAAGCTAAAAAGGAAAACAGCTACTAATGCTGCCAGAAATTGCCTGTGAAAATTGACAAGGAAAAAATAAAAGGGCATTATTTTAAAGAGGAAGGTAAATGAAACAGAACAGAGCACTACCTCCTTGAACTGCGGTCAATGTCAGCTAGAAAATGTCATATACAGGTAACTGTGGTTTATATACTGAGAGCTCTACTCTCACTATGCTAGAAGTCATGACTCTGTTAGAATATCTCCTTCACTAAACCTCCAAGAACCATCATCTTGCCTCTTCAGAACATAACGAATCTTGTAAGTGCTGCAAGATGAGCACCAAGGAACTTTTAGTTGTTTTATATGAAAACAACAAACACAGCTCTGTTGTGGGACTAGGAGGTTGGAACTCTTAATTCATGGAGAAATAATTTCAGGAGATGCTGTCAAATAACCCGCTAGAAGATGCTATAGTAGAAATCCTCGAGTTAGTGATCAGATTTGCATGGAAAGTTGAATGACCAACCTCACACTCCATAAAGTGCTAAAGTAAATTATATGTGAAAAGACAAAAATCAATTCAGCACCTGAAACATTTAGATAATACTTATACAATATAGTGATTTATTTCTTTAGTGATATTATTATAATGTATCGCTCTAAAAGTATGATCAATTATCTCAACTGAGACACATGATGTGCAATTTCAGACTTCAAATTACAACTTAACACCAAGTTAGTCCTCGTCTTCTTTCACCAAACATGCTTAACCTTCAACTACTTAGAGATGAGCCAAACTAGTCCTTAAACTAACAGAACAACCACATGGAATAGAATTCTAAAACCTCAATGCTTCCCGCAACCTTGACTGAAATTGACCCCCCTCCACATCCTACATCAGTATCATCTTGTCATTAATTTTTTTTTTAATGAAGTAAGGTTGTCATTAATTCTTCTAAAGCCCCCTACCCACGCACCACCACCATGCGCACAATGAACAAACTTTGTCACCAGAATTTAAGTTGAACAGAACATTGACAGCTCGACCAGCATTATTTATCGCCAGCCCCCTTCATTGCTATTATGCACATACTTCCTCAAACATTGCACCCTACCCTCCAACTCTACCTCATATCTTACAGCTTGCACCAACTTCTCAAATTAACCACCTCCTCCTCTAGGAAAACATCCTGTGAGCCACCAAGTGAGAGGATGACAAAAACCAAGGATTTGTGGAGGGTATGGGTTACACGGATATGAGAGTATAAGCGAAAAAGAGCAACAGAAGGCTGGAAGAATTTAGACTTAAATGTTGAGCACAAACAAACTAAAATCAGAATTGTTAATATCTTAGGGACAATAAATAAATAATCTCACTTGTTTAATCATGTCGCAGTTGTCAAAAGAACATCTTTTTTCCTGGCACTCAAAAAAGTCAAATCTCTAATCAGAGACACAGAATATCTAGTGGTCATAAAGATAAAAAGAACATTAGGCACCTAGCGTATTCACTTCTGGGTCTTCCCTTTCTCCTTTTCTTTTGGGCTTCGTCCTTTTTTTTGGGGGTGGGGGGGTGGGGTGAGGGGTGGGGGGGTCGGGAGTGTATGAGCAGGCATGTCATATCAGAATCCAAAAAGAAAGAAAACATAGTCAAAATGATGTACTCAAGCAATTTTTCAACAATATCCGATTACCTGTAATAATTTGGGTTCTTAAGCTGTGATTCATCCACAAGTTCAGCTGCTTCCTCCAGGATAGCCTCTATTTCTGCCATCTCCTGACCAGTGCCATCAGTCAAAATCTCTGCTCGTAAAACTGACAGTTGAAGCAAAACAAATCTCCAGAAACACGACGAAGTTTTTGCCGCTTCAGACAAGCCTTGCCACTGTTAATACAATTAGAAAAAACAGAAATCAGCAGTAGGCACTTAAGTGAGGAAAAGCATTGGTCTAAGTTTTTGGCATTCTGTGGAATCAATGAGGTCCAACTTTGCTCCAGAATCACAACATATTAAAGAGACTTACTTCACTAGTTCATCGTAACAACTTTGTAGATGCATAAATTAAACTGTTCACTGAATTTCATATAACCAATTTTAACCAGTTTAAGCCAGCTATCTCAATATGAGCTGAGCTGATAAGAGTATCTTGTTTGACAATCTGAAAATTAATGTTTTAATTTTTTTAAGGTCCAATCTTTGGCATAGTGCCATAAAGTAAAAGTGAACATGTACTCTTTATCGCATGCAAATGGTTACACATATATGTTAGAAAATAATTAATGACAAACACCACAATTTCTAGGAATATCAACAGGCACATCACGTGTTAATAACCAATGCAGCTAACCTGAACAAGCATTGGTTCATCAAGAACATCAAAGAGACCATCAACATTATGGTCAGGTCCTAGTGCTTCTGCCTTAATGGTTTGCCATTTCTTAACAAGGGTCTCAGCTTCTTCCATAGGCATTGGCGTCTTGTAAGCTGCTGCTGTGGAAGGTGATAAACCAGCAGCAGCGAAAGAATTTTGCAGACCAGAAGCTTGTGGGTGCCGCCCTATCTGCATTATGAACTTTGGAAGCATCTTCCTCAACTTACCAACGATGCCACTTCTCTTACTACTTGCACGCCGATAACTAGGATCTTGAGGAAAATCCATTGTCCAGGAATGGGAGCTTGTCATCCTCGGTGAGTTTGGCCACCACGCAGATCCATTTTTCATTCTCCACAACTGTGTGTTCATTAGCCTAAGGGAAACAAAGATGACGCATCCAACTGACACCACAAATATTATCTTCTCAACTATGCCATTCAGGCCCAACCAAATTTCCCAAACCTTACGTCCAGCACCCAAATTTCTTTTCAGTTGAACAGATGGCATCCCAGCAGCATTACCCACATTGACCTTGTCCACGGTTAAATGAGCTTGTAAATTATGTGGAGCTAACTGCTGTACAGCTGACCCAAGATGTCGTGAAGTATCACCATATGAAAGTGGTTCATCTAAAGCTCTCTGGTCCCGTGGAATAGCAGGTGCAATTGTTCTATGACTAATATGAGATGTGGTATGCAAACCTCTTCTGTTTTCCCTGCTCGCAAAAGGTCGTTTTTCACCGCGAAAGAAGTTTACCTGCTGCAAAGCTTTAGGGTTAGTTTAGCTCTCTACAATAAGGTACTTTTCTGATCAAACTTTTCATAACAAGACTCACGAATGACGGGGAACAATCCCGTGTATCCGGGAACAAGCCAAGCACAGCATCCTTCACCCAGGTTTCCTGGAAATCCACAAGTTGTTCTGATGAGAAACTTTTGACTTCAGCTCAACTCAACAAAAGCATTATTCCCAGATAGAAATGTCACCCTTAGATAAAAGAATGCAGATTAAGCTTTCAAGGACTAGCAGAAGAAAGAACAATATAGAAAGGGATTAAAACAGGTAAAAGAATATATATATATAACACCCAGAGTTTCACCAAAACTTAGAAAAAGATCAACTCAAGGCCAAATGAAAGATGATCCATTTAACATGACTTGCACTGACTTGGTAAGTGTCGTATGGCAAAAGACTTAATAGTGTGCCTTCCAATCAGAACTGACTTTTCTGACGGGAAAAATAGAAAATAGTTTTGCTTTTAATCAGTAGCTGTGGTTAGGATATCCTAGTATCGTTTACATAAAGGTGGACTCTGTGAAATAGCAACAAAATGTGGACAACAACTCAGCAAATATAAATTGGTGCTAAGGAGTTGGGGGCTTGGATAACTGCATTACATTCTAAAAGAGAGAAGTTATGAGACACCGAGAAAGATAAAATGAAATTTGCAGAAGCAGACACCAGCCTTTATGAACCACATACAGTTTCTGAGTCTGATTAATAGCATGTAAAGCATTACATACCAGAGGTTTTGATACAGTAGAAGCATCTTTTTCTGTGACTGATGCTAATTTACGTGAAACTGGATCTGAATTCAGCTCAAGCTGACGAAGCTTTTCAGTTGCTGCAGCCTCATCACCCTGTATAAACAGCATTTACTTTCTCCGTAAACAATCAACAGAGACGAAATACATAGCCAATGAAAAAGGAAATTACAGATTTACCTGCCCAAGAAGGAACAACAAGAAGGCTTCCTCAAATTTCAAATCAACTCCTTCTGAAGCAATCAAACACTCACAAATTATTTTGGATTTGTTAATCTGCAATAACCAATTGAAATTTTTGTCAACATGTAACTGCATTCGGCGTCCTAACATTTCCAGGTAAAGTTGATGAGATTCAACCTTAAATTTTAACAGAGTGAAAGTACTTTATAGCACTCAGGAAGTGAAAATCAAAGCACAAAAAACAGACCAACATCGTAATTACCAGGTCAATCTGCTTACTGGAAAATCCTAGTGCAATATGAGCTAATAAAACCATGTAGAAACAGTTGAAATCAATTACAGCTCTTTGGTTTTGCGACTCAATGGACTTTTTGTTCTTCCTTGTGAGAGCTAAATTGTGCCATTGAAGGAGTTCAACAATCTCCGAAGCCATAAGCTTGTTGAGTGCTTGATTCAAGAAGCATTGCCAATCCTGAACTTGGCAGGAAGCTTCTACATCAAGGCCCTGTCTGAGCAATTCGCGTAATGCTGCAATGGCCCCTAACCTCCGCTCAGCATTTTCAGGTGTACGTGGCATGCCTAATAACTCCAAGGTGCAGGCAGGGGCAAGTTCTTCCAAAGATTCTTCTATCTAAGGGAAAGGTTAAACATATATTCATGAGAAGCAAGAAATAATAATCACAAAGTATTTGCACTAAATGTTGCAGAGACTAAAACCAGTTAAAAATCTCCAATTATAGCCTTAACATCTTAGCTACTCACTTATATAGAGAGAACAATCCAGATCTAACTCATGCTAATTTTTTAAGTTCGTTCTGTTTGTATCACTTTCAGAAATTTTTAAGATGGATGCAGTATAATTGATACAAACTTACATAGCACAGTGTCAAATATCTAACACTAGGTTCTCATCTCATTCGACCTCTAAACCATGCCACTTACATGTAAAATGACAAATGAGATGAAAAATAAACATAATTTATAGCCTTCGCAAAATAAACTCTTGATATAAGACAATAGAACTAAAGCGAGACAAACCTGAGATAACAATGTCATTTTCCCTAGAGAAACTTTGCTCCTTAGGAGACACTGGGCACGAGCAAGAGCTTCAAACCCTTGTGAAATTTTGTTCTTCTCAAATCCAACTTTTGCAATGGCACACTTCAAGAAAGCACATATAATAAGAAACCCAAGCATAACAAAACTGCCAAGTAAAAGGAAGCAGAGAGTTATGACGGCGTATTTTCTCTATTTGCCTAACCTCAGCAAGCGCCATGGACAAAAGTATATCATGAACATAAGGCTTAGAGTCTGGATGTTGAAGAGCTTTTTGTCCAATATTTAGCACAAGCTTCTCTTCCCCGACCTGAATGAATATTGTTAATATGTTTAATAATAATTTTGCACCAAACTTGCAAAGAGTAAGCTGCTAGTTCAATCTACAAAAGTATTATAAATCTGATAGAGCAGGGTATGATGTAGTATGTATACTGAGAAAAAGCTAAACAGAAAAGAAAAGGGAAAGGCACTGGTTCATGGACACAATGTGTTTTTTTTTTTTTTTTTGGGGGGGGGGGGGGGGGGGTTGGGTGGATAAAGTTCATGGTTACAAACCTAATTTGGTTGGTAACTTCATCTGCCCTGCTCAGTTCTTATATGTCTTAATAATACATTACCTAATGATTCTATTTACTTTGCAACTTTTCCAAGAAATGCGATAACATATTGTATACTACCTCTTGAAGAAGACAAAGAGCACTAGGTAACCAAGCCCATGATATTCTAAGAGAAGACCTTGGTGGAACCTTTTCTTTTATACTTCCAGCATATTCTGGCTCAAACAACAGCTTATCCCTTACATCCACCAAAAGATTCTGAAAACAAGTAGCCAAGCATGAGAATAAAGACGAGCTTTAGAAGATAGTAGAATATGTTGAGTTTCGGCTACTACCTGGCGGGAAACAACAGCATCCATGGTATAACCATCTTCGATCTCAGCATTCTTCAGATGCATTACCGCCTTGACAATTTCATCCTTCTCAGCTCGATCTGAGACACCGAGGATCTGCAAATGTACAAGATAAGTCGGATCATTTCTTAGGGGGGAAAAAACTCACTTCCTCCCCTTACTTCCCGCTTTAGTAGTTAGTACCACTTTCTCGCCCAAATCGACTTTGCTAGACTTAGAACACAACAAGATATTCCCACTTGAAAGCACTTACCCAGAAAAGAATGGCAAGTTAAAATGAATGAAAAAGGAAATAGGTTATCTTTATTTAAAATGGATCACCAAGAAGGTAGAAAAAGGACCCATGCTCCTTTCACTAACACGAGGAGCTTCTTTTTTTTCCAACCACAAGGAGTTCATGAAGTCACAGAATGTCCATATCATTTACATAATTCATTTTATATTTGTATTGAGTACAGTCTCGATTTTTCCTTCACAAGCCTTTGAAATCTTTCAAAGCACTGTTCTTGCCTGCATATTTATGAGATGTATGGAACGGGGAATAGCCAATAGTGAAACACTCTAGCTCTATCGGATTATTCCTGTCTATGCTGACTCTGCAATAGCCATACTAGACTTTGGTCAGACCCCTTCTTCGATACATTTATGCAGTATTTGGATATTATAAGCAGCTAAGGGCCACATGGCCACTGGGTTTAAAATGTTAAACAAAAGCAAATTACATCACTATTTCTAACTCATAATTAGAATTCAGAATGAAAAGCTTGGGTTCACCAATATTAGTGATACAAGGAAAGTTAAGTGGTTTGAAGTTAACTACTAAAGAATGTGTAACACAACTACGTGACGGGCAAGTTGAAGCCATGGCTTGGACAACAACAACTATCCTCGGTTCCAAACTAGTTAGGGTCAAGGATATGAATCATCTATATCATTTTTGGTCAGGTTTCACTCCTCTACTCAAGACAAATTAGCTTTTGAATATCTCATACTTATCCTATACTAACACACAAATCCTTAAGTAAACAAAAGATACTCCTAACAATCACCTAACCTACTTTATCAAAAACAATCACCGGACATGTATAAAAGTATCAACAACTTCTAAACCTTAAACCCACTAATTTGTATCACTTACATGGATCATTTACTTAGATTGTCATTCGTTCTTTGCTAAGTCCATACAGAATTTGAGAAATTATCTTTACATTGAGACAACTTTACCTCCACCAAATTTTAGGCTTATCTGCTCCTCTTTTGATACCATCAACCATCATAGTGTCAACCTACGAACCGGTGCATTTTGGAGGTCTATATAAGGTATGACCTGGTAATCTCAAGCGATTTTCTCTTATTTTATTCTCTATGTATGCAACTTGCATCTTCCGACGGATACGTTCATTTCAAAGCTTGTCTAATTTTGTATGACACCACATGCATCTTAACAATCATATTTCTACAACACTAATCTTGTGAATATGTTGGACCCTAGAGGACCAAGATTCATTCTCATATAACATTGTTGAGTCTGCGACCATCCTACAGTACTGACCATCACATTGTTAGGTATCTTCCAATCGCTTTCAGCCATCCTGTTTTAGTTTATGTAATCGTGTTGCGAGACAACTCATTCGAATTTGCTCACAAGTATCCACCAAGCAACTTGCCAAATGTGAATAGAAAAAATTCAAGACATTGTTTTTTATACAAACACATGTTTGTATATTGTGATCTACTCCATCAATGAGATATCCATATTGTTTCTCTGAGATTGAAGTAATTGAACATTACCTAGTTTGCACCTGGTATCTCCTGTCAATTAGTATTTATATGAGACACATATGAAGTATAGCTTCCATTTGTTCTAACAATGCAATTTGCCTAATATCTCGGCTTATACTTTTTTCTTCAGGACTCTTGAATACGACACGAGTGGAGCAATTTAATATCACAATATCATTTAAGACCATATCAAAAAAATGAAGCAGACAAGTCAAAGTCATTTTGCTATTAATAATGCAACTAAAGGAGGCACCTGGTAACAAGTGACTGGGATTTCGATTGACGGAGCTGTTGGATTCTGAGCATTAGCATTACTCCTGTCCACTGGGCTGCTTTCCAGAACGCGAGTATCAATAGCATACAATTTCCACCGACGAATAACTCTCTTCCTGGAACCGTACCGGCTAACCGTAACCCTAGCTCTGAATTTCCCCCATTTCTTATCGCTTTTGCTTCTGATTGGCACATCTATAGCACCATTGTACAAACACACTTTGTCTAGGTCATTCTCAATGTAGCAAAAGTGAAGTGCACTTGGCACTTGATGAAATACTGCCGTCATATATACTACTTCTATATTGTTCTGTTCAATTCTTGCTCGCTGATAAAATCAACACTGTAACAGCTTCGACATTTTCACTTAGATACATTACAGTGAATGTTTTCTTTGTTCTGCAGTTCAGTTTGCTGAGATGCAAATTGAGTTATATACCTTGCAGTATTTGGAATGAAGGAATCTTTCGATTACCGTTGCTTTAGTGCTTTTTCCCTTTTTTGTGATTAACGTGTGAAGATTTTGGTATAAGAAGATGAAAAGGGAAAAGAAATTATTAATGTAAAAACATCTGACACTCGTGTTTATCTGATTCCGATTTTGTAACCATCTTAAAAGAATTGGCCCAATGGGAAGGGAGAATGACACAAATTGGATACTTTGGTGTCATTATTACGTTATTTATATGATATTTGGCCAACATTCTTATAGCATGTTTGGCCAAGCCGGAGAAATAAGCTAAAAAGCACTTTTGAAGAGAAACAGTTTGTGTTTGGCTAATTACTCTGGAAAGCACTTTTGAACAATAATTTGTATTTGGCCAAACTTTTCAGAAAGTGCTTTTAAGTATCAAATTACGAATAAGGACATGAATAGATTTACTTTATAGTTAATATTATAAGTAAATAAATAATCTCAAAATTTTGTTATTACATGCAATAATTAAATCTTTTCATCTTATTTAAGTAAAAAAGATGAAAATAAAATTAAAAAGTACTCAATTCTTTTAATATAAGTTAAATATATTAAAAATCATTCAACAAATATAAAAGCATTCGCCGCTAAAGTCACTATATATTAGAAAGATATCCTAAAAATAAGAAGAAATATTTAATACATTAATATCCTAAGTATTAGGTTTAACGGTTATTTTGGTATATACTATATTTTGTTAAGGGCATTTTTGGTAAGAAGAAAAGTCAAAACTGCTTCTGCTTCTGCTTTTGGGAAGAAGCTACTTTTTTCTGCTTCTCAGAAACTACTTCTGCTTCTTCCCAAAAGCACTCTTTTTCCTCAAAAAAGCTTGGCTAAACACCTCAAGTTAGGGAAAAAAAGTGCTTTTGGGAAAGAAAAAGAAAAAGCACTTTTGGCCTCTTGAGAAGCTTGGCCAAACAGGCTATTAGTTTGAGAAGTGTTTTTTCCAAAAGAGCTTTTAACAAAAGTACTTTTGATGAAAATCAACTTATATTTGGCTAATCAATTTAAAAAGTACTTTTAAGCAGCAATTAGTGTTTGGCCAAACTTTTAAAAATTGTTTCTAAATGTATTTTTCTCAAAAGTATTTCTCGGGAGAAGCTACTTTTTTCTGCTTCTGCTTTTACTCAAAAGCACTTTTTTTCCTTCAAAAAGCTTGGCCAAGCGCCTTAACTTGGGGGGGGGGGGGGGGGGAAACACTTTTGGCCAAGAAAAAAGCTTGGCCAAACAGGCTATTAATCGGGTAAAAAAGTCTTGAAAAATAGTGTTGCCATAATTTTGGGAAAAATAGCCTTGCATTCTCAAGAATTTATATGGTGATGATAGCATCAAGGACAATGATAGAGTTTTGGAAGCTCCAAGAAGGCCATTTACAAGATCTCAAGCTAAAGAATTACAGACTAAGGTTGCTGGACTTCAATGGCAAATAAAAAAGCTTTTAATTGTAGAGGAAGAACTCGAGCCCAAAGGAGATGAATTGTCCAAGTTTTACAATTATTTGGTGGCCCAAATTGAAGTCCAAGAGGAGGAAGATTGGGTCCCAACATCAGCCCTTGAAGTCCACTAAAAGGGCACCCAGAAGAGCTTAAAATGAGCTTAAAAGAGGTCCAAAAGGGGTTGTTTCAAAAGGAGCCCAATTGGAGTCCAAACCAATGGCCCAAACTAGTAGTTTTAAGGCCCAAATCTGCCCTTAAGGGATTTGGCCGCCCACCCTCTTATTTTTATTAGCTTTTATTAGGTTTTCTAGTATTTAGCTTAGCCTCCAAGTTAGGGTTTGCCTTGGCAGTCACCCTACCTAGTTTAAGGATTTTTTACTCCTATAAATAAGAGTTCTTTTCATTCATTGTGGTACTTCATTATTGATTAATAATATTATACTTTGAGAGTTCTTTTGAACCTTTGTTACTTATGCTTTGAGATTTATCTTTCAGCCTTTACTAGTTCATAGTTCAGGGTAGTAAGATAACTTCTTTATTGTGATATCATTGATTCCTTTGTGGTATTCTTAGAAGGCGATTAATGCTAGTTATTAATTGTGGTCTCAAGTTACTCGAAAAGCAATCAAGATCTGAATCAATTGTTTTTTATTTGTTCTTAAGTAAAGGCGTTTGATTTCTTCAATAAATCAAAACGTTGTTGCTTGGATCTTGTCAAGGCTATAGAACTTGCGTTCTTAGAAGTTCTTGGAATTCTTTCCCTGAATTTTCTCATATCCTTTATTTTCTACACTTTAATTCTAGCCGTTCAATTTCTTATTATTATTGCTTCCGCATTTACTTCTTAAATTCTTACTCTAGTTTGGATTCCCGACCTTGATGTTATCAAGTGGTATCAGAGCGGTTCTATCAAGATTTCGTTCTTGATAATTCTTGGGATTTCTTGAATACTAAGAGCAAAAAAAAAACTTATACTGTAGCATCGTGAATAGTAACTTGAAAAAAAAAGTAAAAAAAAAAAGCAAAAAAAAAAAACAAAAATCAGTTAAAAAAAAGAGAAAAGAATTGCTTGCTCTCCAAGAAATTTCTTTTGTATTTAATTTGTTTCTAAAAATTAACAAAGGAAACAAGAAGAGGGGATCCTAGATTTCAAAGATAAGAAAAAAATTAATTTTTCTTACTCTTTATGATTTAAATATATAATCATTTCCTTAGTTGTTCGTGTCTTGTTTCAACCGAGCCTACTAGTTCTAGGATTTGGTTCTTCTTTCATTCGTTCCCCAAAAATCTATATTTTACTACTAAGAACTTCATACGAGTTGGGTTTAACTATAAATCTACAAAGTATTTTGTTCAAAGGTTATTTCGAGAGGAAAAAAGGCAAGTATGTGTGAGAACAATTGAGGGAAAATCCAATTTGTGGGATACAATTTAATTATTTCTTTTAAGATGTCGCGTACAGGTAGTGATGATGAACAAAGGGTTCTCCAAGAAGCCAAAATCAAAGCAAGAAATGATTTTACCTTGCAAGCTATGCATCAACAATTCGAAAGGTGGAATTTGCAATTCCAAGAAATGAGAGACACCATTGCCGAGCAAAATGATACAATAGCTGAACTTAGGAGGGGAAATAATGTTAGGCCCCAAGCTAGGAGAAATGTACCCCTTGCTCCCATTGTAAATCAAGAAAACCCTATAGATGACTTAAATGACATTGATTTTGATAGGGTCTGAAGAGATAGGAGGGGACAAAGAGGTAGAGTAGAAGATGACAATATAAGTAGTGTAAAGATGAAGATGACATCTTTCAAGAAAACAAGGGATCCAGACTTGTATCTTGATTGGGAGAGAAAGGTTGAAGCCATCTTTGACTGTCACAACTACTCTGAAGGCAAGAAGGTTAAACTTGTTGTTGTTGAGTTTTCTGACTATGCTGCTATTTGGTGGAAAAAAACTTACTAGGGATAGATTGCAATAAGGACAAGCACCAATTGCTACTTGGGCTGAGATGAAGAGGGGGATGAGGAAGAGATTTGTGCCATCACACTTTCAAAGAGAGCTACAACAACGTCTTCAAACATTGAAGCAAGGGTCCATGTCTGTGGATGAATACTTTAAGGCTATGGATATGGCTATGATCCAAGCTAACTGTATGGAGGAAGAAGAGGCTACAATGGCTAGGTTTTTAAATGGTTTAAATAAGGAAATAGTTGATGTAGTAGAATTACAACAATATGTAACAATAGATGAGTTAGTTGACTTGTCTATAAAGGTAGAAAAGCAAACTAGCTAGTGGAAAGGTCGGTCAAACACCATCTCCAAGAAGCCATGGCCGAATCAAGAGATGCAGAGTTCTACTAGACCTCAAGAAGACAAGGGTAAAGGAATATTGGAAAATAAAGAGGGAGGTAAAACCTTTAACCCTAAACCTTCTACACCTTCTAATACTATTCAATGTCATAAATGTAAAGGAAGGGGACATATGATGCATGAATGTCCAAGTAGAAAAAACATAATTCTTAGAGAAGATGGGGGATATGAGAGTGAAAAAAGTGAGGGAGAAGAAGAAAAGGGAGACGTGAGTGACGAAGACGATGTAGAACTGCCTCATACTGGTATGATTGGGGTGGCTAGGAAGATTATGAGTGGAGAATACGAGAGTAATAAATATGAGGAAGAGGAGAGAGGTGTGAGTAAAGATGAAGATGAAGTAGAACTACCTTTTAATGATGGCATGATTGGGGTAGTTGGGAGGATTATGACTATCAATTTGGAAAGCAATAATGAAGAACAAAGGGAGAATTTATTTCATACTAGGTGTGGGACAAAGGGGAAAACGTGTTCTATGATCATTGACAGTGGTAGTTGTGCTAATGTGGTGAGTTCCTACTTTGTGAAAAAACTGGGACTTGCATGCATGAAACACCCTACTCCATATAGACTCCAATGGTTAAATGATAGTGGTGAACTAAAGGTAAACAAACAATGCGTGATTTTATTCAATGTTGGTAGATATGAGGATGACTTTCTTTGTGACATAATCCCTATGCAAGCTTGTCATATCTTACTGGGTCGTCCTTGGCAGTATGATAGGAATGTTTTTCATGTGGAAGGAAGAATGGATATTCTCTTGAGCTTAATGGCAGGAAATTTACTCTTGCACCTTTATCTCCTTCTCAAGTGTTTGAAGATCAGAAGAGATTAAGGAAAACAATGGGAAAACCAAGGGGAGGGATAAAAAGTGAGCTTGAGGGAAAAGAAAAGAAAGGAGGCCAAGAGTTAGAAAAAAGAGAGATGAACGAGAGAAAGAGAGAGAGGGTAGCAATTTGAGAGAAGAGATAAAAAGGGGTTTGAGTGAAAAAATAGAAGGTCTTGGTAAGGGGAAAGAGGCTAAGGAAAGGAAAAAGGAGAGTTTCTATATAAAAGCCAAAGATTGTTTAAATGCAAGAACAGAGGGGTTGCCCATAATACTACTCACTTATAAAGAAACTTTGATTAATTCTGAGTTACTAACTTCTTCTTTGCCAAGTAGTATTTTTTCTCTTTTACATGATTTTGAAGATGACTTTCCTGAAGATATTCCTAATGGATTGCCACCTTTACGTGGCAGTGAGCATCAAATTGATTTTGTGCCTGGATCATAAATCTCAAATAAGCCTGCTTATAGGAGTAATCTAGAAGAGACAAAAGAGCTTCAAAGGCAAGTTGAGGAGTTGCTTGAGAAAGTCTTTATGAGAGAAGCATGAGGCCTTGCTCTGTTCCCGTCCTATTGGTACCCAAAAAGGATGGAACTTGGAGGATGTACGTGGATTGTAGAGCAATCAACAAGATAACGGTAAAGTATCGACATCCTATTCCTCGTCTTGATGACATGTTGGGTCAATTACATGGATCCAAAATATTTTCTAAAATTGATCTAAAAAGTGATTACCATCATATTCGAATGAATCCTGGAGATGAATCGAAAACTGCTTTTAAGACCAAATACGGGCTTTATGAGTGGTTAGTTATTCCTTTTGGCTTGACCAATGCACCTAGCACTTTCATGAGATTAATGAATTATATCTTTAAGGATTTTCATGAAAAATTTGTTATGGTGTACTTTGATGATATCTTGATCTTTTCTAACACTTTAGAGGAGCATGTAGAACACCTAAAATAAGTTTTTGAAGTTCTTAGAAAGCAACTTTTATTTGTTTATCTTAAAAAGTATACTTTTTGTGTAGATCGTGTGGTTTTCTTGGTTTTTGTAGTTAGTTCTAAAGGAGTTGAGGTTGACGAAGAGAAAATCAAAGCAATAAAAGAATGGCCTAAACCTAAGAGTGTAACTGAAGTTAGGAATTTTCATGGACTTGCTAGTTTTTATAGGAGGTTTGTGAGAGACTTTAGCACCATTGCTTCTCCTTTAACTGAAGTTATTAAAAAGGATAAGATTTTTACACGGGGAAAAGAACAAGATGATGCTTTTAACTTGTTGAAAGAAAAGTTATGTTCTGCTCATTTTTTACAATCTAAATCTTTTAAAATTGAATGTGATGCTTCTAGCAAAGGAATAGGTGTTGTTTTGATGCAAGATTCTAAACCTATTGCCTACTTTAGTGAGAAGTTAAGTGGAGCCACATTGAACTATTCCACTTATGACAAAGAGCTATATGCTTTGGTAAGGGCTTTAGCCACATGACAACATTACTTGTGGCCAAGAGAGTTTGTCATTAAAACTGACCATGAATCGTTGAAGTACTTGAAGAGTCAAGGTAAGCTTAGTAGGAGGAATGCTAAGTGGGTTGAATTCATTGAAACTTTTCCTTATGTAATTTCTTACAAACAAGGGAAAAAGAATGTTGTTGCTGATGCACTTTCAAGAAGGTATGTCTTAGTTACTACTCTGACTTCTAAATTGATGAGTTTTGATCAAATCAAGAGACTTTATGCTAATGATGTTGATTTTGGCAAGATTTTTGCAGATTGTAAGTTGGGTCCTTTTGAGAGGTTTAATCTTCAAGATGGATTTCTTTTTAAGGAAAATAAGTTGTGTATTCCTAATTGCTATTTACGTGAAGTATTTGTAAGGGAAGCATATTGTGGAGGCCTTATGGGTCACTTTGGAGTCCCAAAGATACTAGACACACTTGCTGAAAATTTCTTTTGGCCTGGCATGAGAAAAGATGTTGAAAGAGTGTGTGCACAATATTTGGAATGTAAACAAGCTAAATCTAAAGTGTTACCACATGGACTTTACACGCCATTACTTGTTCCTACTTCACCTTGGATTCATATTTTTATGGATTTTGTGTTAGGTTTGCCTAGAACAAGGTATGGTAAGGATAGTATATTTATTGTGGTAGATAGGTTCCCCAAAATGACTCGTTTTATTCCTTGTTTAGTGACTAATGATGCTTCACATATTGCTGATCTATTTGTAAAAGAAATTGTTAAATTGCATGGTATACCTAGAACTATTGTTCGTGATAGGAATGCTAAGTTTTTGAGCCACTTTTGGCCTGTATTTTGGGGGAAGTTAGGCATTAAATTGTTATTTTCTACTTCTCTGTCACCCATAAACTGATGGACAAAGTGAAATAGTTAATAGAACCTTAGGAAACAAGTTGAGGGCTGTTTTGAAAGGTAAATTCACTTCTTGTGAAGATCACTTACCTATGATTGAATTTGCTTACAATAGAACAATCCATTCTTCTACAGGTATGTCTCCTTTTGAGGTTTTTTGTGGTTTTAATCCCTTTATTCCCCTTGATTTATTACCATTTCCTCTTAATGATATTGCTAATCTTGATGGTAGGACAAAGGCTGAAATGATGAAAAAAATCATGAGCAAACAAGGCTTGCAATTGAGAAGAAAAATGAGCAAACTACCTTGAGAAAGAATAAGGGTCGAAAACAAGTTATTTTTCAACCTGAAGATTTAGTTTGGGTTCACTTTAGGAAGGAGAGATTTCCTTCCAAAAGGAAGTCAAAGTTGCATCTTAGAGGAGATGGCCCATTTCAAGGCCTAGAAAGGATTTGAGACAATGCTTACAAGCTGGACCTTCTTGGTGAGTTTCAAGTAAGTGCTACATTCAATGTTGCTGACTTGTCTTTGTTTGATGTAAGATCGAATTCGGGGACGAATTCTTTTCAAGAAGAGGGGAATGATAGCATCAAGGACAATGATAGAGTTTTGGAAGCTCCAAGAAGGCCATTTACAAGATCTCAAGCTAAAGAATTACAAACTAAGGTTGCTGGACTTCAATGGCAAATAAAAAGCTTTTAATTGTAGAGGAAGAACTCGAGCCCAAAGGAGATGAATTGTCCAAGTTTCACAATTATTTGGTGGCCCAAATTGAAGTTCAAGAGGAGGGAGATTGGGTCCCAACATCAGCCCTTGAAGTCCACCAAAAGAGCACCAGAAGAGCTTAAAATGAGCTTAAAAGAGGTCCAAAAAGGGGTGTTTCAAAAAGAGCCCAACTGGAGTCCAAACCAATGGCCCAACTAGTAGTTTTAAGGCCCAAATCTGCCTTAAGGGATTTGGCTGCCCACCCTCTTATTTTTATTAGCTTTTATTAGGTTTTCTAGTATTTAGCTTAATCTCCAAGTTAGGGTTTGCCTTGGCAGCCACCTTACCTAGTTTTAAGAATTTTTTACTCCTATAAATAGGAGTTCTTTTCATTCATTGTGGTACTTCATTATTGCTTAATAATATTATACTTTAAGAGTTCTTTTAAACTTTTGTTACTTATACTTTGAGATTTATCTTTCAACCTTTACTAGTTCATAGTTCAAGGTAGTAAGATAACTTCTTTATTGTGATATCATTGATTTCTTTGTGGTATTCTTAGAAGGCGATTAATACTAGTTATTAATTGTTGTCTCAAGTTACTCGTAAAGCGGTCAAGATCCGAATCTATTATTTTTGATTTGTTCTTAAGTAAAGGCGTTTGATTTCTTCAATAAATCAAAACGTTGTTACTTGGATCTTGTCAAGGTTATAGAACTTGCGTTCTTGGAATTCTTTCCCTGAATTTTCCCATATCCTTTATTTTCTGCACTTTAATTCTAGTCGTTCAATTTCTTATTGTTATTGCTTCAGCATTTACTTCTTAAATTCTTACTCGAGTTTGGATTCCCGACCTTGCTGTTATTAGGTGATCACCAGGATTTGTCATAAAATATGAAAATCGCCATTAATTTTTATATTGTGATCATTATTTGCAAAAAAAAAAAAAAAAAACATGGCAATTGCAGGAAAAAAGAAAATCTCAGAATGATTATCATAATTTTGTAAAAATATGGTGATCGTCAAAAAATTCATATGATGATCATCAGGATTTGCCACAAAATATGGCAATCGTTAAAAAATTTCATATGGGAAAAATTCTGGCAGCGTGCTTCACAATTCTAGCATGGACTATAAAATACTGCCAAAAGAGTTATTTTACTAGAATTTTCTTAACGGGATTAAAATATAAATGGTGATTCTAGAAAGTTCCACCCAATGTAATTTTGACTCATGCTTTCAAAGAAGAAATTTCATCGGGTGTCCTTTCTTAAGAGTTGGTGTTTAGTTTTTGCTTCCTATTTTCAAAAAAATTAGCAAGCATAGATATTTGCCATAACTTTTTATCCTCCTCCTCATTCTTGTTCTTCTTTTTCTCCCTCCTCTTTCTTCACTATTTTATGTATACTGGAAAAAGAATTAAAGATTCCATTGCTTATTTGTGTTTGGTTTGGTTGAAGAAGCACGAAGAACACTTTTGTTGGAGTTTGTTGCGCTTGATGGTTAAAGAAGACAAAGTGTGTCTATTGATTTTTGAAGGACTTGATTGAATTTAACCAATGAAAATTTTGAACAATTTTAAACAAAATTGTCATACAATTTGTATTGGTGATCAGCTCGGACTTTTGAATAATTTTTTCAAAATTTGTAATATAATTTGTACTAAAGTCCTAACGATCTCTCAGGACTTGTGCCAAGGCAAGTATTTTTTTCATCCATCAAAAGCTCTTAGTGTAGCGAATCCCACGGTGGATTCGCCATTGAAAACTTGAAAGAGAAATTTAAAGAAAGAGAAAAGAAATTAAAAGATAAAAATTCTGATTTTCATTCAACATGCCTCGATAATTCTCTGCTTAAAGGATATAAAGCAAGCCTGTGAGGGGTAATAATGAAAATAGGTTGTAAACTAAGGCTAAACTGTAAAAGTAAAACTAAGGAGGGTCAAACTACAAATAATAAACTTAGTCTATAGCTCCATCCATTACACTTAGCGACTTGTTAGGAGTAATGAACAATTTGTTTTACTGAAATCTTGGTGATTCGTAAGGACCTACTTCCAAATAAGTCTTTGCCTATCGATTTCAATCCGCGAAGATTTACGGCAAAGTTATAATCTACAGATTATTTTTTCTAAATTTATTTAGATGTGATCATAGCTTAAAAAGTGATATATAAATATCCTATTTGTGAAAGTCACCCCCGCTAAACTTAGTTTTAAAGAGAGAAAGAAAAATGGGAGATTCAATATACGATCAATTATATAATTATTTAGTAAAATTAGCTGTTCTTAATTTAAAATAAGTTTTTACCCAAAAAGTCCTTGAATATTCACTTCATTTGAACTATCATCTTTAATGCTTATATCCATCTCATTAACTACTAAGTCACATTAGAATGATTTGATTTTATATGCTAACCCCCTTTTAAGATATTAATCGACTCAAAATACTCCACACGTTCATCACACAGTATGCTTTGTTGATACATTATTATTATTACAAATTTATATCAATGCTTGAATAATGATATCACTACTGAAAGTCTACAACTTGATAATTTATTATCAGCACATGCGAGGTCATAATTGTTCTTAACTTTTTTTTCCTTGAATACTTATTATAGACTTTCTCGTGTCACATGTTTGGAAGATCTAACTTCTATTCCGCAATATCCCCTAAAATCCATATAATTTTCATCAGTCAATCCCATTTCCCCTCTTATCATATTTGATTTTCGCCGGCCATTTTGTTTAGAAATTTAAAATTTTCTTAAAGTTTTTTATGATATAATATAATGTCTACCTGAAATTGTATTGAAAGCAATGATAATAATACAATTAAGATTGGAAGTTTATACGTTCAAGTATTTGAAAGGGGAAGCAATAGAAAATAACTCTTTATTAATTTTTATTTATGTACCCGTTTGCCTATAACCTAATTTAAAATAATATTTGAAGATTATTTCAACGTTTGGCTTGTTGACAAGGAGTGTTATGAATATTCAAGGGTTTGAGTGCCCTCTTTCCAAAAAAACTGACTTCAAAACCTTTTGAAATAAAATTTACATCGATAACGAGAAGAATTATAATAAGCAGAAATTTACAATAAAATAATATCAAAGTATTTTAAATTTAATGAAAAAACTTATGTCATTTTCTAAATAGTGCGAAATAAAATATGTCGTTACATTTTATACATTTATAAATTTTTAAAATAAATTTTAAATTAATATTATTCAATTTTAAAAAGATCGTGCTTTTTGAAATAGACTAAAAAAATGAATCGCCAATTTACCGGGATAGTACTTCTGTTGGGATGGAGGATGATTTTTTCTTTCTAAAATGTGCAATTTTAACTGAAAAATTTCATTAATATGCAGTTTTTATGAGTTTTTTACAACTTGATAATTTATTATCAGCACATGCGAGGTCATAATTGTTCTTAACTTTTTTTTCCTTGAATACTTATTATAGACTTTCTCGTGTCACATGTTTGGAAGATCTAACTTCTATTCTGCAATATCCCCTAAAATCCATATAATTTTCATCAGTCAATCCCATTTCCTCTCTTATCATATTTGATTTTCGCCGGTTAAAAATTTCAAATTTTCTTAAAGTTTTTTATGATATAATATAATGTCTACCTGAAATTGTATTGAAAGCAATGATAATAATATAATTAAGATTGGAAGTTTATACGTTCAAGTATTTGAAAGGGGAAGCAATAGAAAATAACTCTTTATTAATTTTTATTTATGTACCCGTTTGCCTATAACCTAATTTAAAATAATATTTGAAGATTATTTCAACGTTTGGCTGGTTGACAAGGAGTGTTATGAATATTCAAGGGTTTGAGTGCCCTCTTTCCAAAAAAACTGACTTCAAAACCTTTTGAAATAAAATTTACATCGATAACGAGAAGAATTATAATAAGCAGAAATTTACAATAAAATAATATCAAAGTATTTTAAATTTAATGAAAAAACTTATGTCATTTTCTAAATAGTGCGAAATAAAATATGTCGTTACATTTTATACATTTATAAATTTTTAAAATAAATTTTAAATTAATATTATTCAATTTTAAAAAGATCGTGCTTTTTGAAATAGACTAAAAAAATGAATCGCCAATTTACCGGGATAGTACTTCTGTTGGGATGGAGGATGGTTTTTTCTTTCTAAAATGTGCAATTTTAACTGGAAAATTTCATTAATATGCAGTTTTTATGAGTTTTTTTAAAAATGTGGAAAATTTATATGTAAAAGGCATTTACATGTTTCATAGTAGGATAGAGAGCTAAAATTTCATTTCCGAAATGCATTTTGTATGTCGTATTGGTAACTAAACTGCGAAAGATTGGAAATGTGAATGCGCAAGTCCAAATGCAACTACTCAAATGCCCTTATAGTCGCATTTGCTGAATGCACTTTACATGTCGTATTCAGTAACACGATTTTATAAGAGCAACTTTTTCCCCGCTCTGTATTTGCTGCATACTACCACCACGGGTCTAGGCCAGTACTGTTTTTCAGCAAAGAGTATGGCTAGAGGCGGGAAGAAGGCAGCAGCAGCAGATGGAGAACCTAACCCAGATATGCTGGAGAAAAAGAGGTTGAAGAAACTGGCAATTTCAAAGCAAATGCTCTCGGAAAATCCTTCAAGGGTTCGGACTAGTGCTTTGAGCCCATCAAAGACAGTAATTAAACACCACGGCAAAGACATCTTGCGCAAGTCTCAGCGAAAGAACCGTTTCCTATTCTCTTTTCCCGGTTTACTTGCTCCTGTTTCCGGAGGTAAAATTGGCGAGCTCAAAGACCTTGGTACCAAAAACCCTATTCTCTACCTCGACTTTCCTCAGGTATAACTATTTCTGTACTACTTAATCAATTATTTCTACTTGCTCTTGATTGGACATTTTACATTCATTCTTCTCAAGTAGATTTTCTCCTTGTTTGGGATCGAGTGCTAAGAAATAGTAATGATTACTTGGGAGCAAGTAGAGTTAATTTTTCCTTTTATTTTTAGGTTTTTAGTGTGTATGATTAGAACGGGAGCCTTGGCGTAACCGGTAAAGTTGCCATGTGATAAGGATGTCACGGGTTCGAGACGTGGAAACAGTCTCTTGTAGAAATGCAGGGTAAGGCTGTGTAGGATACACCCTTATGGTCCGGCCCCTGACCCCGCGCATAGCGGGAACTTAGTGCACCGGGCTGACCTTTTAGTGTGTATGATTATCATTGTGTTTATATGTAATTGTCTTGAATTTTCTTTTATATTTACTAAGCTGAAAGTAATTGCTATTCTCAAAAAAAAAAGCTGAAAGTAATTGCTACCATATAATTCTTAGCATTTAAATCTTCATCTAAGATTTGAGTGCAAACTCATTTTTGTACTCCTTTGGATCTGCAGGGCCAAATGAAGTTGTTTGGGACAATTGTATATCCAGAGAATAGGTATTTGACTTTGCAGTTCTCAAGAGGCGGGAAGAATGTAGTGTGCGAAGATTACTTTGACAATATGGTTGGTAATCCCGCACATGCTCTATTCTTCTGATTCCTAATCTGTTTAGCTTAGTATCTATTTGAATGGCAGGAGCTTCGTTTTGCAAATACTTATCTTCCTAAGTAGTTAATTTTGTTTCGATCACAATGGAAAAAATCATCATGAAGGCATCATTTTAGATGGAACAAGGTAGTAAAATTTCTGTTCACATTAATCTGTTGTAGGCTGTGGAATTATATTGTCTACAGATACAAAATACCTCTTCCGATGGTTGAAAAGGAAGTATCCAGGAGCCTTCCTCTCAGGAATGGGGATGAATCGAGAGGAAATATTTATCTTTTACCTAACAGATATGTTTCATGACAATGAAAAATAGAACCAAGAATGACTCTTTAGTTAAGTTTGGCACAGACCATATTTCTGATACGTTTTAAGATTGTCATATTCTGATATATGAATTTGTGATTTCACAATGTCCAGTGGTTCTGTTCTTTGTCGGTCAGGAGCTTACTGCTGGGGTCGTAGAATGTGAGTGCGTTGTAAAGCTAGCTTGGTCCATATTGACTTATAGAACTTATTAGGCTAAAGCTGTCTGTGCTTTTGGATTTTCATTTGATTAGCATGGATATTGTTCTTTCAAGTTTCCTTCTCAAGTTATTGATCTTTTAAAAATGCTGTAAGTTGAATAGTTTTGACTCGCATTGTGAAAGGTGAAGGAAACTTCCAAACTGACTGCTATTAATTAATTCTCTGTTTTGTACTTCTCATCCGTTCTATGGAATGTTCCTCTCATGTTTTTCCGTAAGGATGAAACCTTCATTTGTTAATAAATTGCACAATTGATTTGATTTTACAATCCAAAAGTTTAATCAGCAAATATTCTTGTAATAGAGTTGTCTTATCCATCAAGAAGGCATATTGTTAAGTCTGTTTCTGATGACCTTGTAGATTTCTCTTAAACTATGTTATTTTGAGATATTAAAAACATGTTGAATATCAAATGCCAATGACCATTCCAAAAGTTTTTTCTCTCGAGTTTAAGAAAAAATTTAGATCTACTTTTTGTTTGTTGACTCTGTTCAACCAAAATTTGGGGTTTGGTTTACTTCTGTTACGGTTCAAGTTAGTATAAGGTTCTGATGAAAAAGAGAAAGGATTTATTCTGCACCTAGTTACATTTACTTCTCCTGTTTCCTTTTTCTTGATTTATGGCTTATTTCTTTTGCAGATTGTGTTTTCTGATGCATGGTGGATAGGGAGGAAAGACGAGAATCCAGAAGAAGCACGGCTTGAGTTTCCAAAGGAGCTGAATGTGGTTAGTTTTTTGTTGAGTTATTCCCTTAATTCAACCAGTTAAAGCCTTAATTAGTAGAGTATATTAAAGTTACAAATTGTTTTCAAAGGATTGCTGACACTACTCTAGATTTCTTATTTGTTTACAGCAAGAGAAATTGGAGTGTGATTTCAAAGGTGGTGCAGGTGCTACAAGCGTGAAAAAACGAAGCAGTGGCGAATGTGAGGTCAAGCATGTGGAACAACTGTCTCCTGAACACGAACAGGAGGAGAATATATCAGAAAGTCAAAATGATTCAAAAGAACTTGTTGAGTTAACTCCAACTCGTCGTTCAGCCAGGGCAGCAGGAAAGAAAATCAAGTATATGCTTTGACTTGTATAATATGTAGTTTTTCTCATTATTGATCCCTTGCACACTGACTGTATCATATTGCATGCAACTGTACTAGTATATAACATAGCTTTTATCAAGGAGCTGAAAGACAACTTCATGGACTTCCCAGGATTACTGTACCTACATAAAGTAAAGCGTAAGAGAGAAAGGCATTTTAAATTAAGTTCATCCAGAAAATGTGCCTTTATTATTAGGGAAAGGAGCCTTAATTTGGTACTCATTCAAGGACTATCCAAAGAAGTGACTGAATGATCACTTCTATTTTGTTGCAACTTTTTATGCTTATAATTTTTTTTTCTGAAATTATAGTTTGTATTTTTTTTGCATTAATTTCTTGAGGGATGTTTTATTCTTTATTAACTAAGATCCAGTCGAGTTTGATGTCTTCCTCTGCTTAACCATTATCAGGAGTTTTATGTTCAGTAACTCAGTTTTGCAGAAGCTTCTTCCGGGGATGATTTGACTGACAATGGAGCTGAAACTTCTGAAGAAGAAGAAAAAAGTGGTAGGGATCATTCAACAAAAAATTGTACGCTTGGAATCATCTCCATGAATAATTTCTTATATCGTTTATAGTTTTTTTTCAAACTCTTCATAGAAGCCACTAGAGTCAGAGTCACTCAAAATCTCGCTGTTCTCTGGGCTTGTTCTGTTGTTCATCTCCCTTTACCTGCTATCTCCTAGTTCCTTTACATAGTTTCATGGATTGAAGAATCTGTGGTGCAGTCTGTGACATTCCTTTTGATGATACTGTAGCACAAGGTCAAGTTGCTGAAAGAATTAGAGCTGCTGCTGAATCTGCTTCCAAGTCTAAGGAATCCTCCCGTACTAAGCAAAATTCTCTTGTTCAGACTACTATTTCCACATTGTTTAAGAAAGTGGACAAGGTACATACTCGTAGCTCTGATATGAGGCTGCAAGTTTGTTTTTGAAATTGTTGAATATTTTGTCTGTCTAACAATGTCGATGCATACTTGTTGAAGAGAGAGGGAGGGACCCATGCTTGTTTCTTACCATCTCCCTTCACGGGTCACCACAGCTCTTCATCCCTTAAATCGATCTAAAGCTTGTATCCTGAAACCTGCATTCAGAAATTGTATTTAGCGACACCTGATGCTAAACCATGTGATTGTGTATATGCAGTACAACGCTTGTAGTGACATGGTTATGAAGGTGATCGAATTTCAATAGGCATAGCAGAATATGGTTATTGGGAGCAAAAAGAGTTGTTGTCCTGGATTAACAACATTCCCTGTAAAAGAGGGTAGAGCAGTGTTTGGAAAAGCGATCGCTTCGTCGCTTTAAGCGCGAAGCGACAGGGCATCGCTTTTTACTGCCTGAGGCGACGCGCTCGTATGAAGCGCACGCTTCAGTGAAAAAGCGACAAGGCGACGAGGCGAGTGAAGCGATCGCTTCTGTTAAAAAATCGCAGCTGGGCCCTTTTTTTTTTAAAAAAAAAAAAAATTGGGTTCTGTTTGTAAATTATACAAAACAGACCCCTAACCTCGCTTCTGTAATTGCTTGACAAAACAGAGACCTCTTCTCTCTTCTTCATCGACAAAACTAGGGTTTCCAGGTAAGTTTCTTCTTCTCATTTTTTTCTTTCTTCTTTCTTTCTTCTTCTTGTTCCCGTCCAGATTCTGCTCTTTTTTCTTTCTTTTTCCTTCTTCTTCTCTTCTCTTTTTCACTTTTTCTCCTCCAGCGTCGTCTGCACAGCTAGGGCAGGCGTTGGTTTTCTTTTTTCCCTCCCTTTTATTCTTCTTAATTTTAATATGTATTTTAGTTTATAAAATTACTTATTATATATATGTGTTATATCTTTCAGTTGATTTGATTTTTTAATGTGTATTTCAGTTTATAAAATTAATTATTATATATATGTTATACTTTCAGTTTGATAAATTTTATATGTATTTCAGTTTATAAATTAATTATTATATATATTATATGTATTTTCACAATTGCGCTTCACTTCAATGGAGCGTGCGCTTCGCTTTGCGCTTCGCTTTTGAAGCGAGGCGAGCCCCTGTCGCTTTTTTGCGCTCCCGCTCTCAAAAACACTGGGGTAGAGATGGCAAAGAGTGATCATGCAAGAATCATGGGAGGAAAGAATAGGAAATTTGGAGACCAGTTTCACAAATAGGAGCAATAGCTTTGATGTTTTCATTCTCAGATGATAATGTGGAAGTTATCATAATGGCATTCTCTGAAATAGTTCCCTGGGGAAAATTTTCTAAGAACTTTCCTCCTACAACAACACCCCCCCCCCCCAAAAAAAAAAAATTACTGCAAACTTCTTTTTAGTTTTTCTGGCATTTTGCCTACATTTTATTGCAGAATATGACCTTAACCATTGAGTTGTATTCTCAAAGAGATAACTGAGGGACTATAGGCGGGGATACCACATAATATTTCATACTATCACAGATGGATTCTCATGGCTAACACTGAATTTTGTTTTGGGGTAAAAGTGATTCTTTTGTCAACGTCTCTTCATATTTTTATTGGGTCATGCTCATACTTATTCTATTGATGCACAAATAATTATGTTCGTATTTCTCCACAAATTTTGAAGCTTGTCAGTCCAGCTAGAGTTTCCCAAAGAAAAACAACAAAATCAACAAACAAAGGGACATCCAGCACAGGATGTGGTTCGACCGTGTCTGATCATCTTGGTACTTCTCAGGTAAAATTCAGACTATGTTCTGCAATTTATCCATTCGGTGCGCTCAGTCCTATTCTGGGTGACTCTGTTTCTTGCATCTTCTTTGTTTGCTCTTAAGTGGTAGTTTTGACTACCTAGCAAAGATAAAGAAAGGAAGTCTGGCAGGCTCTTATAAGACTGTTGAAGATATATTTTATAATAATTGGATTGGTTCATAGACTATGAATCCAGGTCAAATACATAGTAATTAATTTTCTGAATCGTTGTTAGTTCGACAATTGGATATCTTCTCACCCCTGAATGATGCTTGGATTTTCCAATTTTGGGAAGTAGTTCACCTTAATCTGAGTTAAAGTAGACACAGTGCTAGCTTTGGCAAACTTTTTTATCACCTTCATCTGCTAAGGAAAGTTTGGGAGAGGCGAGGATCTCTCTTTTGTGTGCTCATAATACACATTGCAAGATTAGTTGTTCTCGAAGATAATTCACTGCGGTAATTAACATTTCTCCCATGAAAAACAGTTTCACTTGGAAGTTATGCCGATTCCTTGATCTGCAGCTTTGAATATAGCTTTCTAAATTTATCTGTCATGTTTTCTGAGACTGTTGCTATATATATTTGGTCCAGAACTCATGAAAACTCTTTTGTCTGTAAATTAAAAACAAAATAAAAAAAACCTGTTCTGATGAGTGCATTTATTTTCCTATCCATTCATGTTGTATAATATAAAATGGACTGCAGCTTCATGGATTGGAAAGCCAACTTTTCTCATGCTCGGCTGACTAGAGATCAATGTATCTTGGTTCATTTGATTTATCCAAAAGAAAGAAAAATATCTGTACTGGTTGTGCAACTCTCTCATTTCTAAATTCAGGTAATATAAAATATAATTGCTGTTCTCTGTGCTTTGACGCTCTGTAGGGTGAAGATGACACTGAAGAGTTCTCTAGTTCGTCAAAGGTTTGAGTTCTGACACACTTCCCTTTCTTTTTCTTCTTTTCATTGAATATTTTTTATATGGTAATTTAGCTGCTGCTGTGTTGTGTCGTCAAGTTTGTACACTGCTGTGAAGTCCTAGACCCTCACATTTTGGAACATACTTTGATTCTTAATATGTTCAGGATGCAGACGAAGCTAGCGATGAAGATTGGGCTGCTTGAGTTATTATATTTTATAATTCGATAGAATGATGGCAACTGTTCTCAATGGTTCTGCAATTGCTCTCGTGGGCGAACCTTGCTATAGATGTCATGAATACAAAAGGCAAACAAAGGTGTTGTCATCTTTTGTTTGTTTCATTTCAACTTAAGTTACACACACACACATTCATGAAGTCTGTGGCTGTAGAGTGACTTGAATTTCCATACGGGAACATATGTAACATTGAAGTTTTAGTTCCAAAATGCAAGGTCTGGCCGTTGTTGGGAGAGAAATTTCTCGTACGTTGGTCTTATCTTATACAGCAGTGCAACACCCCCCCCCCCCCACACACCCAACCCACCCACCGCATTTAAAGTAGATAGATAAATTAAGGGGAAATTAGTTAAAATATCATGGTATAGCCAGTTTTTACACTGGTCAATGAAAAATAGCCAGCGTTTATCAAGTCAATGAAAAATAGCCACTATTTTGCTGCAACAGGGACCGGTCCAGTATAATATACGGGAGTTCTGGTGCATTTGTGTACGAACTCCAGCATATTATGCTGGACCGGTATACTTTGCTAACTCCTGTAAAATTTGCGGAGACTGGAGCACTAGTGCTCCAAACTCCAGTATATTATACTGGACAATTATACTTGCTGGAACTCCCGTAAAATTTACGGGAGTTCAAGCATACTTATGTTGGAACTCCCGTAAAATTTGCGGGCGTATTTTTCCGAATTTTGAACAGTGTTTTCGCTCAGATTTAAAGTGGCTAAATTTCGATGAGTTTTGAAACTTGGTTATTTTTCAACGACCAGTGGTAAATCTGGCTATTTTTGAATTTCTCCCGGGAAATTATGCTCCTTGTCACTTGGTCCAACAGTCCATCAAAAAATGGCCCACGTTTGAAGCTCTTACCTGATATGGCCCAGGTTGTACGTAATCTGAAAGTTATTTTTCACCAATTAGCCCACCCTATTTTTTTTCTTTTCTTCGTTCTTCTTCTTCTTCCTTCCTGTTTCACGACTTTGCATCCCAAAATTTCTCTACCATTACATATATTCTTCAATTTTCCTTCCAGATTCAAAGTTTACAATCACTATTAAGATGTGAAGTAAAATACCCCTTAAGAGAATTATTATTTTTGGAGTCACCATTAAAGGTTATTTGAAGCTTCAATTTCAGAAATTGGATTTTTCAATTTTGTTAGTTGTTTGGATTGGGTGTTGGAACAATTGATTGGGATCGTCAAGGGGAGTTAAAAACTCAAATTTGAAGTGATTTGGAGCAGATTTAAGCTAGATTTGAGTTGAATTTCAGAAGATGCCCAAAGAAGAAGAAGAACCTGTGAAGCTCCATTAATAGGATTCATTTGTATAATAGTGTATAAGTAATGTGTAATGGTGTATAAACACCTCTTATACATTATTTACAGGTATTTGGTGGATTTCTCACATTTCTTCTTCTTCTTCAACTACTACACCTATATACATGGTGTATCACTAACATTTTTATTACTGTGCTTAAACATCTTTATACATTTTTATACAACTATATATATATATATATATATATATATATATATATATATATATATACCTCTTTGTATAAAAGTGTATAATATTGTATAAAAATGTATAAGCATCTCTGATGAACGTTTTGTACAATTTTCACTTGCAATTCTTGATTAAAACTATTCCAAATTTCCATTAAATGACTCCAAACTTCGTATACAGTCTGCTTACATTAATTATAATAAGTTCAAACAATACCCACTCCAAATTTCTCACAAAATCATATTCAAAACCTAACAAGATTAGCATTAAGGAAGATGAGATTTTAGATTTCTCGCGTCTGTTTTTGAATTTCGTAGTTGTGATAGGTGTGTAGAAATTTGAGGAAAAAAGAGAATGGAAATGTTTCACGCTTGAAGATAAAGAGCATAAAAAAAACTGGAAAAAAATTCAGATCTAAGCTTATTAATACTTGGCTACACATTTGCAAACTTGTAAGTGGGCTAAAATAATGCAAGGTCAACTTATAGAGTGCATTATTATGTAATTTTGTCATAAATATAAATGGGGATTAAAGACCAACATTCATTTCTTGTAGAACGGGGATAATCGGCAAATGTAACATCAATCACACCCAAAAGAAAAGCAACTGAAAGAACAGAATTGATCCGTTCATCCATGTTGCAGAATAATATACCTATATCAACGAGACCAACAAATTGTTGGTGACCGTGTGCTTTGGCGGTTCATCAGATAGTTCAGGGAGACATTTTTCTACAAGTACTAATACTTTTGAACAAAAAGTTGTTCTCAAAAAACAAAACAAAAAAAGCTAGAAATAGTTTTTATCTGAGGTGGGAATTTTATTAACCAATCAAATATTAACGTAAAGAAGGGAGATTAAAGGGGGGGTAACCAAATAGTTGTCTTAGCCAACCTGAGTTCACAAATATAATCTGTAAACTAAGATCCAAATTAACTTTATTCTTGTTTCCCAAGTTTTCAGTATGAATAGGTCCATGCTTTTACCATCCAAACGTACTATCAACCAACTATGCTACAAACAACTAGAGTGGGTTATATAATCATTGTATCTCAGCTCTACTCTGTTTAAATTCATTGCATTGTCAATGTAACGAGAGCGAGCAGACTCTTCTGATTTCTGACTATAACCTTCCTATTTTATTCGGGTTCTTAACCAGCTACATCAACGACCCAATTCTGACAAGTGGGGTCTGGGGAGGGTAAGATGTACGCAGCCTTACCCTGGACGGGCAGAGAGGCTGGTTCCGATAGACCCTTAGCATGCTGAAAGTCGGCGCACACAGCGGATATGGAAACCGAATCTCAAAGTTACAACTTATTAACTGAACTATCTGTGACTTTTAATCCGCAAAAATCATCTCATAACATGCTGCATAATTTAATTCCAACTAGACAAAACTACATATATACAACTCACTCCAGAGCTTACAAGAAGAAGCACCGATAAAATTCCTAACTGTAACCAGTAAGCACTACTTTCAACCCCGAAAAGGAGATCCTATAAGTATACTACGCTATCTACAGAGCATAACAACTTACAATCAGAATACAAGGATCAGAAGCAATTAGCGTCGCCTGGATAGGAAAAACTCATAATCAGGATGTCTGTTCACGAGCGTATCACTTCCAATCTTTCTCACAGCTCGTGACATAATACTCGCTGTCTGCTCTAATGTTCGTATTCGCTCTCTCAGAACTGTATGAAGGTCCATATCCAAGAATTCTTCAGTCAGGTCGTCAGCAGAGTGCCTTGGCTGAAACCAGCATTCACCCTATTTTGTTTTGCCATTCAGACAAGAAGTAATGTCATGGCCATATATGGTGTATTTTACATGAAGGGATAATATTATATTAAGGAAGAGTTGAATACACAAACAGTTCTCCAAGTTGTAAATGAGTACAACTCACGTTGCTTGAACCACCTTGTAATCTTAGCCTAACCAAGCCATTCAAACAACCAACTACACCTCAACCTCAAATTAGTTGGGGTCAGCTAAATGAATTCGCTGTCTCTGTTCTGCTCTTTTAAATGCAGTATTCTTGGAATAAATCATTATTACATTATTTTTATCTTGACTGTCAACCCACTGCAATCCTTTTTTATATGGATATGGGAGCACTTATGCTTTGTGAAGCTCATATAAGTTCAGACGACTAATATATGATTTAAGCTAGCAAAAATTTGACTTTCAAATGACTATCTCAGGAACTTTCCATGATTACTAGCATATTATGTTTCTTAAACAGAACTTCAGGAATTGTGACGGAGAATATAGCATGACAATTAATTCTAGTCATGCCTTGGACATACTTCCTAAAGTCATTTTATGCTCTATGGGTTGACATCACCAAAGAATCTCTCCATCATTCAGCATTTTGTTACAGATATATTCCTTTTTAAGAATTATTCTTATCGTGATAATTTTAACTTTAAGCATGTTATTTACTCAACAGTAGTCTAATAAACTTCAGAAGTCCTATGAGAGACACCTCCAAATTGCGAGATTAGCCACTATGATTCTACCTGAGCATTGTAGCTTTGGAGGCCTATGATTGGAGAAACTATACAGTCATCCACGCTACAGGATTTTAGTGTCTGATCTCTGTGAATAAAGTGGCCAAGCGAATGATAAGTCAAGAAAGCAGCACGCAAATTGCCATCAGGTATCCTATAAATGGGGTACCATGCAACCGAAAACCTGCAAATACACGGCATAATCAGATCTATGAGAAGTTTGCTCTGGAACTAGAAAATAACTTCTCACACACTTATTTCCCTATATTTATTTTTCTCCAAACAGGGATGTAGATATGCATTGCCCTTCACATATTTGAGAACAATATAAAATCATACTAGCTATGCATTTCCGCTACCAACCAAGAATGAGGATGCAGGTCATGTAAGCTCGCAGTATGTAGGAGAGATGGATCTCCATATGATCTACTGTTTGAGGGTCCATTGCCAGAGACAAGTTCATGTATTCTGTAATAGAGAATTTGAAGAAAGATCAGCAGAGTGCTATTGACCCACAAAAAAAAAAAAATTTTTGGCGACGAGCTGCACAGAACCTCACACAGAACTCAAGATGACACATCAATCAAACTAGAGTTTCCCTGCTTAGAGAGCATGGGAAATAACAACAAATTAAATATGCTTTACCAAAAATCCAACACCAGAGATTATGGAAATAAAAGTTAGTTCTTCACCAAAAGCAAAGTAAGGGTAATCATCATGGAGCATAAATGATCAGTACTGAGGCAACTATGTGCCAACAAAATTCGCTAGTGATGGGTTAATGTTGCATTGCAAGAGGACATGATAGGTTGGTCATTATATTTATTTTCCAAGATAAACACTTAACAAAAGATAAACTAAAATGCTAGTAGAAACAACTTAAGTATCACATACGTTTCAAATAACGGTCGCCGCCTTTGAGGCTGCTCAGATTCGAAATATTCAAAGAGAAGCTCCACATCATCAGACAAGTTAATATCATTAGATAAATGATGTAAATCACCATTACTGCACTCTGAAGACGACCCCGAGCCAGAAACAACACCCTTTTGTAAAGAGCTTGAATCCTCAACAAGAGGTTGAGGTACAAGTACAGAAAATATGGAGCCCAGATCTACACTAGGTGAACTCTCAGATATTTTATTCGTCTTCCAGTCCACCACATCCATGGACCCCAGAGTCCTATTATCGTTATGGATTGGGCGAGTCCTATGGTCCTCGAAGAGCTGAATGGCTGACAAATATGGAACAAAATATGCACGAAACTTAAAATGATCCATCCCATACTGTCTTGCATTTCTGTGATCCTCTGCCTTTACTTCTAAACCATAGCTCCCATGTTTCTCATACCACTGCCACAAGTTCTCCAAAGAGATATTGGGTATCTCATGTCTGCATAGAGGTGCATTAGCTCGACTAAGGAAGCAAGCTTGACAAGTCCGAATACTAACAGATGGGCATATAAATGGAGAGGCAGAATGAAGAAGTTTCTCAAACTCGGCAGCAGGATAGCCCTTACCTATCTCAATGGCTTTAGAGGCTAGCTCTGCACTATGGGCATCATTCACTGCCTGAGAAATGTTTCTCCAATCATTTTCAAGACTATGAAAGGGTTGGCTTTTAGCTTCAGGAACGAAGAACTTCGCCATAGCAGCATTTTCGTAGCCCTGCTCTAGAGTGCATGTGTTATGATTTCTCAACTTCTCAAACTGAGTATCACCAGGTAACACTTTTATATTTTCTGAATTTTCACCTGCATTTATCACTCTGACATTCACCGAGGAAGAAACAAGAGCTTGACATTTAGAAGCCAGTTGCTCCTGTGTAACATTTTGACAAGAAGGAGAAACTTCTTTGTCCGTTTTGTCACCCTCTCCATCCACAGCAGGAAGCTCCCGCCGCTGCTCTGTTAGGTCATTGAACTTCTCTGATCTAGATAACAAGTCAAATTGATGTTCTACCGTTTGATCATCCACGCAAGATACAATAATTGGGACATTTTCTGTTGCTTCCACGTTACGGGAACAAGCTTGGGGATTTGGGATTGCTTTAAGAGAAACATATTGAACATTCCTTTTCTTGTGTCTAGCCCTAAAATTAGTTGTTCCAGTTTGAGAATCTGCAGCATTTATTGATCTTTTTGCCGTAGCTATTTGGGTAGCTGAACCAAATACATCATCTGATTGCATGTTAGTCTTCAAACAAACATTTGAACAGGCTCCATTAACTGGAGATCCTTTTCGATATTGACTTTCATTCTCCTCCAGTGGATTTCGACACTTATTTCTCCTGGGATTTTTTGGAACTTTGAGCTTTTCCTGATTTTCATGTGCGGATTGTGATAATATAATAGAATCAACACGATTAGGAAGCTCTTTCTTCAATGTACTTTTTTTCAACCTATCATCAAACTGTGAGTAACCTAAGTTCAATTTTTCCAAGTCACAGTTGCTTACATCAGCATCATTCTTCTGGACCCTTTTCCAAATACAATGATAATTTTCTTTTCTCGCATGGCTATTCTGGTTTCCAGTACTACTTGCATAGACATTTGAGTCTTTGGGAACTCTTCTAATATACTTATCCTTCTTTTCTGTTACATAAGGATTCCCAACATGCTGCTTTGAGCGCTTTTTCTTCTCACCAGCACTGTTTAACATGTCTCCAGTAGAGGAAACTTCTGTTCTTACAATACTATGGGGTGATTTACATCCACCCGAACAACATCTTTCATCACTGCTTGAACCAAGAGCAAATGAGCTCACGGTCATGCCATCAGTCATCAAGGAATTAGACATATTAGCAGAAGAACTAATCGATCTATGTTGTATACTTTGTACCGCAGCTTGAGTTATTGAACATCCAACTGCAGATTGCAACTCATTTAGGCCATTACTGCAATTGAGATTTCTATTCCGCTTCCCCTTCTTTCTAGGTTTTTTCCTTGAGAATCTGTCTGTGGATCTATTTTCCTTAGGGTCATGAACATCCATATCTTCTACACTATTGGCATCAGATCCCCGGGAGATAGTTCCAGGAAATTCACATTCGATAACTGGATTTTGACCAGAAGGAATGATTGATAACATGTCCCATTTCTTTAGATTTCTGAAAGCACCTCCATCGTGTAGAGAGCTTCTAGACGAGATTGATTCAAGAGGAGAGCCAATATTAAAAACTCTTTGAATTTTCTCACTACCTAACAAGAAAGAAGTTAATGGCAACAACGAACCAGCTTGAAAACTATTTACATTTGATTGAAGTGATCTCCGACAGATTTCACGGTAGAGATATTGTTGTGGAAGAACAAGAACTCTCCATAGTCCATTGGATGCCAAGACAAAGAATGTAACATCTGTAGACCTGCAAAATGATTCATACGTTCACATATGAACGTTGTTAAGCTTAAATCAATATCATGTGACAAGATATCGGGCCAACTGTTGGTATCTCATTCGATATTTCAATTATTATAAGAAAAGCTATAAAAGTGGTATATGACGTCAAAATTTATACAATTCCACTTCCCAACAACGTAGTTGGTATAGAGTGACAAGCTACAGAAAATGAACTTCAACAATAATACACAAATACAAAAATATATGTAGCTCATCGATAGTACCAAGAAACTGTCTTTACCTACAATTGGAAAATCTCCAAATAACAGAAGATACTCCATAGTCCTAGAAGAAAGTACCACAATAAATGTCAGAACTACTCCAGATGAATGACAAAGCGTTAGTATATCCATGTGATTTGCAGCAATTAATATACACAACCATAGAAGATGAACTGAACTTATGCACCTCTAGAGATTTCAGGGACAATGTACTGTCATCCATATCTGGATCTTTCTGAATGATGCTACCTGATCTCCTAAGGATACAACGCATTTTTCTGCAACGTAAAGAGATCACATAGAGATCACCATATGTGCTACTTCAGTAGTCTTCAACTTCAGGGAAATGCATATTAACATATATCAAAGAATGAAATACAAGATGCAAGGCTGCCTAAAGTTTGCATAACTTATTACTTCTTCTAGAAAAGCTACACCTACTATCTTGTGCGTATACCCCAAAAACTTGACTTAGAATTTAAATGCTTAAAAGTTTTCCTTCTTAAAAGAGAAGAATTCAAATAAATATAAACTAGTACCATTGTATGTTATTTTAACCTGATGTGACATTTGAAAACAATGTTTTCAAACTTTGTTTACCTAAATTCCATGCTTGCCAAAGTAGGTACATACTAGAATTAAGGAGGTTCAATTGCACTCGCATATACCTAGTGAATCAATGAACTCCTAAATAAATGGAGCTCCATTTAGAAAGAACATGGCCAAGCAAAGCAAGAAGAAGGTTAAGAACAATGTGGTCCAATACATTACGAGCAGTAAAGGTTGATTTTTGGATGAATATGATCATGCAAACTTACGTCAGAGCTGCTTATGTTCAGTGTTAGGAAAAACAACTACCAGGAGTAGTTAGAAGAAGAAGGTTTACAGGATACAAAAGTGACTAAGTAAATAAATTTCACATGGTTTTTATAGGTCATTTAGTTCTCAAAAATTACATTGTAATAGATGCTCAATTCTATGGCCTTTAAAAATACATTCCGAAGTAATAATAGGAGGAAAGCTTACTGATTTACAACGAAAAAAGTTATGAAAATATCACTAATATAATAGTACTATAAATTATGCCAGCTTGAATCAGGAAAACCAGAGATTTGAATGACACCTAAATTTCCAGTCAAATAGTATCCAGAAGATTAGCTGACAGGGGATGGACAGATAATTAGACTTTAAAGGATCACGTCAAACATCAGAACCGATTTACAATACATTTTCTCTTTGTATATACAACAAATTTTCTCTTTATAACTTAAAACATGAACCTGAAGATTAACAAATACCTGACCTCAAGACCTCAGCAATTATCTCTGCAGGAAAAATTAATGCACATAATAAAATTAAATGTTCAAAATCCAAAAAATCATTGAACATTACAATGAGAAAAGGGTAAAAAAGAGAGGTAAAAAATTATACCAGCCAAGCAATTAAAGATGACAAGAACATTATGTTGCAACTAATGCTTTAAGACAAAAGAATAAAAATCAATAGAAAAATAAAAATAAAAATAAAAAGAGAGAGAAGAACCCTGTGAGCATGTGAAACTCAAGTTGGGCACTTCCCTTACTGGTGCAGAAACTGAAATCAAAGAGGCCACAAAAATTAACACAAACCCAATTTAATTTAGTCTTAATCACTAATTTTTTTGTTGTGTGGACAAATTAGCAACCAAATACAACACTCAGCCACAAAATAGAAACAACCAAGAAAGAGAAACATAGACAAAACATGGATTATTACTAATATACATGTAAATACCTTAATCCAATCGCAAACCCAAAATCACAAAGCTTGATACTTTAATAAAAAAAATAAGAGTAATTCAAGGTTCCTGGAATTTAGGAAATGACTGCTATACATTTTGTAAGTCAAGAATAGTCCTTTTTCTCAAACATCAACCATTCACCTCAGGTACAAGACCAAAGAAAATAAAAAATAAAAAATTTTATCACCTAGAAAAATAGGGCTACGAAATTATTAACTTTATTTTTCTTCTTCTTTTTCATTTTGTGCTTTCTGTGTTTTGATGCCCTCAAAAACCGTACAAAATGAGTTCAAGAAAAGATTAAAAAAGACTTGCCTTTAGAATGAAGAACGAGCGACAAGATTAAAAAAACAGCAAAAGTTCAAAGAATCATGGCAGTGTTTATGTATGAATTATGTTTAAGGATGTAGCAAGAAAGTGGGGTCTTTTGTTTCGTTTTTTCCTTTTTGGTGTTTTCTTTTTTTGTTTCCTTGGGGGTGGGGTGGGGGGTCAGAGACAAGAGGCCACTCATATTTCGACAGGTGGGGTTTCAATGAGATAAGGACTCATAGTCACAATTTGAAGTGGACAGGGACCATTGAGTCTTACTTTTTTTTTAACGGGCTTAAATTCAAATATAATGGGACTTCAATATAAATATCCATAATACTTTCTATAGCAAAGGTTGATACCTTATTTATTATCACTTCCTATCCTTAAGCCATAAAATACGCTTTGTATTATTTTTCTCTCTCATTCTTTCAACTTTTTCTCCACCCTCTCTCTCAACTCCAGTCTTTCTCCATGAATACAACCACGATTCTCCACTGATTCATCTCCATCGTCTCGCAAAATTTTCAAATTTTTTTGCTCCAAAGTTGTGGTAAGTGTTAAAGTTGATAGATTTTCGCTCCTAAACAAATCCTCTCGAATTGTTTTGTCTTGTAATCCTTGCAGCTCTAGAAGCATTACAATCCTCCTGTTGCTATTTTTGCCCTAGAAGCCGCCTTACATCTTCCTTCCTCTTCCATCCACTTTTGCTATGGCGAACTGGGCAGAATTGTCGCACGAACTCATTACTACGATTGCAAAGCGTGTTAAAGTGATGGAAGATTTCATTGCTTTTGGTGGTATTTGTACTTCATGGCGAACTGCTGGTCCCAAATACAGGTCGAAACGGGGCTGAGTTCTTGATCGAAACAGGAACAGTGGCGTTTCGAGTCAGAATCGTGGCCCTCTCGATGAGACGACATTAGGGTTGTTCTTGAACAAAGACGACGGAGTTTGGGCCTGAGCAACTTGAAGATTATGTTAAATATTTCCATGTGTTTCATTGTATTCATTGTCTTTTTTTTTCATTGTATTTCAATGTATCTTGCTGTATTCCATGTATTTCATTGTATTCACTGTCTCGATGTATTCCATGAATGTATTCATTTATTTTTTTAATTAATATAATTTATGTATTCAGATGTATATACGTAATCAAATGTATCTCCAGAATATGTTTTTGCACTATAGATGAATCTCGAATTTTATTGGTTGAAAACAGAGACACCCACGAACGATACAATAGAAAAGGGAAGGATTAGAAACTCGGTGATGCTCTGTTTTGTTCTATTTATCGTCCGGGAAAAAATCTTCAGCATATTCGCGTCAAATACAGGTTAATGGTGATATAATTGAGTTAGTTGAGTTATATAGGAGTCTATTATGTTAATTGATTCAAAAACAGCTGAATAGACCATTAATTGCGCTATTTACGTTACTGTATTCACAAATTGTGACGACCCAAAGGGTCATCACCTGTTTTCTTATCCATTCTGTACTTCCGAGGCCTTGAAAACCTCATTTGGGGTTGCCTCAATTTGCGTGCGCAGTCCGGGCGCGTAGCCGGAAAGCTTAAATATGAATTCTGTGAGGAAAATGCTAAATTTTGATATTTAATTGATTAAATTTGACTTCGGTCAACATTTTGGGCCAACGGACCCGGACCCGTGATTTGACGGTCCCGGAGGGTCCGTAGGAAAATATGGGACTTGGGCGTATGCCCGGAATCGAATTCCGAGGTCCCAAGCCCGAGAAATGAATTTTGGTGTGAATTTTTTTTTCTGGAAATGATTAAGGAAAATGAAAATGAAATTTGATTAAAAGACTATGGTATCGGGCTCGTATTTTGGTTCCGGCGCCCGGTACATGTCTTATATATGGTTTAAGCGCTTTTTGTAAAGTTTGGTTGAAAACGGACGTCGTTTGACGTGTTTCGGACTTAAAATGGAAAATTGATGTTTTATGAAAATTTGGAAGAAATCATGAGTTTTGAGGCTTGATCCGATGTATATGATGTTATTTTGGCGATTTGATCGCGCGAGTAAGTCCGTATGATATTTTTGAGGTTGTGTGCATGTTTGGTATGGAGCTCCGAGGGCTCGGGTGAGTTTTGGATAGGTGTCGGAGTGCATTTTTGAACTTAGGAAAATCTGGCATCTCAGTTCTGCAATTTTCGCAATTGCGAAGCAGGCCTCGCAATTGCGAGCTCGCAAATGCGAGCCTGGCATCGCAATTGCGAGGAAGGGGGACATTTCACTGTGTTCGCAAATGCGACCAAAAGGCTCGCAAATGCGAGCCTGGCCTTTTCGCAAATGCGAAGATATAGTCGCAAATGCGAAAACCCCCAAACTAGCCAGTGTTCGCAAATGCAAATATTTTTCTCGCATTTCCCATACCTGCTGGGTTCGCAATTGCGAACCCAACTTCGCATTTCCCATATCCGCAGCCTAGCATATTTTATACTTAACCGATTTTGAGCTTCATTTTTCACATTTTCTCAAACTCAAACATCCATAGGCGATTTTTCAAGAAATCTTTCTTCTCCAAATCAATTGTAAGTTGATTTCTACTCATTTCTTTCAATCATTAACATCATTTAACATGTTTTCCACTTAAAATCAATGATTTTCATGGGTGAGATTGGGGGTTTTGGGTAGAACCTAGGTTTTCTAAAAATTGGGGATTTGGACCTCAATTTGAGGTCCGATTTCAAAACAAATTACATATTTGAGTTCGTGGGGGAATGGGTAACCGGGTTTTGGTTCGAACTTCGGGTTTTGACCACGTGGGCCCGGGGGCGATTTTGAAAATTTTGGGAAATTCATTTTTATGCATTCAAATTGATTCAGTTAGTGTTTATTAAAGTAATTAAGTAATTTGTGGCTAGATTCAAGCGAATTGGAGGTGGAATCACGGGGTAAAGCTATAGTTGAGGCTTGAGCTGAGTTCAAAGCATCGAGGTAAGTGTTTGGTTTAACCCTAGCTTGAGGAATTAGGAGTTGAGTCATAATTGCTACTTGTTTGTGTTGAGTACGACGTATGGGCATGGTGACGAGTATCGATGCGTCGGTGTCAAGCATGACCGTGAGTCTTAATTGATAATTGTGTACCCTTGTTTGATCCTATGAACGTTGTGATTAAATATTGGTATTAGTTGTGCCAGGAAGAAGTTGAATAGGATTGGTTATAGCTGACTCTCCCTTGTCGGAATATTTGACTTGTTGTTATAGTTCCCTTGTCGGGAAAGAGTATTAATTTGATTGTTCCCTTGCCAGGAAGAGTATTAATTTGATTGTTCCCTTGTCGGGATTGTATTGTGTATTGTGTTGAAAGTAAAGGGAGCGGGTGGTACGCCTACCACAAGTGATATTGAAATGGGATCGGGTGGTACGCCTACCACAAGTGATGTTGAAATGGGAAGGTGGTACGCCTACCACAAGTGATACTGAAATGGGAGCGGGTGGTACGCCTACCACGAGTGATGTTGAAATGGGAGCGGGTGGTACGCCTACCACGAAATAATGAGAAATGGGATCGGGTTGCACGCCTGCAACAAGATGAGTTGAATATGAAAGTTGTTTTACCTTTCATTATTGTTAGAAGTTAAACTGTAGATGTACGTACCATTATTCCTCATATTTTGATTCTATATGTTACCCTGAAGCATGCTCCCTTCCCCAGCTTAAATTGTTACTTTCTTGCTATTTTTCCGTTGTACTTGTATATATATATCTGCACAGGTTCATCTGGAGTCTGGTCCTAGCCTCGTCACTACCTCGCCGGGGTTAGGCCAGACACTTACCAGCACATGGGGTCGGTTGTGCTGATGCTACACTCTGTGCTATTTGCACAGGTCCAGGTTTCGAGCAGCAGCAACAGTATTAGTACGGGAGCAGGCCTTCAGTCCGGTGAGACCCGAGGTAGCCTTGCATGCGTCCGCAAGCCCGGCGTCTCCCTTATTCTCTCTTTTTAGCCTGTTGTCTCATTGTATTCGAGACAAACAGCTTATGTTTTCTTTCATACGTTTGTGTTTAGTATTTCTTAGCAGTTCGTGAGTATTGTGACACCAGTCTTGGGTAGAGAATTATATTGACTATTCCGCATGTTGATTCAGTTTCTATAATTAAGACTTCCGCTAATATTTAATTTCATTGTTTTTATATTGTTGCCATGAATTGTTAAAAGGGATTATGTTGTAAACGGAAAGTAATTAAAAATTTGGCTTGCCTAGCTTCTACGAGTAGGCGCCATCACGACTCCCGAGGGTAGGAAATCCGGGTCGTGACACAAATACATATCGTGAATACAGTCGAATACAATAATAATCTAGCTGTAATCCCGTGTTTCATGCCGAGTTTTGAATACAGTAGCTTAAATACATCGAATACACTCTAAAAAACCTGAAAACATAGCTATAGGAAGTAATATAGTAAATGGTAGCTACAACTAGCTAATAACCACTAAAACATAGTGGTTTCTGAAAGTTAATCAAACATGGTTCATTACAAAAGCATGTCAAATTATACTAAGCAGTCGTTAAAGAAAGACAAAAGAATAAAATATTTCTAATGTTACGAATAATAACTAATTAAAACAGAAAATTTAAGAGTCAATTCTTCTCTTCACTGATTCATAGTTCTTTGTTCTTCATTCATCCAAACAATATCATTTAGAAATACAAAACCCAACCTTAATGATAAGTTTTACAATAGGGTAAAAGAAACAACCAATATATCCCGCACTCAAATTGGGAAACAAGAACTATTCTATTGCACGAGGAATATGTAATCAACCAGTCGTTAAATCCAAAATGAGAGTCAATACATTCTGCTATGATTGAAATACCTCAAAAATACACATGCACCAACTTGATGTAAACTTGAGCTCTGAGAACATTACATCAGGATCTTAATTAGTTCATCTCTTAATCCAAAATTGCTCTTAAAGTATGTGCTCTTGCAGAAAAATGAACTCAAATTCATATGAATAGATGAAGTTCATATGAATGATGAAGTTCATATGAATGATGAATCAAAAACGATCCTTTCTTTTACGTGCTGTGTATTTGGTATCTGCAGGCACTGTATTTCCCTTTCTCCTCATCTGTTCTTTCTTCTTCAGAACCCAATCTCTTCCTTTGCCCCTCTTGTTCACTTTTTGCTTTTTTCTAGGTCTGTGCCTATCAGATACGAAAACCTGCATGGTAGGGTGAAAAGATAATTAGATAACCAAAGACTGACAGAATAAGAGGGGGAAAAGAAAACAGGAAAAACGAGGGGTTTAAGAGGAAAGGGGGGAAAAACTTACTGTCTGGTTTTCTTCATCCCCGCTACTATCTTCATCAGAGCAACTCTCTCCATCTTCACCCTTTCCGTTGGGAGTGATGGAGCTGAGAGATGGCGGGCCACAAGTGAGCACTAAGTACTCTTTCCTCCTTTTAGTACTGTGACAAGAGAGAGCATCCAGCATCAAGTCAGTACGCCAAATATCGAAGAGTTGAATCTTCATACCTTGAAAATTCATCTATTTGCATCAGATTTTAGGGTATATCTCACATACATGTTTTGCCTTTTCCTTCCCTCATTTTTAGCTAATTCTAGTTCAGTCACTTCATTATTGTGTGTACACATTTAATCTTCAATCCTAGATATACTCCAACTATTGTGGTATGAGAAAGAAGAGTAGAGATTGGGAGGACGCATGAGCATGTACGCATAACTTCGGGGGGGGGGGGGGGGGGGGCAGCCTCTCGGTGTTGCTCGCACAATAATTCCTATCTTTTCCTTAAGCTTAAAGTTAGAGTATGGACACTATGCTTAATTATGTCTTTGACTGATCGAATTCACTGAGCTTTTGGAGGTTGAGGGGAGGGACACCTGACAGTCACAAAGAGGTAGTTGTTTTAAGTATTTATTTAAATTTGATTGATCCTGCTTGTACAGAGATTCACCTATCCCATTCTGGAACTACGGTTGATGTGTTAAGAGCGATAACATGAAGTCTACCACTAGAATTAAGCTTTATGTAGACACAATTAGCAAAGCCATATAAAGCTTCCTGGGGAATACATGCCTTGCAATTTCAGTTCAGGGGATGAGCTTCCAGACAGGAAAACCAATGTTGATCTCCTAACTGTTTCACCTTTTATTCTTTCAGTTGTGTAAACCTTCCATCTCAGCATAAAACTAGCAAAAATGAACAGAGGATGTTTATAAGCTTCTTCTCTACCTGTGGGGGTAGTCAACAACTATGCCTCCAGAAAAACCAGCCCGCATGGCAAAACCCAGTATCAACTCCCGCTGAGCGATATTTTCAGGATAGACTTGAAGTACTGCTCTTGCGCCCCTTCCCAAACATCTATACAAGGAACCAAAGAATGCCCTACAGAAATTTTTGATGAAATAATCAAATTGCATTAGTAAAGCGTCAAGAAGATGCAGAATTACAGAAGGAGAAGGAATAGGGAGCTATCATGGCAAAAAACTGTAAACAGCAAAAGGTTATCCAAATACACTAACTATGCTAATACCAGGGAACTAACAAAATCTAAAAAATTATCTACACTGTTTACAAGGGTGTGAAAATTCCAACTGAACAACCTAACTAAATGTGTGTAGGTTTCACACTGCTTGTTCAATACTGCTGACATAATAATTGGATCTTGGGCAGATCAATATCCACCAACAATCAATCTAAAATAGAATGAACTCACACTTACTTCAACCTTAACCGAGGTTCATGAGAAGACTTGTCAGCATTGCACAGCCACTGCTCGAGCAAATAAAGAACATTAGTAGTAAGCAAGAACCAAGCATAGCAAGTATCATAGAGATGTCAAGAGGACCAAGAGTTGAGATGTTAAAGAAAAAATCACTCCAACCTAACCTATATAGTCAACTGAAAGAAGCCCGCTTACTGCTCCCATTTCCCCTTAGACGCCTTGCCCTCTTGATTTGTATATGTCAAAAGGACTACAATAAATTGAAAATGCCTTTTGCTTAAAATGAATGACTAAGTGCGTGCAAACTGACCTAAACACCATTGTTAACTTGAAATAGAAAGAGAAGCCTAACTCACAGGTTTTACACACGCACACGCATGTGTTTGTATGATAAAATAAGTAGTATCTTTTTTCCTTTTAATCTTGTTATACTAGGTCTAATATTGATGTGCAACATTCTCATAATCATCCTTAGATTTTCTCCCCATTAAGAGCTCTAAGAGGACATTAACCTGATAACTAGCATTAAATTAGGTCGACGAACATCCTACTTCTTAGAAAGAACTGACCCCTCCAACCATAAGGTTTGGCATTCAAGTCACCAGAGCAAAGTGAGAAATGGCCAGTATTCGGCATTCAGGTAGGGAGTTGGGGGGGTGATTTCCATTAAAAGAAAATGGAAAGGAAAAGAGCTAGTGATACTTATTATTTATCTTGCATATATACAGATAATTAGCAACATCTGATGCAAGTCACAACCAGGAGAACTTTTGAAAGTTGATGGTGAGATTACAATAGTTATTGCTTTGATAATTCTTGAAAATTATACACAGACCAAATCTTTTCAAATGGATATACGAGTTAATTATGGAAAAAGAAAAAACACCATTTTGTATATAATTATACATTATCAAGCTCCCCTAGACCAAATGTGAAGGGCAGTTTAAAGTAGCTACCATCATTTTTCATAAGGAGTAGGAGTAGCTACTCTCAGCATTATCAGGGAAGAACAAATCAGTAAACTAGAGACGAGAATATACCTGGACAGCTGAAATACTGATGGCACCATCTAGAACTCCAGGTCGAAGCCCTAAACCCTAAAATAGATGCAACCTATTATTTAGGTTATTTCAATCAGATGAACAACAGGTTGCAAGTATATAGGAGATGAAAATTTGAACTAGCCAATCTTTGATTAGTAACATCTTCATCAACAAGTGTATTGTGTCGAAAGAAAGTAGTTTCAAAGATATTTAATTTTCAGAGAAATGCTTTCATAAAAATCCAAAGCAATGTCAATATACACGAAAAATAACCAAGAGATGCAACCACCTTTTATATCTTTTCATTTTACCCTCAACCATGACTTATAAGAAAAATTGCAAAAAGTCAAGCAAGAAAATTGTACACAGTTAATGACTAAAAACATGTTCAAAATGCTTTTGACTAAAATATCCCAATTACAGGCAGGAAGCTACAAGTTACTTTTTTTGTTGGGATGATTAGACTTATGGCCAAACAATACAAGCAAAATTTCTCCGACTGGTTTTTGTGTAAAACATCACATAATATACAGTAGTGATGACCTGCCAGCAAATTTCTATGCAAGTATGAAATCTCCTATTCTAGTTTCAGGAGTAGCATCACAAACGTAAGCTGGTAAACTAAGATTCACCACTAGCATGGCCTTTAAAACAGAAAAGAGAGATGCATCAGGACACATTCCATATTGTATTCAGGAAACAACAGCTAATGTAGTAACAGGTTACTGTATGCTACAAATTACTATGTTCTAATATGTTTTAGATAGGTTGATAACTCTGCTTCATCGTTACTGTCACGACATCCTTCAATTGCATTTTGAGATTTCCGTATGACTGCAACAATAAGTACTATGGGTATAAAGGCATACATATCCACAAGCAACAAGGTGTATCTGGTCTTAATACCTGCAGTTGGGAGAAATATGAAGAAATCATGTAGACTGAGATTTTAGGTACCTACCTGACCCATGTCACCAAGTACTAGATCACCGTCAACCTCACGCTCCAGTGCAACGTCTGGAACATGAAAACCATTATCTAACAATTGTTAAACGAGAAAACTTAGCACTTAGATGACAAGACATTTACGCACCAAGCATTGACTGTGATATATCCAAGCCAAGCCATTGGTGTCCATGCTCAGTGATTGTTTCGCCACTTAGACCTGATCCACAACCTTCAGAATAGAAAACAAGAAATTATTGCCTGGTTGTTTAACGAATAAGGTGGAATAAATGGAAAACACTAAATCTCCACAATTGAAAAGATAAAGAACAATCATTGTTTCAAAAAGACATCTGTTAGAAGCCACGAGGACAACAATTCTGAAAGGTCACATTGAAGGAGCCAACCTTCCATGAAATTGCTTAACTCAGACCAAATATACTGCAAAACAGTTTCTTACTGATCAGCAAAAAGATAATATTAAACCCTTCCTCATTTCTCCAGTATGAATGAGCAATTAACCATTTTTATCTACTGTGCGTCTTTCAACAATCTAAGAAGGCCAATCGCTCGTTCCTCCTTATTTGGAACAATCATAGATTTCGGAGGGTATCAATTAATTACTCTCCAAATAGTTCATTTGGTTATTGTTAGACTTCCGTCACTACATGTTGTTCATTTCGCCTCGTTTTCTTATTATCTTGTTCCTACTGCTTTATTTTCATCTTTCCTTGTGCCGAGGGTGTATTGAAAACAACCTCTCTACATTCGCGTAGGGGTAAGGTTTGCGTACTCACTACCCTCCCCAGACCCCACTTGTGGAATTATACTGGGTTTGTTGTTGCTGTTGCATAGTTCATTTGGTTTATTATTAGCCCGTTTTTTTCTTCAAGTATCTTAAAATGTACTCGAGGCTTTTACGATGCTTCCATTACAATTCACTAAACACTACTAGTTTTTATTAGTGTAATGCAATAAAACAAATCCCTTTCTCTTTATTCACCCCGAAAAAATCCATAGCTAAAACTTAGCTCATCAAATTCACTAATACAACTACACTGTAAAACAAGTGCATACCAATATCAAGAAGTAATCTTGGGACCCCATCATCTGGCAAAGCAAGAAGCTCCAATGCTCTCTCTGTAAGTTGCGACTTTGCATAATTTACAAACAAAAGTCAGCTAAGTATCCAAAATTATGAACGGAATGTCTTGTTTTGTTTCAGTATAAGAAAGCACAAACCTGAATGTCGATTATTCGAGAAGATGAAGTGTACTTGCGAGCTTCATCGTCGTTGTAGAATATTTCCGGCGGCGCTAGGAGCTCCGGTCTTGATGTCGACATTTTCTTCACTCAGAAAGTGTGGAATTATGGGTATTTTATTTAACAGAGTCAACTGGTCAAAAAGGATTTGGTTTTACAGATAGTAATAAAGTATGTTCCAAAACCCTAATTCTTTTTTTTTTTTTTTTTAAATTTGTACTATTTTTTGATTTGTGCATGTCATCCTTGCGCAAGGGCCATGCTAATTGTTCCAATTTCCAAAACCCTAATTTTTCAGTTATGGTTTCTGCTATTTTTATTTTTTATTTTTTATTTTTTTATGGAGTAGTTGATTTGGGTCCTTGTTTTCTTTTTTCATTTAGATCCCTACATTTTCAGTTTAATTTTTTATTGGCTGGTTATTCTGCCTTCACACTTTATGAAAGATAGATTTGCTTTTTATTATTTTATAATGTATTCCAAATATTTTTTTTAGTTTTCTGTTTATCTTTCAGGAGATTACTAAAAATATATGAAATATTTATTGCCTGTTATAAAATAATAAAAGAAGAAGAAGAGTAGTGCAGAGAAAAGTAGAGAGAGAAAATTTTTATTGATTTGGGATGATTTACAATGGAATAGGACCCCTCTATTTATAGGGAGAGGGTGACTTAGCCACCAAGTAATAAACCCTAGAATCTCTCTAAATATAGACATTCACCATAAATAAAATTCTATTTTATAACACTCCCCCTTGAATGTCTATTCAACAGATAATGTGTCTCGTTAAAACCTTAACTAAATAAAACCCAGTGGGAAAAAAATTCTAGAAAAGGAAAAAGAGTACACATATCTAACAATACGCTTTTTGGTTGCCTCGTTAAAAACCTTGCAAGGAAAACCCAGTGGGACAAAACCTTGTAAGGAAAAAAGAGTACAACGCGTATTAACTCCCCTTCATGAGAGCATCACTTCACATCCTTAAGCATTTGCATTCCAATCTTGTGCACCATCTTCAAAAGATCGTTGGTAGAGATTTGATAAACAAATCAGTCATATTAACTTGAATGAATATATTGTACCTTGAAATCATCATTCTTGATAGAGATGGATTGTCTTCATATGATCTTGTTGGAATCGCCAGTTCAATATCTTCACATAGAGATGAAAACTCTTGCTATCATATTATCATGCATATAGTTATAGCAAGATACATTTGTGCACAAATTGCATTGAGGAAGTAGTACTTCAAGATCAAGAATTGTATATGCTTCAAGCGATTTAAATCCTTCAAGGATTGTCATATAAGTCATACAATAGACTTTAATTAGATGCATATCAAGTTTTCATGTCATGCTAGACAAATACGATATCAAAAACTGATTGCACATATCATTGGCTTCATACTTTCAAGTGTTTGAACTACATGTTCAAAACTGCATGTCTTTCATATGAAACCAATTATATTCGAAATTGTTTCTCCAAACTTAAGATCCTCATATATATTTAGCGCTGTCATAGATATCGTCGACAAACATTTTATATCGGTTCCAACCTCCTTATTTTTCATAAAGACATAACATAGAGATCTCTTCATTCATATATTCAGGTACCTGAATCTCTCTTGAGATTTTATGAAGTGTTATGTCATGTGATCTTCTAGATCACTTACCTCCTTTATTATGATCATTTTGATCATTTGCTCATCTTCTTTAACAAGAAGTTTATTTGAAACCGATTTGTCTATACGCTTTAAGCGTACCATAGACTTTGTCCTTCTAGGACTTATTCTAATAGGAGCATTTGCAGTGAGATATAGTTACTTTCTTTGGGTCAGCAAATGCGTTTGGCATGCTTTGTAATATATTGCACATGAATTATCCTTTATGAACTTCAAGTTCATATTATCTTATTCGAGGATCTAGATGTACAAATGATAATTCATTACACGTAACTTTTTCTCAACTGTTGTATCTTGCCTCCCCCTCATGTTAGAAAAACTAACTTGTTTCCTCAACTTTGAGAATCCACCTTTGTGCGTTATGGTGTTAATCAAAATATACACCGCACATCAATAATAATAAGATGGAATTATTTAGTTCCTGACCCTGAACCACTTGTGAGGGGAGAAAATAATATACGTTGGTATATAACGTATATCAAACTGATATAGATAACTTTGTTCTCATAAGCAATCGTTTAGCTATTAAGTGGAGGCACTCAATGAATCATTTTTCTAAACCAACTGTGATGTAAACCAACTTATCAAGATGAACTATCTTGAATAAAAAATCTGGAAATTATGCTCTAAATTAAATTATTGAGCAAGTTACCTCGCAAACACCATGTTGCGGGTTATTAATAACCGCACATGTAATCATCTCATAGATGCATCTAATATGGTATACATGGCAGATGAATGGGCCCATATTCACCTTTGATATTTCCAGCATTCATGGGATTCAATCCCAATTTTAGTTGGTCTATTAATTAATGAGAACAAGAAATGTAAGAGAATTCGTAAAGAACTTTCTAGTTCTTTAATATTTACCCATGTGAATTCTCTTTTATTTTTGCACATCATACTTGAATTAACATGGCTAAACCAATTATGCCAACTGGATAAATTATCAATATTGATAAACTTCAGGTTTACACCATGATGTGTGCAATTATGAATAAACTCCAAGTTTATTATGATATGAGTTTTTATATCAATAAATATCCACTTCATTGTGGTATTCTTTTGTTTATGTAGTACAAATTGGAGAATAAAGCGGGTAGCTTTTCACATACATATTACCCCGCTACAAGTTGTAGTAATAGAAGATATTAAATCTTTTCTTTATTTATAGTCTCAATATAATCAACCGCTTTCGCGTATACTTTGGAAACTGAATAAGTTTCTTTGAGACTTACTACAACACAATACCTTATTGGTAATTAATTGTGTTTCTCCAAAATAGTATAATTGGCTCTTGCAGAGTTCTCAATTAATTTTGTAGTACCACATATTCATCAACACCCATATGGTGAATATCTCTTTTAAAGAGAAAGTTATACCATTATGGTTATGGTCAAAATTATATGCAAGATCTGTTTCTTGCATTACCGTTGTCTTTTAACAATCACAATGCCAAAATATTTTGGCGTACAATAGGTACGTGACCAATGACCATTCATGCCATAATAATGACATTATTTTCTTATATCATCTCAAACCTCCTTTTAGAGGTGAGTGCGGTATATTCACTACCACTAGCACGTTCATATTCTTTGAAGAATGAATATGTATTCATAAATTAGATGTTGTCACATTCACATCATGAATGGACCATGATCATCTATATGTGCTTTACAAAATTTCATGTTAAATTGATGACAAATATTTTTCACAGGGTGAAAGATTATTTTGAGAATCCTTATTGTTCTCATTACCACAACTGATGACGATTATAATTTCGTCTATTGCCACGTCCACATCCATTGATACCTTCACGGTAATAATTTTGTCTTCTTTCAGACTTATTACATATTGCTATCACATTCTGTTAAGGGAATGAGAATGGAGCAAATTCAATGGGACGGGTTTTCACTTCTTGTCGACAATCATACATGAATTTGATCATGGCGAGGCATATAAATTTTACCACTTCAGGTGGTTAAAACTCCATTAGAGTTATACTCAAACTTTGTTGTCTTTGCTTGTATTTAAAATCAAAGTACAGAATAAAAGAGAAAAATACAGTAAAATACTTACCTTAAATTCATAATTTAATCATGAAGGAAGTTCATGGAATAATTGACAATCATTATGCTCAATCCCAAAGCTTCTACTCAATTGTTTAGAGTTTCGTGCTGATAACGTGTGATAAAATAATAAAAGAAGAAGAAGAGTAGTGTAGAGAAAAGTAGAGAGAGAGAATTCTTATTGATTTGGGATAATTTACAATGGAATAGGACCCCTCTATTTATAGGGAGAGGGTGACTTAGCCACCAAGTAATAAACCCTAGAATCTCTCTAAATATAAACATTCACCATAAATAAAATTCTATTTTATAACATTGCCTGATTTTTTTCTATTCTGATTGTAAATGGCATAAGAGACACTAATAATTTCCTCCCGTATGAATAACTAAATCTTATCCTCCATTTCTTGGATTTCATTCAGAATTTTTTCCTTAAATTTCTCTAGAGGCAAATTACGGATTTGGGAGACTCTATCCAGAGACGGAGCTAAAATTTGAAGGTTATGGGTTCTCATCTTATCACAGAACCCTAGGTCATTGTAGTTACTGGATTCACAATTAAATATTTTTATATATTTAATAAATTTCCTAATACAAATACAAGGTTTAAGCAAAAATTACTGGATTCGTTGAGCCCGTAGCTACTACACTATCTCCGCCCTTGGCTCTTTCTCGAGCCTTGAAAACACTCCTTACTTTTTAATTTCTACATGTTCCTTTTTTTTTTACTTCTGATTTGCATGGTCAAACAAAGTTTTTTTTTTCTTCTAATGATAGTCTATCAGTAAAGTTAGTATGTAGGCTTGATTGGTTATGAAACGTCTTTAAATTTCTCAAGGGCAAGCTCATAGTTTATTACAACTACTGGATCAAATTGCCTTTCAACTATGAGCTAATTAATTTTGCGATTTTATCCACATTAATCAAAGTTTTACAAGAAAAGGAAAAATTAAAATTATATTCGAATAGTTATATCTTAAATTTATGTATTTAGTGGCAAACTTTTTGTAAAAACCTTAACGTGGGTCAATTCCAGTTATTTTTTGTAATGATGATAACCTTGTAATAACTGAGTTATCTGAGCACAAGCCTCCCTGAATGTCTTAGGACCCGTTTGGCCATTTTTTTTAATTTTTTTTTTTACTTTTTTGGATTTTTTTTACTTCTTTCGGAATCAGTGTTTGACCATGAAAATTTTCAATTTTACTTGAAGTTGAATTTCAGAATTTTTCGTAAATTTGAGAAACTTCAAAAAGATGTTTTTCAAATATTCAATTTAGATAACCAAAAAAAAATTTAAAAACATCTCGCAGTTATATTCATGTCCAAATACAACTTTAATTTTCAAATACATTTTCACTTGATTTTTTTTTTAAACTTTTTTTTTTTTTTTTGTACTTTTTTGGAGTTTCACAATTCTTATGTCCAAACGCCCACTTAGTAATATATTATAGTTTTCCTTTGGACAAAAAAAATCACTTTTAGTTGACAAAGCGACAGTGGTGGATGATCTATCAAAGAATTTTCAGAACATGATATGATCTGCATTCATTCACGAAACACTATATTTTAGTTAAATCACACTCCAAATGCATAAGTTGCAGTAGCTATGTGTTATATTGAGGTAATTTTATTTATGGTCATTAAACTTTTGTGTTTGTTACCCAAAAGTTACTTTTTTTTTTTGGTTACGTAAAAATCATTCAACTTTGTGTTCATTACACAAAAGTCACTTTTCTTTCTTTTGTTACACAAAAGTCATTTNTCACAAAAGTCACATTTTTACTTGAAAAGTCTATTATGCCATTAATATTATATAAGCCTTCATATTTATGTAATACCTTCTATATTATATACTATATAATATATTTTTAACTATGTATTTTATTTCTAAATAAAATAACTTAATATTATTCTATTTATTATTTTTATAATATATTCGTATATTTAATTTTTTTCTTAACGTTAATTTTCAAAATATATTAGTAGCGTTATTAAATTTGTCAGTAACTTTAATATATATTAGTAGAGAAATAAATCGGCAAGTACATTTCTGTGAGAAAATTCGTAGGTAAACAAACAAAGAAAATGAGGAAAAAATCATATGTTAATCTGAAGGAAAATCCCTAGGTAACCCTACATGCGAATTTAGCTGAGAATATTTTCTTGGGGATTTACCTGGGCAATTGGTTATTTGGGAAATTATACTACTAGAAGTTCGGGAAAAATCGTCCAAAAAAATCGACTAAAGTTGGTCGGTAATGGCCAATAATCGTCCAAAACGCGACCATTAACGTGTGGCTGGTATTTTGAAGGTCGGAAGGGCATATCGATCAAAGTTGGTCCGAAATTACCGACCAACTTTGGTCGGTCAATCAAATTCAAAAAAAGAATTGCTGAAAAAAGTTATTTTATAACGCTACTAATATATCTTGAAAATTAAAGTTAGAAAAAAATTAAATATGCGAATATATTATAAAATAATAAATAAAATGATATTAAGTTATTTTATTTATAAATAAAATATATAGGTAGAAATATATTATATAGTATATAATATAGAAGGTATTACATAAATATGAAGGTTTATATAATATCAAGGTCATAATAGACTTTTCAAGTAAAAATGTGACTTTTGTGATAACTAGAGCAAAGTAAAATGAATTTTGTATAACAAAAGAAAAAAAAAGTGACTTTTGTGTAATGAACACAAAGTTGAATGATTTTTTACGTAACAAAAAAAAGAAAAATAACTTTTGGGTAACAAACACAAAAATTCAATAACCATGTATAAAATTATCTATGTTATATTAAGAAATTGAGGGAAGATGTTCGTCACAAACTAAAAACTCTCAAACAAAAACAACGGAACATATGCCAAAGATTGCCACATCGGTTTGCCCGTTTTTGCTCAAATATCTTTAAGGTCAGGTCTTTGCTCAAATATCGCTTTGCCCTTTTAATAATATTTATTTTAAGAACAAAAAATGTTATTTTAATGCTTTACCTGAATATTTAAAATTCTTATTTAATTAATCCAAGTTCCGAAAGGAACAAGTTTCATGCGTGTTTTGAGGATTGCTTCACACCTTTTCCTAATTTAAAATCTTACATTATTATAACCTTAAAGAGTTAATACTAGATAGGAGTAATTCATTTATACATATCCTAAATCCTAATTCAGGTGACGACAATAATTAATTCGAGAATCAGCTACGTTGTATTCCGCTTCAACCCGGTTTATAATATTAGCCAAACACCCTCTTAAACCCTCAAAACCTTAACACAAAAGGCGCACAGTTCTGGTAATAGCAGGAACAACCTGAAAAGCTATCCATTCGAAGCAGGAACTGCAGGTAACTATGGCTTCAAACGCCTCAATTCTCACCCGCGGTTCTCTTTTATCGTTACGGTTCGTGGATTTCCCCCTAAAATCCACTTCACAACTCCGCGCTCAGACCCGAAGTCGATTTGGAAGGTCCTCTTCTGCGATTTCTTCTTCTGGCAAATACTGTGGGACCCAACTCGGTTCCTCTACTCATGGGCTGAAAAGCTTGCATCTTTCTGATATTGGGCCTAGACTGTTCGATTCTTGTAAGAATTTTCAGATGTCCGCGGTTTCAGGCGGTGGAGGTAGTGGTTATGGAGGCTCTGGTGATGGAAAATCCGGTGGTGGTGACGGTGGCAGTGACAGTGGCGCTGGCGGTGGTGGTGGGAGTAACTGGTCATTACTTGCCTGGTAATTCTATTGCCTGTTTTAGATTACAAGTTTTAAAAGTCTGTGTTCAGTCAAACAACATCACATAAATAGGAATGGAGGGAGTACTAAATATCTCCTTGAGTAAATAAGTTAGCCAAATGCTTGTAAGCATGTTAAGTACTACTAGCATTTTTTATGCTATGGGTTGTTTTGAAGGATATTTTACTGCTTGTCACAGATAAGACTGAAAAAGTGATAAACCATTTATAGCTTGAAAAAAAAGAGCATAATTATTGCATATGAAGCTATCAGTGCCAGCACGTATGCTACCTGCTTGACATCTTTATTCAGTGGTTATTCTCTCTTTCCTTTTTCTTTTCATTAAAGGCTTGCTGTGTCTCTCCACCATTTCTATTGCTTTAAGATTAATATATACTCTACAACAACAACAATCATGCCTCAGTTACAAACAAGTTGGGGTCGCCTATATGAATCGTTGCCTATTATGAATTTGCTCATATAAAGGAGGGGGATTTTGGTAGGCTGAATCCTAAGAATAAAGGATATTATATATCTAGCTTATTTTTGAAAACGGAATAGTAATATATATACATCTGATAAAAAAGAATATATATACAATACTATAAAGCTTCATTTTTCTTGTAAGTCATATGTTGACAATGTTGTTAACTGTACCATTGTGGCCCGAGAATAATTATTTCTTCTGCTGTAGGTACTTATCTCTTCTTGAGAAGTATCCAGTATGGACAAAAGCAGTTACATCTGCACTGTTGACACTTTCTGGAGATCTAATCTGTCAGGTAAACTCAGTAAAATGAAATTCAAGCTTCAAGAATCGGTAGAGTCTGTTGGGGATACACTCTTTTTTCATACTGTGCTTGTCAATGCTAGTGTATGTTTTCTCTGTTGATGCAGAAGTTACAACATTTTGCAAGTCAGAGATTCCGAATTGTTTAACAAGTATTAGTTGTTAATTTCTAACACCTGATGAAGTAAGCTTATAATGAACTCTATTTCCTTAATCATTAAATATATTCTTTGGTACGTGGTTTTGGATTAACAATGTCAAATGTTTATTCTACTTTATGGTTAACATCGTGATAACTTGTCATGTGTAGTTATGGTATTCCTTCTATGGTAAGGATTTTGGTGTTTGAGATGGTAATTCCTAAGTTGATGCTAATCAGATATTTTCTGGTTTGAAAGAACGGAAGAGAAAGAAGCAGAGGAAGGGGGCAAGCGTAAAACTTTCTTTTTTGAAAATGATTTTAGAGAGAGAAAGGAAAGGAAAGGGAGATAAAAGGATGGATAGAATGATGAAGGAAACATCAAGTTTTTATGTCCAAATGTGTATTGATCTTGTGGATTGAAAGAAAGGGAGGAAAGGAGCGGGATGGCTGCAGTTCTTTTTTTGAATTGATTATAGGGAGAGAAAGGAAGGAAAAAGGATGCATTGGGTCATGAATGATACACCAAGTTCCTTTTCTGTACAAATGTGGGGAAGGCAAACCTCCTTGATGAAATTCTGTAATGTCATAAAAGACAGTAGGCATTATGAACCATATAATCATTATATTAGTTTTATTCAGTGTCTAATCACACTCCTTCCTCCCTTTCTCTCCATCAATTTGAAAAACAAATTCCTTCTCACTTTCCTTCTTACTGTGCAAAGCGTCAGCAACTCTTTAAATTAGTGATACCATCTTTTCCCTCTTTGAAATATATTCTCTTTGCGATGATTTCAAGCTATTTTTTCCATTTCCTTCACCTTTTAATTGCTGGCTATGTGTCACAGCTGTGGATTGACCAAGTAGCATCTGTGGATGTAAAGAGGACGTTTATATTCACATTATTGGGGCTGGTCTTGGTGGGTCCATCTTTGCACTTTTGGTAATATCTTCACAGCCCATTATCATTTCCTCTCTATACAGCTCTGAATCTGCTTGTACAACTTGTATTTTGGTCTGTGTATCTCAACCTTCTACTGAAGCTGGTGTTGTTATTATGTTATTTACTGCATACTGATTGCCTCATCTGCTGGAGACCTGTCTTTCTAACCCAGTACTTAAACTGGGAATACAAAAATAGAAGATGCTCCTTGTTTGTTTGTAGCTTTTTTATCTTCACGTAATGATTTTTAAGTGTTTGCTATATCAATTCAGTGGACGATATGTAAAGTAATCCGATTTTCGTCGGTAGGTTTAAATGATACTAACTGCCGGTATATCACTGTATTTTATGATGGAAAAAGGTTGAGGGTAGTTCTAGATCTTCAATTTTGTTTCTGCTGATCAATTTAAATTTTACGTGCAATCATAAAAGCTGATTTGTATTTGTTGTTAATGAGCTTGGTTTTTAAAACTTATGCAGGATTATCTACTGAGTATTGTTTAAATATCATTTAGCTCATTGCCTTGCTAAAAAATATAGAAGAATTAAGCTAAATAGCTGTCCACCAAACCGCTTAGACTGAAAATAGCTGGCAGATGCATAATATATGTATAACCATGTATAAGTGTGTAATCTATGAATACCAGCTACCAAAAGTAAACGGTGAATCCGGCCAACTATTTGGGTAAAGATCCTAAAAATATTATGTATCTACCAGATATGGGTGAATATCTTGTTTGTTTGGTGAATGCCTAGGGGTAGAATTTTCCTAATGGCATTGTAGAATAGCTCCTCGTGTTCTGACTCTGATATATGTAGGTACCTCTACTTGAGTAGATTGGTCACAACTCCAGGGGCCTCTGGTGCTGTCATGCGCCTTGTACTAGATCAGGTTTTCCTTCTTTTTCATTTAGTGATAATGTCTTACTTACTGGAGTAACTACTGCCTTCTGAATGATATCGCCATTGAATTTGAGCTGCTTTGATACAGTTCCTTTTTGCTCCAATTTTTGTTGGGGTTTTCTTATCCTCTTTGGTAACACTTGAGGGAAGGTCATCACAAGTGATTCCAAAGCTTCAACAGGTATTCTAAATGGCTTTCTTTTCATACTTCTCACTGGAATGGACCTTTGAATAGATGCTTACTGATAATTTCTCTTCCTGAACTTCGATTCACATTTTAATTTTTTTTTCTAAATTAAGGAGTGGTTCTCATCTGTCCTTGCAAATTGGCAACTCTGGATACCTTTCCAATTTATCAACTTCCGGTTTGTACCTCAGCAATTTCAGGTTAGTGAAACAGTCAATTTCATCAGTTTGTTTGGTTATGAGCATGCCTTCCTGTCAACCTTTAGTAGTTTGGAGACATTTTCTTCAAAATGTTGATCTATTGTCATGAATTGGCAAAAATGCCCAATCATTCATGTAAAGAATTAGCCAAAATAACTAACATAAAGCCGGATTAGCAATTTAAGCTATACTTGTAGTGTTTTGGGGTGTGCAGACTCCGCCAAACTACAGTATTGGAGATTCAGTTGGTTGTTTTAGCAATACTGCGAAGAACTCGTCACCTGAACCTCTTTTTCGATCACTCTTGAGTCTTGATTATTGTGATACATTATGCTAAGCGTGCATATAAGTTGTAGTCATGCCTTTACAGCCTTTAATTCTCTAATTGGGAGCAAATGTCTGTTTGCAATTACTACTATTTACGTGCAGTTTATTTCTTGTGTTCAGATTTATTTACATGTTTGTATACTGCTGTAACCAACCGGACTGTTCTATTCTCTCTTCTGTTGTTGCAGGTCCTTGCTGCTAACTTCATCGCTTTAGTGTGGAATGTCATACTGTCATATAAAGCCCACAAAGAAGTTATTGTGAAATAGGTATACATAGGAATGGATAATTATTTGCTTATCGGAGAAAAAGTAAACAAAAAAACTGTTTGTTAGAAGTATCAGAAGAAGTAAATTATATTTGTCAGATATACGTATTGCCTGAGATTTGAACACGCGGTATGGTTGGTTGGTTAGTCAATGTGATTTGATACGCGGGTTTATAACAGAAGAAACACCCGAGGTGCTTCCCCTCCCTGGAGAAGAATGTTGTGCAATTGTTATATGCCCCGCGGCCTTCTCCAACTCCATCTAATAGTGACTGTTCTTTCACTTCTTTGGATTAGCAGAGGTATGCGCAAACTCCTTTAGAAATAGGAAGTAAATTTAGTATCATTTTTTCTTGTTTAGAATGGTTGATTTTTTAAAAGAGAATAAAGCTGAAGAAATTAAAAATTGGAGGCAACATGTCACACAAAAGAGGATTTTTGCTTGTGCTTCAGTACCCTGTGTTGATTCAAGTTAACAATGAGAAACTTTATTGTTTTTCATCACAATGAGAAAGTAATAAAGCCAAAAAAAAAAAGGTCCAGCCTGATCGTAGATTATTAAAGAATGGGAAAGTTACATTGTATAATTGCTCTCAAAATAAGAGCCGAAAAATATATGTTTGTTATAAATAGAATTGTATTTACGGTGAATATCTATATTTAGAGAGATTTTAGGGTTCATTGCTTGGTGGCTAAGTCACCCTCTCCCTATAAATAGAGGGTTTTATTCCATTGTAATTCATCCCAAATCAATAAGAATTCTCTCTCGCTACTTTTCTCTGCAATATTCTTCTTCTTCTTTTATTGTTCATAACACGTTATCAGCACGAGACTTTAACCAATTGAGTAGAAGCTTTGGGATTGAGCATAATGATTGTCAATTATTTCATGAACTTCCTTCATGATTAAATTTTGGATTTAAGGTAAGTATTTTACCGTATTTTTCTCTTTTATTCTATACTTTGATTTTAGATACAAGCAAAGATAACAAAGTTTGATTATAACTCTAATGGAGTTTGTAAGAAATTATAACCACCTGAAGTGGTAAAATTTCTATGCCTCGCCATGATCAAATTCATGTATGATTGTGGGCAAAGAATTGAAAACCCGTCCCATTGAATTTGTTCCATTCTCATTCCCTTAAGAGAACGTGATAACAGTATGTGATAAGTCTGAAAAAAGACAAAATTATTACTATGAATGTATTAATGGATATGGACGTGGCAATAGACGAAATTATAATCGTCATCATTTGTGGTAATGAGAACAATAAGGATTCTCAAAATAATCTTTCACTCTGTGAAAAATATTTGTCATCGATTTGACATGAGATTTTGTAAAGCACATATAGATGATTATGGTCCATTCATGATGTGAATGTGACAACATCTGATTTATGAATACATATTCATTCTTGGAAGAATATGAACGCGCTAGTGGTAGTGAATATACCATGCACTCACCTCTAGAAGGAGGTTTGAGATGATATAAGAAAATAATGTCATTATTATGGCATGAATAATCATTGGTCACGTACCTATTGCATGCTAAAATATTTTGGTAATGTGATTATTAAAGAATAACATTAATGCAAAAAACATATCTTGCATATAATTTTGACTATAACCATAATGGTATAACTTTCTCTTTAAAAGAGATATTCAACATATGGATGTTGATGAATATGTGGTAGTACCAAATTAATTGAGAGCTCTGGAAGAGCCAATTGTTGCTATTTTGGAGAAACACAATTGATTACCAATAAGGTATTGTGTTGTAGTAAGTCTCAAAGAAACTTATTCAGTTTCCAAAGTATACGCGAAAGCGGTTGATTATATTGAGACTATAAATAAAGGAAAGATTTAATATCTTCTATTATTACAACTTGTAGCGGGATAATATGTATGTGAAAAGCTACATGCTTTATTCTCCAGTTTGTACTACACAAATAAAAGAATACCACAATAAAGTAGAAGTTTATTGATATAAAACCCATATCATAATAAACTTGGAGTTTATTGATATCCAGTTGGCATAGCTGGTTTAGCCATATCAATTTAAGTTTGATGTGCAAAAATAAAAGAGGATTCACATGGGTAAATATTAAAGAACTAGAAAGTTCTTTACGAATTCTCTTATGTTGCTTGTTCTTATTAATTAATAGACCAACTAAAATTGGGATTGAATTCCATGAATGCTGAAAATATCAAAGGTGAATATGGGCCCATTTACCTGCCATGTATACCACATAAGATGTATCTATGAGATGGTTACATGTGCGATTATTATTAACCCACAACCTGGTGTTTGTGACGTAACTTGCTCAATAGTTTAATTTCGAGCATTTTTTCCAGATTTTCTATTCAAGAAGTTCATCTTGATAAGTTGGTTTACATCACAGTTGGTTTAGCAAAATGATTTATTAAGTGCCTCCACTTAATAGCTAAACAATTGCTTATGAGAACAAAGTTATCTATATCAGTTTGATATACGTTATATTTCAAAGTATATTATTTTCTCCCCCCACACATGGTTCAGGGTCAGGAACCAAATGATTTCATCTTATTATTATTGATGTGCGGTGTATATTTTGATTACAAAGATGAGTTTCCAAAATTGAGAAGAAAGTTTATTTTCTAACATGAGTGGGAGACATGATAAACAGTTGAGAAAAAGTGACGCGGAATGAATTATCATTTGTACATCTAAATCCTCGAATAAGATAATATGAACTTGAAGTTCATAAAAGGATAATTCGTTTGCAATATATTGCAAAGCATGCCAGACGCATTTGCTGGCCCAAAGAAAGTAACTATATTATCATTGCAAATGCTCCTATTAAGTCCTAGAAGGATAAAGTCTATGGTACCCTTAAAGCGTATAGACAAATCGGTTTCAAATAAACTTCTTGATAAAGAAGATGAGCAAATGATCAAAATGATCATAAATTAGGAGGCAAGTGATCTAGAAGATCACATGACATAACACTTCATAAAATCTCATGAGAGATTCAGGTACCTGAAAATATGAATGAAGAGATCTCTATGTTATGTCTTTATGAAAAATAGGGAGGTTGGAACCGATATAAAATGTTCGTCGACGACATCTATCATAGCGCTAAGTATAGATGAGGATCTTAAGTATGTCGAATACAGATACAAAAATATTAGCCAAAATGGAAGAGAAACAATTCAAGTAGAATTTGGTTTCATATGAAAGACATGTAGTTTTGAACATGTAGTTCAAACACTTGAAAGTATAAAGTCAATGGTATGTGCAATCAATTTTCAATATCTTATATGTCTAGCATGACATGAAAACTTGATATGCATCTAAAGTCTATTATATGACTTATATGACTTATATGACAATCCATGAAGGATTTAAGTTGCTTGAAGCATATACAATTCTTGATCTTGAAGTACCACATCCTCAGTGCAATTTGTGCATATATATATCTTGCTATAACTATATGCATGATAATATGATAGCAAGAGTTTTCACCTCTATGTGAAGATATTGAACTGACGATTCCAACAAGATCATATGAAAACAATTCATCTCTATCAAGAATGATGATTCAATGTGCAATATATTCATTCAAGTTAATATGCCTGATTTGTTCATCAAATCTCTACCAAAGATCTTTTGAAGATGGTGCACAAGATTGGAATGCAAATGCTCAAGGATGTGAATTGATGCTCTCATCAGGGGGAGTTAATACGCGTTGTACTCTTTTTTCCTTACAAGGTTTTGTCCCACTGGGTTTTCTTGCAAGGTTTTTAGCGAGGCAACCAAAAGGCGTATTGTTAGATATGTGTACTCTTTTTCCTTTTCTAGAATTTTTTTTTCACTGGGTTTTATTTTAGTTAAGGTTTTAACGAGGCACATTATCTGTTGAATAGACATTCAAGGTGGAGTGTTATAACTAGAATTGTTATTATGGCGAATATCTATATAGAGAGAGATTTTAGGGTTCATTGCTTGGTGGCTAAGTCACCCTCTCCCTATAAATAGAGGGTTCTATTCCATTGTAATTCATGCCAAATCAATAAGAATTCTCTCTCGCTACTTTTCTCTGCAATATTCTTCTTCTTCTTCTTCTTTTATTGTTCATAATAATGTTAATTTTATATATTTTTGCGGCTACCGGTGTACATAGTTTCGGCCGTGGGTTAAACGCGATTTTTGCCCGTAAAGAATACAGGGTAACGGATAAGAAATACTCGGGTTTAGACGGTTAGCCCGAGCAAATTGCAAAAGCTAATAAAATTCCTAAAGTTCGATTTGAAGGTTAATATAATGGCACGTTTATGGGCATCTTGGTTAGTTAATCGCAATTTAAACTTTGTTCCAAGTGTGAAACATCTTTCTTACTGTATTAAAATTAAACCAAAATAATTAAATGTCTTAAACAAAGCCACAAATATACGAAATTAAGAAAAATATAAAGGTTAAAGAAAAGATTGTGAAAAACCAAACATTATCTAAAATCCAACCGGGCGCAACTTTTCGGTCGTTGCTATAAATGGTATAACTGCAATTAACCGACTTTTGGATTTTCAAATGTCTCAATGTTCCATCATTTCTAATGGGAAACAAGAAGAAAAAGGAACAAAACAAAGTGACACCAAAAGTCAGATAACTCTAATATATCATATTTTCTTTTTGTGTGTGTGTAGATATAGAATTTATTTTCAAGTAGAGAAAACTATGAGATTTTATTAATTGTCATGATCGGTACAGGTTGTGGAAGTAGAGTTTAAAATTTCAATGTATTGCGAGGGATGTGAAAAACAAGTTGCCAAAGCCATTTCCAAAATCAAAGGTAAAGCCCTCGTTAAACAAATTAAACTATTTTTTACATTAATACTGATTTTAATTAGTTACGATACTCTTTTTTCTTCTTCTTCTTTTTCCTATTAGGGGTTGAAGAATTCATGACGGATATGAACAAACACAAGGTGGTAGTGAAGGGTCGAATCAATGCAGATAAAATGATGAAGAAACTAAAGAAGAAAACTGGAAAGAGAGTAGAAATGGTGACTAAAAAAGAAGAGAATAAGAAGAAGGGTGAAGAAAAAGAAGGAGATTTGTCATCATTTGAAGCAATTAATTCAAGACAAGTTGCAGATGCTTTGATTATTGAATTTACTGGAGATAGTATGTTATATACCATGTTTAGCGATGAGAATGCAAATGCATGTTCGATTATGTAAATATGTTCTATTTGGACAAAACTAATTTTTTCTCTAGACATTATTAGGGTTCATTATATACACGATCTCTTAATTCTGTCCAGAAGGTTGACATCACAATTCACATCACTCATAATTCGGAGAAAAATGTGTAAAGTCACATGCTTAATCTAACTTTCTCTGTAGTTTTTTGTTCTCTTCTTTTCATATGGTGTTTGGTACCCATATTAAAACTCTGACTAATTCGAAGTCGCGCCTCGCTAGGCCTATTAAAGAGGAAATGGCTCCTCTCTAAGGGTTTTCCAAAGTTTGTATCACTCGGTAAGTTTAGAAATGTGTAAAGTTGTTGTAATCCAACTTGTGCAACCAGAAATCACTTTTCAATTGATTGTATTTACAATTTGGTTAAATTTTTTTCAATATACTTCCTAGATCTTTTTTACATTTTAGTAATACAGTTCCAGGCTATATATATCTTTACATGCATCCTCCTTTTTTAGAATTTTTACAGAGGCAACTAGTTCATTAAAAGGAATAATAATCATTTGGACGAGGGCCAAGTTGGTATAGAAAAATATGGAGTCACAGAAAAATACTACAATATCCTTCATTTTTTTTTTACCCTTATGGTGGTACGTCACAAATGTGTGAAAAGTACTACTCTATTCAACTTTTACGAATTTTAAAATTGTTAATGTATTAAACTTTGGCAGCAATTTTTATTAGCGATGTATATAACTTAAATTCTATAATCATATAGGAACAACCTAGAAAGCAGTTATAGGTCTCACAGAACCATTTACATAAAATGAGGACGCCCCTTTGCAATGATTAATGCTGAAAACAATTGCTAGTAAACTAATTGCAACAATATATATTACAACCTAGAAAATGGAAAAATGAACAGAAACTAAAGGTACACGCCACTCTCAGATTATATCAAGGATCTTACAATTTTGACCCAAAATATTCAAAGATCCATTATGCGAGAAGCTTATTGTATACAAGTACTTTAGATAAGCTCCACAAACACGTGAAGAAGAAACGAAGACGAAAATCGAGAGACCATTTTTTTTTTTTTTTTTTTTTGGAATTTCTGTCTATATATCAATCCATGGATCTAGTAAGTTTGTTGCCTAATTTAATATTCTTTTAACCCCTTGCTTGCCTAAGAGATGATGCATTCATTTAAATAAGCTGAAAGGAGTTAAATTACCTAAGAGATGATGCATTCCTTGGTAATTCGGAGCTTGTTCAATCTTATTTGTTGTTTGCTTAACTAATTCTACACTTAATTAAGGATACGATTTAAATAATATCACAACCGACAACCTTCCGTTTAATTTATATATTGATCATGAGAACCCAAAAACGTGTTTCTTTGACAGGTCTTGGCATGTGATTACAGGAACATAATATTCGTTGGTCGGACCAAAGTTTTGTTAGAAAAATAATGGAATGAAATAATTTGGTTCGGTAGTCTAATCATTATGCTCGACGAATTTAAGCTTCCCACTTTGTTGTTATCGGAAAAATAGTAGATTTTTTTCAGGATTTTACAAAGCATTTGAAATTTGAGTTTCAATAATTAACTCAAAATTTCCCACAAGAACATTATATTGCGAGTTGTAAAAAATAAGAAGAGAAAGAGATGGAAAGTTTCAGATATCTTTCGTTTTGGAAATGATATGGGCATTTATAATACCTCTAGAAGTCTGTTAGAATTAATAGATTCATCTCTTTATAAAAGGCACCTTTTTAAAACCGATAGTCACATTTTCAATTTAAAAGAAAAATGTTAAAATGTTTTTATAAAATTTAATTAAAAAATATTTTTATTTAATTAATAAAATAATAGATGACTAAAATATTAATTTCGGACTATTAGTAATATAGTCAAATTCTAATTTTCATCCAAAACATCTTTAACAATATTCAAATTATATAAAACAAAGAAGTGCTTTTAAACACTTCTTCCTTCCTTTCCTTTTCCAATGAAGGACAACAATCTTTTTTCAAATACTCACATCAAACACTAAGCTAGCGTTTGGCCATAGATTCCTAAATTTATTTTGAAAAATCTGATTTGGGTGAAGTTTGGTTTGAAGAAGAAAATGTGTTTGGACATCACTTTTCAAAACATATTTCACTTTTTTTTTGAAAAAACATAAAACATGACTTGTCGCGCCCCGTTTTCTCGCGAAAGCGGGTTTCGACGCCGTGACAACTCCTTTGGATGGGAGATAGAGTATCAAAAAGGAGAAGAGTCTCCACCTAACAATTTTTAAGGTGCGTTAGGGCACCTATTATGCAGATAACTCTGTTTGACTAGTCAGCGCCATCAAAGATCGGGTAAGGGCTTAAATTACCTCAAAGAGAAGGTGTTAGGCACTCCTCGAGGTCCACAACTGTGGGTCCCGACCGAACTTAAGATTATGTGGATTATAATTAGGCTAAGTGATCAAATGAACAAAGAGAATATAAAGGTCAAAGAATTTCAATACAACAGGATTAGTACGGTTCTTAGTACGAATGCAACTACTTAGATCTAATAGCAACACATAAGGGGGGGGGATACTAAGTTTTTTAGCCTAAAGGATCACCCCGTGAAACATAAATAATACTTCGCAACTCCCTTGAGGTAGGGAGTTACTCATATTATTAAGCGGGCACAGACTATCATCTTCTGCTACCCGATTACTATGTTAAAGTTCTATACCTGAAGCACACTAATTAATTCTAAGTCGTGCTCTATGCGTGCACTACCCGTCCCATACCTACGGTCCAGGAGGTATTGGACCTCTATTTGAATGGTTCTAGACCTTACTTAGGCTGCTCAGAAATGTCAAAACTAGGCGACATACAAAAAATATTTGGACTTCAAATATGGGCAGTTAAAGGCTCAAGTTAGCCTCCACACTTAAGAAACAAACGGATGCGAAACAAGTTTTCATGTTAAGCACTTTCAGAATTAAGAACCTTAAGCATTATAGACATGATTTCTATGTAACTTTGAATTAAAACATACAGGCAGTTTCAGATGCAAGGTGCCGCTTATGGGCAGGATTATACAGTTATTACAGGCTGATTATTAAAATTACATGCTTCCAGTTATTAAACCTGTTGTGTCTAGGTGACTTACGCAGTAAGGAGTAATGAAAACTATTGGGGAAGGCCCATAATTACTTATGCTTGCTGACAACGACATAAATAAGCAGTAAACAGTGTTTGAGAGGTTCAACATTAATATTTTAAGGCAAGCAGTAATACCCTATAGGCAGGATCTCTAACAATGGGTGATTGAAACCAATTTTATTATGATTAGCCCCCTATAGACATATTTTTCTAAGTGAGCATTATGATACAATAGCAAATGGGATAATTAAAATCTTATAGGCGTGATTTTTAGTGGATGTGCTGCAGTTGTGCGAATTGAAGAAAGTTCAGTGATATTTGTTTCCTGTAGGTCTAGTAACATGTAACAATAGGAATAGTGGAAGCATTTGAACTCATGTTTTGCTAGCAGATGAGTAGTGTGGGTGTGTCCTTCTCCTAATGACATAATTTCTACAGTGCACATAGAGATTGAACGACATATATAGCAAGTAAATCATTTAATTCTATAGGCACGTTTTCTACACTTGCATACAAATATCATAATCTACCCATTCCCCATTTACTAACACCCAAGTTGTTATTTAAAAAGTTATTACAAACCCAATAATAAATGTAATACACAAATAATGACAGTAGGCCCCAAAATAAATACCCAGCATTGCCTGGGCCTTCAACAATTCTCATGTAGCATACCCAGGAACCATATTCATCAGCACAACCCAGAATCCATAGAAGAATTTAAGACAAATCACACAACTATAGATTGACCAACCAATTTACATATTCAGTAGACAATAGGAAGAAAGAGTTAAAGTGTCAGGAATAGTTCAGGTCTCAGTAGTAGAGGGAGTGGCTAAGGGACCCCAAATCCTAGTGTTTCACAGTTCACAAAGGTCTCAAATGGACCCCGAGCAATTCTCACACTAGGGAGGTCAGTAGTAAGAGCCTTGGTGGCCTTGGCTTTCAGCCGGCCAAGAATGATAGGTTCAGAATAACATAGGTAATAAATGAGAGAGAGTGGACAATGGTTAAGGGACAAAAGTTGAGGAAGTACACTTAAAGTTTAAAGTAGACATAGAAAAGTTGGAACACAGAGAAGCTAATCAAGCAGGTCACAAGAATTAGAAGCAGGTTCAGCAAGACTTAGAAGCAAGTTCAACACTTAGCCAGATAACACATAGGCAGTCACATATTGTAAGAGTTAAGGGAGAAACCAGTTTGCAGGATTAACAAAGATTATCATACACAAGTGCATAATACCAAACAAGTTGAAACCTAAAAGGTCTAAATTATGCTAAGTATACATCCCAGTGTCATAAGACAAGCATGTTAACTATCATCAGGAAAGAAAACAACATTTAGACATGATAGGGGAACACAAATTGTGACAAGTCAAAAGGAACAGAGAACCAAGTCAGCCAAAGACATGCTGAGGGACATATCAGCAGGGAAGCAAAATCATAATTAATAGAAAAGGTCTTAACACAGATTAGAACACATTACATATGTAAGATAATCATCGTAGAGATTCAGAACAGAGAGGGAAAGTAAACTATTGACCAATAGACTAATTAACTAAAGAAGGTCCAAGTTATGCTAGGGATTCATCATAATATCATGAAACAAAACAATTCAAACATGGTAGGGGAAACACAAGTTGAGATAACTGTTCTAAAATCTCAAGTAATCACTAAAGGGATATGGAACCAAGTGAGCCAAAGACATGCTAAGTGACACATAGGTTATATTACAGATGTGAGATATTCATTACAAAGATTAAGGACAACAAGTAAAGTAGGCTCATGTCAAATAGCAAATATAGACATTCAGACATCAATGCAGTAGACTGATACGAACTTAAGAGAGTCTAAATTATTCAGGTGAAGCATGTTCAAGTAGAATATATAAGAATTGGCAGCTGTTAGGTGGAACTAAACACGGGTTCAAAACAAGTGTGAAACTGAGAAGGCCACGCACAGAAGTAACCTAGAACATATTGGCTAAACGGACTTAAGAGAGTCCATTATCCAAATTAAGCATAAGCATGTTTCAGAACAGGCAACATTATGTGAGATATAAATGCTAAAGAGACTTAAAACAATTGTAAAGCCAACATAGTTGCACCCTAGTTCAAGAGGGAGAACACAAATCGACAGAGATCTCACTGAATCAGACTCATATAGCATTGTACTGAGTGTATATAGATGAAATAATGCTCAAAATCAAAGGTTCAAGCCACTTTAGTCCGATCTCAGAAGATCTCACTTGCCAAACTTAGGCAAGCACCTAAGTAACACCACAAATGGACGACCAGTGGTGAGAGGAGACCAATAAGGTAAGTGAATCAATGATTGAATCCATATTAGAGCCGAATTTGGAGAGGTTGAGAGATACAGTGACTAGGGTTTCTCAGAGAAGAATAGAGAGTAGAGAGGATTTAGGGGCGGCGGGTTAAGAGAAAATGATAGGGTTTGGTTAATTAATGAAGGAGAGTGAATGAGGGTCGTTGATCTTGAGAGATCAACGGCTGGGATTCAAAAATGAATGGGGCGGGTAATAAAAAACGGGTACTGACCGGGTATTATACAAGGGTCGCCTGATTTGGACTTTAGGGTTATTGGGCTGATTTTTTGTCCGAAAAATTGGTTTAAAATTGGGCCAGCCTTTTATATACACATAATTTATCAAAATAATTAGTAAATAAGTAAATAATATTTTTATGCACTAAAATGATTTAAAATAATGATTTAGCATTATAATAAATATAAAATGCTATTTTAACACAAATAATATAAGTAAAGAGCATTTGTGAATGAATATAGGCTATTATTGCAAAATTAGGTAAATAGCTTAAAAATGCAAACATAATTACACAAAATGAAATATAAATATTAGGAAACATATATGGGGATGCAAAATAGTGATTTTGAATGGTTAAGTCATCACAAATAATTTAAAGGGATAATTACTAAATATTTATATAATTTAAATGTAAGAAAATTAATTTTAAAGCTCTAAAAATTATGGAAAATTATAGAAAAATGCTCGTATAGATTTGTAAACTGGATAATGATGAAGAAATGATGTTTTGAAAGTATTTATACACTATTTGGAAAAATGTGAGGGTAAAATTGGGTATCAACATCTGCCCCTCTTTACCCGGGAATGGTGAAAGAGTTATCGGGTAAAGAAAATGATGACCAATTTTGACCGAGTAGAATGAGGAATGATGTGATTTGAAAAATGGGGGTCGAACCCGGTTTCTAAGTTGCCTACATATCCCTGGTGTTATGGGAATCAGGCCGTGTGTAGTTCTGGATCCAACGGTGAACAAAACTGTTTGTTATGAGAATGATCGTATGTTTCGGAAAAGGTTCTTTTTGGGTAGGATAGTGTCGGATGAATTTATGCAAAGTCATGAATGTGAATTTGAAATGTTGCGGATGTATCACAGAACAGATATTTGAACAGTCGTAGAGTAAAAGGCGGGTAATTGATGGTGATCGGTTATGTTCGAAACAATTGAAGGATGTGAACGTTGTGAACGGAAATCGGAGCGAAGATTGCTCCCGTTTGTAGAATAGTTACTTCCTGGATTACCTGCAAAATTTAAAACACGATGCATGCAAGTATATATGGGTTATTGCGAAAATTAGACATGTTGCAAATTTCCTTTGGACCATGAAGGTTGTCTTTGGACGGTGAGGATGATGTCCTTAGATCATGACGTCCTGGTCCATGAAGAGCATGATAAGGGATTCGAAGGCCATGAAATGATATCTTCCGGCTATGAGGATGATGCCTTCGGACTATGACGCCTTTGACAAAATGGCGATTTTTCAGCCCATGAAATGCAAAGATATGATGTTTGGTCATATGCAAAATGAGACAAGACAAGGCTTAGTCTTGTGTAAGATAAGGGCAGTGCTTAGCCCTAGGTGAACAGAGGATAGTTCTAGGTCTTAGGTAGCATAATGGAGATAATATTCAATCTTATGCGAGGAGAAGGCAGTGCTTAGCCTTATGAAATTATGGAGGCAGTGCTTAGCCTCATGTAAGAGGAGGAGACAATGCCCGGGCTCTCGCGGGAAAATGAGACAATTCTTAGTCTCATGAAAATTAGGGAGGCAGTGCTTAGCCTCATGCAGGGAGAGGAGACAGTGCTTAGTATTATGCAATTAGGGAGACAGTGCTTAGTCTTATGCAATTAGGGAGACAATGCTTAGTCTTATGATATTAGGGAGGCAATGCTTAGCCTCATGTAGGAAGAGGAGACAATGCTTAGTCTCATGCAAAGAGGGAGGCAATGCTTAGCCTCATGCAAAGAAGAGGAGACAATGCTTAGTCTCAAGCAAAAAGGGAGAAGTGCTTAGCCTCATGCAAAGAAGAGGAGACAATGCTTAGTCTCATGAAAAGAAGGAGGAAGTGCTTAGCCTCATGCAAGAAGAGGAGACAATACTTAGTCTCGATGCAAGAAAAGGTAGTGCTTAGCCTTATGCGATTAGGGAGGCAATGCTTAGCCTCATGCAATTTAGGGAGGCGGTTCTTAGCCTCATGCAAGGGAGGAGGAGACAGTGCTTAGTCTCATGCAAATAAGGGAGACAATGCTTAGTCTCATACAAAGAAGGAGGCAATGCTTAGCCTCATGCAAACAAGGATGCAATGCTTAGCCTCGTGCAAGAAAATGATGAGTGATAGTGAGAAAGTAAAGTATTTCTTAGCTGGAGATGCTTGTGCTAGATAATTTGTTGACTTGAAGGCAGTGACTTGATGTATCTGCAGATATTGTTGTCTTATTGTGCCCGTATCCGAAGAAAAATTGTGAGTTGTGTGGGGGACGGTTGGTTCGTGCTTTGTATTCTTGTTCTGTCTTTGCTCCTGTCTTAAGATCCCATTTGAGCTACCCTGGGCAACATCTGGCTGTCAAAGTTTTCGAAAAATATGCATGCATTTGCAAAAATATAGTTATTTGAAATGTAGTAGTATGCGATATCAAATAATTTAGATGAACCGGTGACCGTGACAAATTTTAGGGACATTGCGACCTCCTTGCCTTAGAATTTTGAGGGCCTCCCTTAAAATGCTGCCCCAGTTTAAATGCAATACTTTTGGCTGTTCCGCGTATGATGAAGTTGGCTGAACATTGCTTTAGAACTTTGAGGGTCCTCCTCAAAATTCTGCCCCAGTTTCTGATCATGGCAAAATAAAGATTTTATTAAGATGTGACCGAACCCACAGGGCTGCCTATGTATCCCCTCTTAAATGGGAATCAGGTCAAGCGTGGTTCAGTTACATCAAATGAAGACATGTAAACAATCCTAAACATAGAATCTCTCGACTGTGTCTGAGTTGATAGGTTTTGGCCAAATCTCTCCGTCCATTTCTGCAAGTATGAGTGCTCTTCCTGTTAGCACTCCATGAACCATGTAGGGACCTTGCCAGTTGGGTGAAAACTTCCCCTAGGCTTCATCTTGATGTCGGAAGATTCACTTTAGCACCAACTGCCTCGATGTGAATTTCCTTGGCCTGACCTTTTTGTTGAAAGCTCTTGCCATTCTATTCTGGTAGAGTTGGCCGTGACATACTGCATTCATTCTCTTTCCATCAATGAGGGCCAGTTGTTCATAGCGGCTTTGTACCCACTTTGTGTCGCTGAGCTCAGCTTCTTGTATGATTCGTAGAAAAGGGATTTCTACTTTGGCAGGAATAACCGCTTCAGTACCAAAAACCAATAAGTAGGAGGTTGCCCCAGTTGATGTGCGAACTATGGTACGATATCCAAGAAAAGCAAATGGAAACTTCTCGTGCCATTGTTTGTAATTATCTACCATTTTCCTCAATATCTTCTTGATGTTTTTATTGGCGGCTTCCACAACTCCATTCATTTGCGGCCTGTATGCTGTGGAATGATTATGCGTGATCTTCAAAGTTTCACACATAGCCTTCATTAGATCACTATTAGGATTGGTGGCATTGCCGGTGATGATTGACTCTGGAACTCCGAACCGACAAACATTGCGATCCCGAACAAAATCTGCGATGACCTTCTTAGTTACGGCCTTGTAAGATGCAGCTTCAACCTTGTAAGATGCGGCTTCAACCCATTTTGTGAAATAGTCTATGGCCACTAGAATGAATCTATGCCCATTTGAAGCAGCGAGTTCGATTGGTCCAATGTCAACCATGCCCCAAGCAGCGAAAGTCCAAGGTGCACTAGTTGCATTGAGTTCATTGGGTGGCACTCGTATCATATTAGCATGTATCTGGCATTGGTGACACTTCTGGACATACTTGATGCAGTATGTTTCCATAGTCATCCAGAAATATCCCGCTCTTAGTATTTTCTTGGCCAAGACAAAGCCATTTATGTGTTGTCCGCATGTTCCGGCATGTATTTCCTCAAGAAGTCTGGATGCCTCCTTGGCATCAACACACCATAGTAACCCCAGGTCATGAGTCCTTCTATACAGAATTCCTCCACTTTGAAAGAAATGGTTGCCTAACCTTTGGAGTGTGCGTTTCTGAGTATGAGTTGCGTGCTCCGGATACTCTCCCTTTGCCAAGTATTCCTTGATGTCACGGAACCATGGATTCCCATCACTTTCTTCTTCAACATGAGCATAATAAGCCGGTTGTTTATGAATTCCTATTGGGATAGGATCGATAAAATTCCTGTCTGGGTGTTGTATCATGGAAGATAAAGTGGTTAATGCATCTGCGAACTCGTTCTGAACCCTCGGAACATGCTTGAACTCTATCTTCGTGAACCTCTTGATCAACTCTTGTACACAATACATATATGTCAATATCTTGGTGTTCTTTGTAGCCCATTCTGCTAAAACCTGATTCACCAAAAGGTCGGAATCTCTAATTACCAGCAATTCTTAAACATTCATGTCAATGGCCAACCAGAGTCCCAGGATACAAGCCTCATATTCTGCCATATTGTTGGTGCATAGAAACTTGAGTTTTGCATATACCAGATAGTGTTGGCCAGTTTATGATACTAAGACATCTCTGATACCCACTCCTTTGAAGTTAGCAGCTCCGTCGAAGAACATTCTCCAACCATCTAATGCTTCAATGATGTCTTCTCCTACAAATGATACCTCCTCGTCGGGAAAATACATTTTCAATGGTTCGTATTCTCCATCTACAGGATTTTCTGCCAAATGATCTGCCAATGCTTGCCCTTTGACCACCTTCTGAGTTACATAGATGATGTCAAGCTCAATCAATAATATCTGCCATTTTGCTAACTTTCCGGTAGGCATGGGTTTCTAGAAGATGTATTTCAGTGGATCCATCCTTAATATGAGATATGTGGTGCAAGCACAAAAATAATGCCTCAGATTTTGAGCGATCCATGTCAAAGCGTAGCAGGTGCACTCCAGCAAAGAGTACCGGGCTTCATAGGGTGTGAATTTCTTACTCCGATAATATATGGCCTGCTCCTTTCTTCTAGTCTCGTCATGTTGTCCCAGAATACAACCAAAAGCCCCATCTAGTACGGACAAATAAAGCAGTAAAGGTCTTCCTGGTTTTGGTGGGACCAGAACAGGCGGTTTAGATAAATACTCCTTGATTTTGTCGAAGGCTTTCTGGCATTCTTCAGTCCAGCTTGTTGCAGCATCTTTCTTCAGTATTTTGAAAATTGGCTCACAGATCACGATTGATGGTGCTATGAAATGGCTGATGTAATTGAGACGCCCTAAAAAGCTCATCACAACCATCTTGTTCTTTAGAGGTGGCAAGTTCTGGATAGATTTGACTTTTGATGAGTCCAATTCAATCCCTCGGCGACAGACTGAATCCTAGCAACTTTCCGGCGGGGACTCCAAAGGCACACTTTAGAGGATTCAGTTTCAAATTGTACCTTCAAAGCAGATCAAAGAATTTCCTCAAGTCTGCTATATGATCTTTGCTTCTTCTGGATTTGATGATGACGTCATCCATGTAAACCTGTATTTCCTTATGTATCATGTCGTGGAAAATGGTTGTCATGGCTCTCATGTAAGTGGCTCCAGCATTCTTCAAACCAAACAACATCATTTTATAGCAATACATTCTGCATGGCATGATAAAGGCTGTTTTTTCGGCATCCTCTTCATCCATCCAGATCTGATGATACCTCGCAAAGAAATCCACAAAATAGTGGAGTTCATGCTTGGCACAATTGTCAATTAGTATGTGTATATTGGGCAATGGAAAGTCATCTTTGGGACTTGTCCTGTTTAAATCTCGGTAATCAACACACACTCTGACTTTTCCATCTTTCTTCGGGACTGGCACGATGTTGGCCAACCAAGTCGGATACCCAACTACTGTGAGTACCTTGGCTTTGATTTGCTTAGTGACTTCCTCTTTTATCTTCAAACTCATATCTGGCTTGACTTTTCTGAGCTTCTGTTTTATCGGTGGACACATGGGATCGGTAGGTAGCTTGTGAGCCACTATGGATGTGCTCAAACAAGTCATATCATCGTAGGACCATGAAAAGATATCCTCATACTCCTTCAGGAACCGAATGTATTCTTCCTTCTCTGATGGTGATATGTGAATGCTTATACGTGTTTTTCTGACTGTTTCGGAATCCCCTAAGTTAACCGTCTCGGTCTCGTCCAAATTAGACTTAGGCTTGTTTTTAAAGTTTTCCACTTCTCTGACAATTTCCTCAGGTATTATATCATCTTCCAGATCCTCTGAATCACTATCCTTATGTTGCGTTGTCTCATTACATGTCACAGTCGTAGGTTCATTGGGATAGGTAATAATAATGTTGTAGAGGGAAAACGTAAAGAATAATAATAAATACTAAAAATAGAAATGCATTAAATAAATCTTGAAAGCGTCAAACAAGTACGGCTCGATGAGTCGAGCATTTATTTCAAAACAAAATATGTTCAAAACAAAATATTGCAAATGTCATAGATGCTCATAAAATTGCTTTAAAAATAATTGATGCTAATTGCCAGGCTACCCAGGAACTCGACGGGCCCGGGATGGTGCAACGGTCCAGTTATTGAGAATAGCTCCTTTCTCTATGGTCTGAATAGTAAGGTTTTCCTCCTCCTCTTCAACTATCACACTGCAATCCATGTCTTCATCCAGAAATAGTTTCCTCATGCCAGCTAAGGCTTCATCCTCCTTAGATGCCCACATCATGTCAGCTTGATGAAATGTCTGGTGCAAATATGGTACCGGTTGTTCCAATGGATAATAAGAAACTCGCCATGACGGCGACCTATTCTGATATTCATGCCAAGTATATTTATACCCAAGCCTTAAAGTTGTACCACGACGCTTTGGTTGCACTGGTTTGGTGATCCCTTGGAGATTCTTGCCGAGACCCTTGCCAAGCTCATACCTTGTCCATAGCAATATGCTTTCTATCTTGTTTCTCAACCATTTGTCTTTTTCAATTTCGTTTACGCGCTCAATGCGGGCCGTATGTTTCTCCACCCAACTTCTTCCTGTTCTCGATGACTGGAACAGTCTGATTGGCATAAATGGGATTACTCCCATCTCCATGGATGATCACCTCCTATTGGTTCCATTCAAATTTCATAGCTTGATGCAGAGTAGAAGCCACTGCCCCAACGGCATGAATCCAGGGCCGTCCCAACAATAGGTTATAGGTAGTAGATATATCCAGCACTTGAAACTCAACATCAAACGAGGTTGGACCCATCTGTAGGCTGAGGTTGATTTCTACGATTGTGGCCCTTTGAGATCCATCAAACGCCTTCACATTCATGCTTCCTACTCGTATCTCGTGTAGGCCTTTACCAGGCCTCTTTAGAGTAGTCACTAGACATATGTTGAGACTAGAACCTCCATCTATCAGGACCCTGGCGATGAATTTGTCCTCAAATTGCACTGTGATATGTAGTGCCCTGTTGTGACTTAGTCCTTCCGATGGCAATTCATCTTCGTAGAAAGTGAATTTGTGACTCTCCGGTACTTGCCCTACCATGTTGGCCATTTCCCGACTAGTGATGTTGGTGGGTGCATAGGCTTCACTCAACACCTTCATCAGGGCGTTCTTGTGTCTCGGAGTTTTGCAGCAGTGATAAAATGGATATATGAGCAGGAGTTTATTCAAATGGTCGACCACAGAGTATTCTCTCGCTTGCACTTTTCTCCAAAGGTCGTGAGGGCCAGTCTTAACGACAGACGGCTTGGATGCAGCTTCTCTGCTTGTTCCTCCCAAGTGCTCAAGTGTATAAACCCTACCGGTTCTAGTCATGCCTTGTACTTCACCCGTTTCTTCCATTTTTGCTTTTCCTTTCCTCCTTGCTTCCGTAACATAATCCCATGGTATAGATTTAGACTTTTAAGATGGGGTGGGTGCTACCATCATAGTGAAGGGTGTGGTTACCTCGACTTCAAACAGTGGTGGTGTGTCTATCTCGACTTCAAGCGGTGCTTGGTTTTTTACCACAATGGGCGTGAGGGTGACTAGAGATGTTTTAGGATCTTCCCCCTCCTGAATGAGTCCAATTGACCCTTTCGGTTCCCATTCTTCATCGGTCTCTATCAAATTTACTCCCTCACCTCTGTGATCTGGGAGAGGATTGTTACGAACATTAGGTGCAACCTCCTTTGCCTGTATGACATTAGTGTCGATTAATGTCTGGATCTTGTCCTTCAGAGTGCGACACTCATCAATGGTATGACCCTGATGCCTGAGTGATAGGCACATGTCTTATTTGGGTTAATCCACTGAGAAGAGTTTTCCATAGCAACATGAGGAATGAGAGTAACATAACCAGCAGCCTTCAGACTCTCATATAGTTGGTCTATGGGCAATTGGAGTGTATTGTCTAGGAGGTCTGCGGTTAAAATTTGGTCTTGGTTTTTGGTAATTTTGGCGGGCTAGTGGTGGTGAGTGGTAATATGCAGGTTGGGTTTTATAAGTGTGGTAGGTGGCAGCAGGTTGTTGGTATCTGGGAGGTGAAGGCTGGTATGTGGGTGGAGGTGTTTGGTATGTGAGAAGAGACAAGCATATATAGAAAACCGCGAGGGGTGCGATTTTCTAGCACTATTAATCCTGGACTATCCCACGGCAACTTAGTAAAGCCTCCTATTTCTTCTAGGAGAGGAGTCATTTCTATGTCACAAAGCGGAAGACAACCCTTTTCTCGTCCCAAAACATGGTAGCTGCCTCAATCAATGATCTATTTGGTCGGATGTTAAGCAAAGATGGAAAATCATTAAGTACCCTTCTCACATGATTCTTGTTGCAAGGTGCAAGGTCTTTCCACCAGTCAAGTAGCAGGGGTGGGATGTTTTGGACCATGCCAAACCTGGGGACTTCGTGCTTCTTTTTCTGCAAACAAATAAAGTTAGCCCTTCCCCCTCCAGATTCGACCACTTACACAATAATGATCAACATATTGGCACATTTTCTCCAAGTAATGCACATAACATGGTGGTGTCCATTGGGATTGTGGAAATTCCGTCGGACTTTGGACAAGGCTTATCTTAGCGGGCTACTACGTTAACAACATTCTAACCCGTACTAGGTTTAACATGATGCATGTACATTGATATTGGAGTAAGGTTTCTAGAATGTCCTAGACTGGTACTCCTGGACAAATTGAGAGGGAAAGGCACAAGACCATCGACTGCACCGCTGATCGACTAGTCTACCGCAAATAAGCCTTTCTAATTTAAAAAGGGTAATTTTGGAAGAGCGCGGATAGTCATCAAGCGCCACTATGTTGATAATTGGCATGAGTGGAGTATGATGTGGAGCATGCTTTATGCAGAGATAATAACACGTTTCCAAGTATTTGCATAAAAATAGTAAATACAGTAGTAAGGTAAAACATGAAAAGGAAGGACAAAAGGAAGAAGTTAGTTTAGTTCGTGGAATATATGCAAGAATGTAATAAATCAGGTAAGGGAATAGGGGTGGGAGAATCATGATATGGCAGTCTTAAACAAAATAAAGATCCATGAAGAGTGGTCATAGCAAATAGAGGTGAACGTGGAAGGGATGTGCATGTCATAACAAATTTAAATGAATAAGGGTGAATAGGGAAAGGGATGTGCATATAATAGCAAATTTTAACAAATAAAGGTAGAGAAGGGAAATGATGTGCGTGTCATAGCATGTAACAAAGAAAATAATCCACATAAGCCAAGTTCATTATGGTAAGAGACTAAGTATCCCCAGCAGAGTGGTCATAGCAAATAGAGGTGAACGTGGAAGGGATGTGCATATCATAACAAATTTAAATGAATAAGGGTGAATAGGGAAAGGGATGTGCATATAATAGCAAATTTTAACAAATAAAGGTGGAGAAGGGAAATGATGTGCGTGTCATAGCATGTAACAAAGAAAATAATCCACATAAGCCAAGTTCATTATGGTAAGAGACTAAGTATCCCCAGCAGAGTCGTCATGCTGTCGTGCCCCATTTTCTCGCAAAAGTGGGTTTCGGCGTCGTGATAACTCCTTTGTATTGGAGATAGAGTATCAAAAGGAGAAGAGTCGCCACCTAACGATTTTTAAGGTGTGCTAGGGCACCTATTATCCAGATAACTCTATTTGACTAGTCAACACCACCAAAGATTAGGTAAGGGCTCAAATTACCTCAAAGAGAAGGTGTTAGGCCCTCCTCGAGGTCCACAACTGTGGGTCCCGACCGAACTTAAGATTATGTGGATTACAATTAGGCTAAGTGATCAAATAAACAAAAGGAATATAAAGGTCAAAGAATTTCGATACAACATGATTAGTACGGTTCTTAGTACGAATGCAACTATTTAGATCTAATAGCAACATATAAAGGGGGGTGGGGGGGGGGTCCTAAGTTTTTTAGCTTAAAGGATCACCCCGTGCAACATAAATAATACTTCGCAACTCCCTTGAGGTAGGGAGTTACTCATATTATTCAGAGGACACAGACTATCATCTCCCGCTACCTGATTACTATGTTAAAGTTGTTTACCTGAAGCGCGCTAATTCAATTCTAATTCGTGCTCTATGTGTGCACTACCCGTCCCATACCTACGGTCGAGGAGGTATTGGACCTCTATTTGGATGGTTCTAGACCTTACTTAGACTGCTCAGAAATGTCAAAACTAGGCGAAATACAAAAAACATATTGGACTTCAAATATGGCCAGTTAAGGGCTCAAGTTAGCCTCCACACTTAAGCAATAAACACACGCGAAACATGTTTTCATTTTAGGCAGTTTCAGAATTAAGAACCTTAAGCCCTGTAGACATGATTTCTATGTGACTTTGAATTAAAGATTACAGGCAGTTTCAAATACAAGATGCCGCTCATGGGCAGGATTATACAGTTGTTACAGGCTGATTATCGAAATTACATGCTTCTAGTTATTAAACATGTTGTGTCTAGGTGTCTAACACAGTAAGGAGTAATGAAAACTATTGGGAAAAAGCCCATAATAACTTATGCTTGCTGACAACGGCATAAATAAGCAGTAAGCAGTGTTTGAGAGGTTCAACATTAACATTTTTAAGGCGAGCAGTAATACCCTATAGGCAGGATCTCTAACAATGGGCGATTGGAATCAATTTTATTATTCTTAGCCCCCTATAGACGTGTTTTCTAAGTGAGCATTATGATACAATAGCAAATAGGATAATTAAAATCTTATAGGCATAATTTCTAGTGGATGTGCTGCAGTTGTGCGAATTGAAAGAAAGTTCAGTGATATTTGTTTCCTGTAGGCAGGTTTTCTAGTAACACGTAACAGTAGGAATAGTGGAAGCATTTGAACTCATGTTTTGCTAGCAGACAAGTAGTGTGAGTGTGTTCTTCTCCTAATGACATGATTTCTATAGTGCACATAGAGATTGAACGGCATATATAACAAGTAAATAATTTAATCCTATAGGCATGCTTTCTACCCTTGCACACAAATATCAGAATCTACCCATTTCCCATTTTACTAACACCCCAATTGTTATTTACAAAGTTATTACAGACCCAATGATAAATGTAATACACAAATAATGACATCAGGCCCACAACAGGCCCCAAAAAAATACCCAGCATTGCTGGGCCTTCAACAATTCTCACATAGCATACCCATGAACCATATTCATCAGCACAACCCAGAATATATAGAAGAATTTAAGCTAGATCACACAACCATATATTGACCAACCAATTTACATATTCAGTAGACAATAGGAAGAAAGAGTTGAGTGCCAGGAATAATTCAGGTCTTAGTAGTAGAGGGAATGGCTAAGGGACCCCAAATCCTAGTGTGTCAGAGTTCACAAGGGTCTCAAATGGACTCCGAGCAGTGCTCACACTAGGGAGGTCAGTAGTAAGAGCCTTGGTGGCCTTGACTTTCAGCCGGCCAAGAATGATAAGTTCAGAATAGCATAGGTAACAAATGAGAGAGAGTGGACAATGGTTAAGGGACAGAAGTTGAGGAAATACACTTATAGTTTAAAGTAAACATAAAAAAGTTGGGAAAACAGAGCAGCTAATCAAACAGATCGCAAGAATTAAAAGCAGGTTCAACAAAACTTAGAAGCAAGTTCAACACTTAGCCAGATAACACATAGGCAGTCACATATTGAAAGAGTTAAGGGAGAAACCAGTTTGCAGGATTAACAAAAATTATCATACACAAGTGCATAATACCAAACAAGTTGAAACCTAAAAGGTCTAAATTATGCTAAGTATACACCCCAGTGTCATAAGACAGGCATGTTAACTATCATCAAGAAAGAAAATAACATTTAGACATGATAGGGGAACACAAATTGTGACAAGTCAAGTAATCACTGAAGGAACAGAGAATCAAGTGAGCCAAAGACATGCTGAGGGACATATTAGCAGGGAAGCAAGATCATAGTTGATAGAAAAGGTCTTGACACAAATTAGAGCACATTACATATGCAAGACAATCATTGCAAAGATTCAGAACACAGTGGGAAAGTAAACTCATGTCAAATGGAAAACATAGGAATTCAGGTATTGACCAGTAGACTAATTAACTAAAGAAGGTCCAAGTTATGCTAGGGATTCATCATAATATCATGAAACAAAACACTTCAAACATGGTAGGGGAAACACAAGTTGAGATAACTGTTCTAAAATCTCAAGTAATCACTAAAGGGATATGGAACCAAGTGAGCCAAAGACATGCTGAGTGACACATAGGTTATATTACATATGTGAGATATTCATTACAATGATTCAGGACAAAGCAGTAAAGTAGGCTTATGTCAAATAGCAAATGTAGACATCCAGACATCAACACAGTAGACTGATACGAACTTAAGAGAGTCTAAATTATTCAGGTGAAGCATGTTCAAGTAGCATATATCAGAATTGGCAGCTGTTAGGTGGAATTAAACACTAAAGGGGTTCAAAACAAGTTTGAAACTGACAAGGCCACGCACAGAAGTAACCCAGAACACATTAGCTGAACGGACTTAGGAGAGTCAAAATTATTCAAATTAAGCATAAGCATGTTTGAGAACTGGCGACATTATGTGAGATTAAATGCTAAAGAGACTTAAAACGACTGTAAAGCCAACAGAGTTGCACCCAAGCGTAGTCCAGAAACACATTAATCCATGGATTTCAGAAGTAGAAATGTGCTAATCATAAACACATAAGAACGAAATTGCCTAGGTCAAATGACTTACCAGTTAAACGGACAATAATAAAGAACAAAATTCCACAAGAACCCAGAATCTTAATGCGTCAAAGTTCCCAAGAGCTTCGAAGGAACTTCGGGCAGTGCTCACACCAAGAAAAGGTTGAATAATAGAATCCCAATGGCCTTGGCTTTCAGCCGGCCAAAACAAAGTACAAAAAGAGAGAATGAGGGAATAACAGAACAAAGCTCCAATTTTTTAGTGAAAATATAGCGATTAAAGTCTGTCTCAAAAGGGAATGGGGAGGGGTTTATATAGCAGTAAAAATTAGGCGAACAAACAAGGAAACAAAATAAATCAAACCTAGGATAAGGAAAGAAAACATGTCAAATCGATTCAGAATCAATTTAGGAGAGAAATTGGGTAAACCCTAGTTCAAGAGGGCGAAGACAAATCGACAGAGATCTAACTGAATCAGACTCACATAGCATGGTACTGAGTGTATATAGACGAAATAATGCTCAAAATCAAAGGTTCAATCCACTTTAGTCCGATCTCAGAAGATCTCAGTTGCCAAACTTAGGCAAGCACCTAAGTAACACCACAAATGGACGACCAGTAGTGAGAGGAGACCAATAAGGTAAGTGAATCAATGATTGAATCAATTTTAGAGCTGAATTTGGAGAGGTTGATAGATACATCGGCTAGGGTTTCTCGGAGAAGAAGAGAGAGTAGAGAGGATTTAGTGGCGACGGGTTAAGAGAAAATGATAAGGTTAGGCGGGTTTGGTTAATTAAAGAAGGAGAGTGAACGAGGGCCATTGATCTTGAGAGATCAACGACTACGATTCAAAAACGAACAGGGCGGGTCATAAAAAATGGGCACCAACCGGGTATTATACAAGGGTCGCCTGATTTGGGCTTTGGGGTTATTGGGCTGATTTTTGGTCCGAAAAATTGGTTTAAAATTGGCTAGCCTTTTAAATACACATAATTTATCAAAGTAATTTATAAAATGATTAGTAAATAAATAAAAAATATTTTATTCATTAAAATGATTTAAAATAATGATTTAGCATTATAAAAAATATAAAATGCTATTTTGACATAAATAATATAAATAAAGAGCATTTGTGTATGAATATAGGCTATTATTGCAAAATTAGGTAAATAGCTTAAAGCTGCAAACATAATTACACGAAATGAAATGAAAATATTATGAAACATATATGGGGATGCAAAATTGTGATTTTGAATGATTAAGTCATCACAAATAATTTAAAGGGATAAGTACTAAATATTTATACAATTTAAATGCAAAAAAATTAATTTTAAAGCTCTATCAATTATGGAAAATTATAGAAAAATGCTCATATAGATTTTTAAACTGGATAATGATGCAAAAATGATGTTATGAATGTATATATACTATTTGAAAAAATATGAGGGCAAAATTGAGTACCAACATGACTTATACCCACAAGTTCTAAAAACTATCACAAATACGCAACAATACCTTCATTAATAACAATATATTATCGCAAACTATAGTACTGAATATAAATAAATTTGCTACAAAATTATCATTTTTATAATGAACTACATAATACACTATCAGATGACCGAGAAGACGAAGTATCATTGTTACAAAATAATAAATGGTGGGCTCTTTTATAAAATATAAAAGTCTGGGGAAATTTTAAAAAAAATATAATAGTAATAGTAATATTTTGGACCAAAATCAGCTCTTGAGCTTATTTTGGACCAAAACCAGCTATTTGAGTTTTGGGTTTTAGAAATATGCCAAAATATGGATAATATTATGAGCAAACATGTATTTGCAAAAAAAAAAAAACAAATAAATTTTGGCAAAATTTATTGCCAAACGGAGAGTTAAAAAATACTTGATTATATTGCCACACCAATATAACAAAAAGAAACCCCAAGAGATGTAACGGCAACATGATCCGAAAGAGATTAAACTATGTCACACGCTTGAATCCATTGTGCCTTTGCCCCAAGGTTGCAAATTAAGATAATATAAAAAGGAAGAACATGAACGTGAAAATATTTTTTCATAATTAGCGAGGATGAAACATGAATTTAAGACCTTTGTCAGCTTTGATACCGTATAAAATGTGTATGATTTCATCTAAAAATTAAAATTATTTGAAAAAATATACTTATAAAATATGCTTTCATCATAATATAATAGTTACTTAATCTCAAAATAGGTCATAAAGCAGCCATGCTAATTAATTATGAATGTTTAAGTTTTCTGCATCTCGTGATCAGTAGCGAAGCCACATGGTCATAAGGGTGGTTAACTGACCACCCTTCGTTGAAAAATTACTCTGTGTACAAAGATAAAATATTGCATTTTAGAGGTATATAACACATATTAAACATCCTTTGTCGGGAATTTTGTTCACTTTTTTTTTTTTTTAATTTGAACACTCTTGGAGAAATTTCTAGCTTCGCCACTGCCCGTGATGATACCATCTATTAATGTGGAGAGCTGCCAAAGAGGGAAAAATGGCTGGTGAGCTCGTCAAGCCATACAAGAACAAAAGCCAACTGTGACTGAACTGAAGTATGGTTTTTTGGTAGCAATTACACGAAATTTGAAAGAAAGCAAGTCAATTTTGTGGTCTTTCTAGAATTTTAGATATGCATTTTGTGTTAGGATTTTCCACAATTTTAGTATTTTCCAAGTTGGTGGCTGCTAACGTAACTATTTCAGCTGGTCTTATCAATTTTTTGTTTCCTTTGATGTGACATATGTATCTTTGTTACTATGTTGATACTTGATAGTGTAGTTCTTTATTTTTCTTTTGTTATATACTAGGATTATATTCTTCGCCTTTTCGTTCGACTTTCTTTTTTCACTTTTTCTTTGGACAAAGATGATTTTTTTCGCTCTTGTACATATTACAGTTATTTAACGGCAAAGTGCCAAAACTTTTCATATCATGCGTACTGCTTATTAAGCAAAGTGTGTATGTGATTAGTGTATTGTTCGTTCGCACAACTAATATAGTACATGTTAATTGTATTCGTTCTTACAACTAATATAACTTATATCAATTGTATTTGTTTGCGCAATAAATACAATTAAAGTGAAATACAAAAATATAGGATTGTATACAAGGATACAAACAACAAAAATTATAAGAGTGTATACATGGATACATAACCATAAAACTACAGTCAAACATACAAGGTGCACAAAAAAAAAAAAAATCTCATACCTGGAAAACAATACATACATGGTGCCAAATCAAGACAAAATACAGAAATATAGGGATTTTCAGGGAAAATCCTCCCTCGTAATACAGTAATACAAGTAGATTTGCTATAAAATTTAAATTGTTTCATCTTTTCCCAAAGATTGCAGACATGCAGTTTCACCTCCAGTACACATTTGAGAAATCATAATTATATTTCAAAGTTCTTAAGGAATGAGGAGGACAATGAAAAGAGAAGAAATTTCTTACAATATTAATAGGAGATAAATATATGTGGTGAAATAGTGAAGGCGTAAATAAGAGCTCGTAAGCCAAAAGATTATTACGTATATAGAGTTAGAAAAATTAATAATTAATACTCCCTTCGGTCCAAAATAAGTGATTTTTTTGAATGTTTTCACACATATTAAGAAATCCATCTTTTAGCATTAATTAGCAATGAAATTGACCATATTAACCTTTACTATCTCACATAAACACTCCTAACACATACTGCAACACTATTTACTCCAAGGATAATGTAGGAAAAAATAATTAATTAATTCTTGAAATCTGGAAAAATCATTTATTTTGAACCACAAAAAAAAATTAAAAAATCACTTATTTTGAACTAGAGGGAGCAAGATTTAAATAAAGCAATGTGTATAATTTCCAGAAGACGGCCCCAACTTCGTGTTTTCTGGAAAAAGTAAATAAAAAGAATCTTCCAAAAACTAGAGTTAATTTTTGGCTGGATTAGTCCAAGTTGAGGTAAAATAAACGGTGGGGGCAGTTAAGATTCTTATCTACACTGAGTACTGTGTGGCCGACCAGCCATTTAAATATGCTCATTCCTTGCCACTTTCCTCCTACTTTCACATGCAAATCACTTATGCTTGTATTCTACTTTTCAAATACTTTCACATTATTCTCTGAACACAAAAATACTCAAACATGAAGGAAAATCATTACCAATTTGAAGATCAACAAAACTATTGTGGCAGCTCTTCAGCCATGAGCTCCTCCTTTGGGACAACTCCAGAAAGGCATTCTTCTTTTTCTCAAGATTCTGAAACTGTCAGCTCTCTTCACAGTCCTTCTTCTTCTCATAATTACTCTCCTAGAGTTACTCCAAGTATGTCCAGAATAATATTGATGAAAAACAGGAAATTTAAAGGAAGATGAAACAAAACTCATTTTTTCCTAACTCTTTTATACATTGATAATTGCAGGTCAAGATGATTCTTCTATAATTATGCAGAAGAGGAAGTTGGGAAAGAAGGCAAAAAGTTATGCTTATAGAATTCGTGAGCATGGTATGTGTCTATTTACGTCTAATTTATTCTTTTCCTTTTTCCTTCTTTAAGAAAACAATAAAAATATTTTTCTATTTTGATGTGTTGCAGTGAAATTGGGGCCAAAGTTTTCAGAAACGGTGAAGGGGAAGCTGAAAATAGTGAAAGAAGGAGGGAGAAGAAATATATTCAGAAATATGTTTAATGTAAACGAAGGAGAGAAGCTGCTAAAGGCATCACAGTGTTATTTGTACACAACAGCGGGTCCAATTGCTGGGATTCTATTCATATCTACAGAGAAAATTGCCTTTTGCAGTGAAAGACCCATTGCTGTTCCTTTCCCCTCTGGTGGAATTCTTAGAACGCCTTACAAGGTTAGTTACATTACACTGGTTGTGTTAAATTAATGGAAGGATAAAGCCAATAGTTTGAGGGTTTTTTCAGTTCTCTCTCTTTTTTTCCTGTACATTTTTATTCAAAATAAAATGAAATGGGTTGAGTACTTTGAGTTGAAGAGGAGCATTAGGGCAACAATAAAGTTGTGTTCGTGTGACCTACAGATCGCAGGTGCAGTAGGGTATTAGGGTAGACTGTTATCTATATCACACTCCTTGAGATGTAATTGCATAAATATAAGATGCATTGTGCACCGGAATATCCTAGGTTGAGTACTTGAGTTAAGCAGCTAGACATTGTCCAACATTTGTTAGGTTACACGAGTAGGTAAAAATTGCGTAAATTAAGCTGGGACATAAATAAACTTGTGTGACACTTTTCAATTGACTTTAATTTTGTGTTCTTTTTCCGAAAACATTATCTTGTATTTTTGCAAAAGACTTTTTTCATGGTTTCGAACGAGTACCTCTAGTTACATGGTGTCAACTTTGATGAGCGCCAAGGCTTCCCTTTGAAGTGCGGAATGCTTAGAAAGGGCAGTCTGGTGCTCTAAGCTTCCGCTATGTGTGGGGTCCGAGGAAAGGCCGGACCACAAGGTTCTATTGTACGCAACTTTACCCTGCATTTCTCCAAGAGGCTATTTCCACGACTTGAACCTGTAACCTCCTACGGAATGCCTAGAGTTAGGCGGAGAAAAAGAAAAGCAAAGGGGAATATTAGTTGAATGATTTTAGGAGGAAAATGCAGGCTGTATTTTTTTTCCTTTTAATAAATTGGGTACATTTCACCTACGCTAAATTTTATACTCCATCTCAATTGAATAATTAACTCACAGATTCGTCCCCACACGGCTTTCAATTATTCCCTCAGACCACAGCGTACTTGTTTATCTATATAGTCACTATTTAACATGCACTATTGTTATTCCTCTAGCTGTCGCACCATAAAATATATATATATATAGGGGTTAGGGGTTCTGAGTTCTCAAATATTTTAGAGCATTTTGATTTTGCAACATTACTAATTAAGGCCTCATTTGCAATAGTTTCAATTGTATAAAGCACAATAGATAGTTAATTAGATAGTTAATTAGTCAATTTTGTGTTGTGTGAAATATTTCACAAATACTGTGGAAATTATGATTTTTGCAGGTGGTTATTCCAGTGAAGAAAATTAAAAGAGCTTATGCAAGTGTGAACGAGAACAAACCATCTCAAAAGTACATCGAGATAGTGACTGAAGATAATTTTGAATTTTGGTTCATGGGTTTTGTACGATACGAAAAAGCTTTCTTGAACTTACAAAAGGCCATTTCCATGTCGAACTAGCTAGCTATTAGACATTAGAATTTTTAGGATTTTAAAGAGGATTCGTAAATCTGTAGTTTTTTTTTTTCCTTATTAGATGTTGAACTGATAGCATCTAATCTATGCTTGTTCATGAGAATTCAGAATTTAAGATTTATGGATTTTGAATTTTGTAGATTTTGAAGTTCAGTAGATTTCTTAGCATTTATATATAATACGGAAAAGAGTCATATTTGCCCCTGTACTCTTCAAAAAGGGTTATATTTGTCCTTCGTTATACTTCATTGATATATTTATCCTTATTGTTATACTTTAGGATCATATTTGTCCATGTACTCTTCAAAAGGTTTATGTTTGCCCTTTGTTATACTTTTTTGACATATTTATCCTTACAGTTATACTTTAGGATCATATTTGCCCTTCATCCATTAAATCCTCACGCCCCACCTTTGTTTTCCTACATGGTGCCTATGTGGATTTCTTTTTCCTCCAATTTAAATATGGTCACCTATTTAAGATAATTTAACCCACCACCCAATTAAACCAGACCCACTAACTAAAATAAACAGAAATCCTAATACCCGACCCCCCACTCGTCCATCTCTCTTATCCGGATCAACTCCATGTTTTCCGGATAGCAGCGGCAACCTATTAAATCAAGTCCGAGCGAGAAAATTTTGGACAGTGAGTGAAGTGTTACCTCTAATTCATCTGACGGCAACAACTCGGTTCAGTCTCGCTTATAGGCACTATTCAAATCTTCACTCATCTTGACATTTTCTTAAATAAACTTGAAAGTTTTCTTCGAGTTTTAGGCTTCTGTCAGTGCTCTATTTTAAGCACTGACCTTTGTCATTAACTCCGTTATTGTGCAACTTCTCGTAATTTACTTTGGTTACTGCAATAATTGTGAGCTGTATCAGATTAGTGATTTTGGGTTCAAAGTTCTTGTTTGCCAATATATTACCGCTGCTATCCGAAAAACATGGAGCTGAAAAAGAACATTATCTTAAATAGGTGATCATATTTAAATTGGGTGGGCGAGTGACCATATTTAAATTGGAAGAAAAAGAAATCCACATAGGCGCCATGTAGGAAAACAAAGGTGGGACATGGGGATTTAATGGATGAGGGGCAAATATGATCCTACAGTATAACTGTAAGGATAAATATGTCAAAAAGTATACGGAGGACAAATATAACCCTTTTGGAAGAGTACATGGGCAAATATGATACTAAAGTATAACGGTAAGAATAAATATATCAAAAAAGTACAACGAAGGACAAATATAACCCTTTTTGAAGAGTACAGAAAACCCTTTTCCGTTATATAATATATAGGATTACGACCTAAGTTATTGAGTTTTATAGATCCGTACTTCCCGTGCTAGCTCATCCCCTGCCGCCAACAATCACAATTGCAACTAATTATAGGGGTTATTAATTATGGGCAGAAGCATGACTATTTTGACTCGGCAGTTTTGACTTGAAAAGTATGAGGAAATATTGCTTCACGTGTCCCAAAGATTTCACTTTATTTCATTTTTAGACGTCTCAAATCGAAATAATTTAGGGTAATAACTTTGATAAATTTTAAATGTTCAGTTCATATAAGTGATATTATATTATATTTTCTCAAACTACGTTCTTAAAGACTATTTTAATTTTGTTCAAACAGTGCTAAATAGTAAAAACACAAGTCATATTAACGTCAAAATCTAATTACTCAAAAGAAATAATATTATATAACATGAAGCAGTGGTACGAACGAGAAAAATCACCAATTTAATGTTTAAACGCTTAACAGAAAATAAATATAGTGACAGGCTGTAGCGTTGTTGAATTAATAATAGTCCAACAAAGCATTTGACCCATAGATGAGTCGATCCTGCTGTATTTTCGTCTTTGTTCAGCAAGTTGCTTTCTTCTCTGTTTCTGAAATTAAATACTAGTATTTTTATTCTTTTTCCATTTAACATTTGCAATTATTAGAGATCAATTTTAGAGACGCAGCCGCACCCTTTATTATATTGCACTTCATATAAGTCATTTAAAGAAACATGTAGTAGTATATAGTTTCACAAATAAAAACATAACAATCTTTATTAATTATCAACAGTACTAGTGGAGGACTATATTCCTCCTTATTCCTTCACTGATACAGACTATATAAAATGAAATCACACCAATACTAAGTACTACATATAGTAAAGTATTTGTAATTCTAAATCTTATGAAATGTAACTTTCACAGGTTGATCAGAACGAACAAACAAAACCCTTTTGCTACCTTCAACAAGTATACCAATGTCTCCACAGAATGGTCTGCATGTCTCACAAACTCCAGGACAATACACAAGTTTGTAAGCATCCTCGTACCTATCAATGCTAAACCAATTGCTCAATGTTTCACGCCCTGGATTTCCTTCTACTCCACCAACTGTCACCAAATAACGCTGCGGAATTAATTCAGTGTTAATTCTCCATACTGTAGACGAATCAGAGATATGAATAGACGTAAATTTCACGTTCAGATCAGTTGATATTCCGATGATGTTTTCGTTTGGGTTCACAGGTGAAAATTGAAGGTAACCGCCGATTGAAGATTCATCGGCATGTTGGCTTACGACTAACGGGTTGGTTCGGTTCCTAATGGATGCCACCTGAAGTCCACCGCCGTTTCCCTGACCCGCCGGAAGGATATAATAATTTACTCCGGTCCGGACAGCATTACCGGAAACGTCGAGCACCGGTTCAGGAACATCTTGAGCTTTTACAAGGAAAAAAGAACTTGTTGATAATGCAACAAGAAGAAAAGGTACCATGAATCGTGTAACGTTAATAACTTCCATTGTTAAACGAACTTGTGAATGGATAAAATAAATTTAGCGAAGCAGCGCTATTTATAGAACTGGATAAAGGTTTCGTATTATATGGAGTAGTTTGAAAATTATCCGTCACTTCAAAGACTTTTTATTTTTTCAGATCGATGGAATTGACTATCAACTTTTCTAGCCGTTTAGTCTTTTATAAAGCCGTAGTTATAAATAGTTTATTATTTCTGAATAACCTATGTATGCCTTACATTTTACACATTAAACAGTGGGAAAAGCTTAGCCAAAGCAATAAGAGTATCCTCCTATAATCCAATTTGAACTTCTTGTACATATTTGAATTGTGCACTCAGCTTTAATTTTCAAATGTTGAACTATATTCATAAGTGGACGAAGTAAGAAACGTAAGCTTCTTGTACAAGTGTACTTGGGATTAAGGTGGAGCTAGAATATGAAGATTATCATTCTTTTAAGTTATTGAGTTTTAAATTAATAATTTATAATATTTTTAATGAATTTTTAAGATAAATTTAATGTTTAACAAAACTACTATCTCCGTTCAATTTATATGAACCTGTTTGGCTGAGCACGGAGTTTAAGAAAAAATAAAGACTTTTGAAATTTGTGGTCCTAAACAAGTCAAATAGGGGCCCGGAGTATTTGTGTGGTTATAAAAACTTCTCATTAAGGGTAGAATTGTAAGTTTAAGCTAAATTATTTTGAAATTTAGAAAAGGGTCATTTTTTTAGGAACGAACAAAAAAGAAATAAATTTACATAAACTGGAACGGAGGAAGTGAACTTGTTTAGAGATTAATGAAAGTTACAAATCTGTGACTTGAGTGAAGAAGATAACGCAGCAGATGAAGATAGAAGAAGAGAGAAATAGTGAGAGAGAGAGAAGAGTAGAGAGAGGAGATTAATCTTTCATTTATTCAACTTAACTTCAAATGATAATGTACACCCATATATATAACACCTAGATAGCTTAGTCTTGAGTAAGCCTAATTAACAAACTAACTATTCTGTTAACAGTGTAATAACCGACTAAACTAACTAACAGGGTGATTTTACATAACTGCCCTTATGAGCTTGGAATTATATTTCCTTTAATACTCCCCCTCAAGCTAGAGGGCATAAACACATTAAATGTCCCTAGCTTGGAAATTAGATATTGATGTTGAACTTTGCTCAGTCCTTTTGTGAATATATCTGCAGGTTGTTCCTTTGTAAATATGTACTCAGTTTTGACCATGCCTTGTTGAATTTTCTCCCTTATAAAGTGACAGTCTATTTCTATGTGTTTTGTTCTTTCATGATAGACTGGGTTGGCTGCTATTTGAATTGCAGCTTTACTATCACAAAAATAGTAACTGGTTGATCATTTTTCACATCAATTTCTTTTAGTAACCCCAGTAACCATGTTAATTCAGCAACAGTAGATGCTAGACTCCTGTATTCTGCTTTAGCAGAACTTTTTGAGATTGTAGTCTGTTTCTTAGACTTCCATGAAATCAGGGATTCTCCTAGCTTGATTAAGTAGCCTGTAACTGATTTTCTGGAGTGTGAGCAGGCTGCCCAATCAGCATCACAATATGCTGTGATTGTCTCATTGTTATTGCTAGACAGAAGGATACCTTGTCCTGGTTGACTCTTGATGTATTTCACAATTCGTAGTGCAGCTTCCATATGAGATTTTTTGGCTGTTGTAGATACTGACTTAGAGTTTGAACACTATAGGAGATGTCAGGTCTAGTAACACTTAAGTATAACAGTTTACCTATGAGTCTTTGGTAGCTGCCTTGGTCTGTTAGCACATCATCTTCTGTTAGTTTGTCTTGACAGAAATGTTCATCAAACTCTTTTGTAGTGGGTTTTATGTTTGTGTCCATAGGTGTGCTGACAGGTTTGGATGCTGCTAGTCCAAGCTCATATATTAGTTCCAAAGAGTACTTCCTTTGATGCATTAGAATTCCTTGCTTTGACCTTGCAAATTCTATTCCAAGAAAGTACTTTAGTTCCCCTAGATCCTTCATTTCGAAAGTCTGTTGAAGAGCTTCTTTTGTATCTTGTATCAATTTTAGATTGTCTCCAGCTAGAACCATATCATCTACATATACTAACACAATAATAGTTCCATTTTCAGTTTTCTTGACAAACAATGAGTGATCATAAGGGCTTTGTTTGAACTGAAACTTCAATAAGGCTTCTGTCAACTTTGAGTTCCACTGCCTTGGTGCTTGTTTAAGTCCATACAAGGATTTTTTGAGTCTGCACACAGGTTTATACTCCCCCTGACTCTTAAATCCTTGTGGAAGATCCATATATATCTCATCATGAAGATCACCTTGCAAGAATGCATTGTAGACATCCATCTGATGCGCATGCCATTTTCTAGAGGCTGCAATTGCTAACACAGTTCTAACTGTTACCATTTTAACAACTGGAGAGAAAGTTTCTTGATAATCTATACCTTCTCTTTGACTGTAGCCTTTAGCTACAAGTCTAGCTTTGAATCTCTCTATCTCTCCTATAGCCTTGTATTTGATTTTGTATATCCACTTGCATCCTATAGCAATTTTTCCTTCTGGTAAAGATACAACTTCCCAGGTGTTGTTGTTTTCAAGAGCTTCAATCTCTGATTTCATTGCATCTACCCATCTAGGATCTCCAACTGCCTCTGCATAGGAGTTTGGTTCAGTTGTTGTGGAAAATGTGGATAGGTAGGCTTGATACTTTGGTGAGATGTTTTCATAAGAAAGATAGTTTGATATTAGATAGTTCACATCATGATGCACATTTAAGGAAACAAAGTCCTTCATCCATATTGGAGGATGTTTCTCCCTGCCAGATCTTCTAGTAGTGTTGTTTTGTTGATTCTACTGAATATTTGTTGAAGCAGTAGGGAGAATGATTTTTGACCGATCCTGTTGTTGATTTGTAGTGGCAGATTCTGTGACAGCTTGTGAGATTGAGTTAGGAATCTCTTCTGCACTTGTATCTATGTAGTCCGCTTCATAGTCATGAGTGTTTGTAGGTTGAGGAAAACCAACAGGTTGCTGAGTGTAACCCTCAGGTTGTATATTGTCTAAGATAGGTTGAGATACAAATATAGGAGATGAAGATGTAGTAACATTCCCGAATGGAAATACATCTTCCCTGAAAATAACATCTCTGCTTACAAAGAAGGAATTAGTAGTTAAATCATATAAGACATAACCTTTTTGCACCTCTGAATATCCCATTAATATTGCAGATTTAGCTCTTGGTTTCAGTTGGTCTGATTCTATAATTTTGGCATAGCAAAGGCACCCTATAACTCTTAAATGGATCAGAGAAGGTTTCCTTTTGTATAATTTTTTAAATGGTGAAACTCCTATAACTGATGAAGGAAGTCTGTTAATTATGTATACAACAGCTAGAACACAATGACCCCAAAATTTCATAGGTATATTGGCTTGAAATCTGATAGCTCTAGTTACTTCTAGTATGTGTCTATGTTTTCTCTCAGCTACTCCATTTTGCTGAGGAATATAAGCACAAGTTCTCTGATGAATAATGCCTAATTTCTTAAAGAGATTACTACAAATAGTATTAACAAATTCTGTTCCATCGTCTGTTCTTATTGTTTAATTGTCTTATTAAACTGTGTTTGAACAAAATTTAGAAAATACTGAATAATAACACACACATCAGACTTCAATTTTAACAAATAAATCCATGTCATTCTAGAGTAGTCATCAACTATAGTCAAGAAAAATTTATTTCCATCAAATGTAGGAACCTTATAAGGCCCCCAAATATCCATATGCACTAGTTCAAAGCACTCAGTACTTTTAATACAACTTGCTGGGAAAGGTAATCTGGTTTGTTTTGCACAAGGACATACATTGCACTTATTTAATACTTCTACTATAGACTCAGTTTTATTTTGAACCATTTTCCTAAGAACAGATAATGACACATGACCAAATCTTTTATGCCATAGATTTATGTCTTCTGCACTAAGCACTTCCTTTACAAGGAGGCTGAAATTCATATTTTTCTTAGCAAGTTGACTCAGTAGAATGTATAAGCCATCTCTTTCTTTACCAATCTCCTTCACCCTCCCATTGAAGAGATCCTGAAAAATACAAAAATGAGGGTAGAAGGTTGCAGCACAAGCTAGTTCCTTAGTCATTTTTGACACAGACATTAGATTAAATTTGAACTGAGGTAAATGGAAAATATTGCTAAGTGTACTTCTAGCAGATATTGAACTAGTTCCAGTATGTGTAACATTTGAAATTTCACCATTAGGAAGACACACTCTCTTAGGATTAGTATTTTCAACTATAGATTCCTGATTTAACATGTTAATATCAGACACCATATAATTAATTGCACCAATATCAATAATCCATGCTTTTGGACAATTTGAAACTAATAAAGCTGTACTCATACCTGCTACATTTGCTGAAGAATTATTGTTGTTGCCTTCTAGGTTAGTTTTGTTTAGGATTTGTAATATCTGCTCATATTGGTCTTTTGTGAATGCTCCTATCTGAGGCAGTGAATTATCAATGATTTGACCATTTATCATCTGAGATGCCTGCTGATAACTCACATTAGGCTGGTGTTGAGGAATTTTTGCTAGAGCATTATAAGCTGCTGGACCTGCTCTTGTTCCATTGTTATATGATCCTGGCCCTTTCCTTTTAGATTTAAAATCTGGAGGATAGCCAACTATCTTGAAAGAATTTTCTTTACTATGACCTCTAATTTTGCAGAAATCACACTGAATATTATAATTCTTTTTATATCTTTGATTTCCCATATTTTTTGTATACATCGCAACATCATAATTCTCAGTAGTAATTGCTGGATTTGCACCTAAAATTCTAGAAGTAGCAGCCACTGCCTTTTGACTTTCATCACTTATAACCATTGAGTATGCTTGATTTACTGTTGGTAGAGGTCGTCTCATAAGAATTTGACTTCTTGCTTGAGAGTAAGACTCGTTGAGACCCATAAGAAATTGATATACCTTTAGTTTTTGTAGATAAACTACAAATTCCCTAGACCTTGGACAATCTCAACCAGGGACTGGAATTAATGCCTCAAACTCCTCCCACATGTCCTTCAGTTTTGAATAATACACAGATACAGATGAAGTGCCTTGAGTAAGAGTGGCAATTTCTTTGTGCAAGTTAAAAGTTCTTGCATCATCTGCTTTATAGAATCGTTCATATAGATCATCCCAGACTGTCTGAGCATTAGATGCATACATTATACCACCAAGAAGACTACTATGCACAGAATTCATGATCCAAGAAAGTACAATAGCATTTACTCTCTCCCAATGGTTCCACATAGTAGCAGGAAAACTTTCTTTCCTACAAGATCCATCCACCAATCCTAATTTGTTCCTTCCTAGCAATGCTACTCGCATAGAACGATACCAAACAGAGTAATTTTCAATTCCAGTCAGCTGGAATAGAATAATTTGTATTCCGCTGACATCTGAAGGGTGAAGAAACAAAGGATGATTATAATCAATACCTGTTTGTTGGGTTCCAGCTGTTTGATTTTGATGAGGATTGGTTTGATTCAGCTGAGCCCCATCTGCTTGCTCATTGTTTTTAGACTCATTTTTTAGTTCTTGAATTTTTCGATACAACCAAGAATTGACAGAATTTAATTGAACATGCAGAAATTTGAATCGAATCAAAGCTGTATATTCTTAGCTTTGACTGCTCTGATACCATGAACTTGTTTAGAGATTAATGAAAGTCACGAATCTGTGACTTGAGTGAAGAAGATAACACAGCAGATGAAGATAGAAGAAGAGAGAAATAGTGAGAGAGAGAGAAGAGTAGAGAGAGGAGATTAATCTTTCATTTATTCAACTTAACTTCAAATGATAATGTACACCCATATATATAACACCTAGATAGCTTAGTCTTGAGTAAGCCTAATTAACAAACTAACTATTCTGTTAACAGTGTAATAACCGACTAAACTGACTAACAGGGTGATTTTACATAACTGCCCTTATGAGCTTGGAATTATATTTCCTTTAACAGGAAGTAATAGGTTCAGCCAAATCCATAACGGACACCCTTGTTTGGCAATAATAGCCAACTTTATGTTGATTGCATGAGTAGAAAGGTCAACAACAAGCTAGGTGATAGCAACAAAAGTAGCATGAGTACAAATTTTCCTTGTGACACAACACATAAAATTAATTCGTAATATAGAATTGCATATATATGAAGGTTTGAATATTCTCCTGATTTGCAAGATAAGATTTTCACTTATGATATCATTTGAATCTTCTACTAGTTTGAAATTTAGCATTCTCTACGATGATTTTTTCTTCCAGATAATATCGATTATCAATTTCCTGCAGCCATTTGATCCTGTTTAAACTGCACTACTCCATCCGTTTCAATTTATCTTAATGGAGTATAAGAATCAAAGAAAAAATCTTTCAAAATTTATAATGTCAAACATGTCATAATACGTGTATCCATAAGACTTTAAAACTACAGTTATTAAATAAATCATAACATTTGTGTGGTTATAAAAATTTTTAATTAATAAAAACATAAAAAGTTTAAATTAAACTATTTCGCAATTCAAACGTTTTACCATTCACAGTTCACAGATTGATGAAGGTAGTAAGAGACGGATATGCTTGTATACATAGAGACGTAATCGGGATAGGATCTCTTGACAAATCAATTAGGCAGCCTAGTGAATTACTGTGTAAAAGAAGTGCATGCTCAAACACAATACATCTATTGATCTAATAGAAAATAGAAATATCCGGTGCGAATAAATATTTATTGCTACTTTAATCTGCTTAATAGAATGATCAAGTACAGCTCTACAACCTGGGTGCTAGCAACAAAGTGGCAAGATAAAACTTTTCCCCGTTTCTGACATAGTAAAAGTTAAAGCGAGCACGACAAAAATACACGAGGAGTTTTTCTATACCAAGGGCTCGTTTGGTACGAGAGATAATGGATAATTAATCTCGAGATTAAATTTGAGATGAGTTTATCCCATCCCACATTTGGTTGGAATAAATCGTGGTATAATTAATCCCGGGATTGTAGTATTTTTCTATCCCCTTGGAGAGTGAGATAACTAACTACGGGATAACTAATCCCGGAATAATTAATCATGGGATAATTTGTTATCCCAACCATACGACCCGTAAGTACCTTGTTTAGCAGATCGGTGTAAGGAGGTGCTTATTTTTCAAATAATAAAAAAACTTATTTTAAGAGTTATGGTGCTCGACCAATCCTTTGAAAAATAAGTATTTTATATTAAAAGCAAAAGCTTTGTTTTTCCATTGTAGGGAATAGCTGGAAAAATTATGAAAGTATCTGTAGGAATGACAGCTGGACAAGTTAGTGGAGGCAGTCATCCAGCTGTCACTAGTTAGTTAGAGTGGTTGAGGTGATTAGCACTAATTAGCTGAGGGATTAAGTTAGCGGAATATATAAATATATATATATATATATATATATATATATATATATATATATATATATATATATATAT